>NW_012117599.1:7837893-7838287 GCF_000951035.1 Colobus angolensis palliatus
TATGGCTAGCCAATTTTCCCAGCACCATTTATTAAATAGGGAATCTTTTCCCCATTTCTTGTTTTTCTCAGGTTTGTCAAAGATCAGATGACTGTAGATGTGTGACATTATTTCTGAGGACTCTGTGCTGTTCCATTGGTCTACATCTCTGTTTTGGTACCAGTACCATGCTGTTTTGGTTACTGTAGCCTTGTAGTATAGTTTGAAGTCAGGTAGCATGATCCCTCCATCTTTGTTCTTTTGACTTAGGATTGTCTTGGCAATGTGGGCTGTTTTTTGGTTCCATATGAACTTTAAAGCAGTTTTTTTCCAATTCTATGAAGAAAGTCATTGGTAGCTTAATGGGGATGGCATTGAATCTATAAACTACCTTGGGTAGTATGGCCATTTTCAC
>NW_012117599.1:7840206-7843576 GCF_000951035.1 Colobus angolensis palliatus
AGATAGAATATTGCTGAACAGCGAGTGTTCCTGTCTGATTCTTGCTCTGGAAGCTTCGTCTCAGGTGTGTACCCCGCCTTGCGAGGTGTGGGGTGTCGGTCTGCACCTCAGCTGAAAATGCAGAAATCACCTGTCTTCTGTGTTGCTCGCGCTGGGAGCTGGAGACTGGAGCTGTTCTTATTCGGCCATCTTGCTCCGAGTCCAATTTTAAGATAATTTAAACTAAAATTTGAATTGCTTTCTTAACTCTATACAGTTTGGGGTGTATAATATTAAATAAATACAATACAATATGTAGTCATATTAACCAATGAAATATATATGTACATATATAGTAATACATATATAATACATACATAGAGATATATATACATATCTTTCTGTCTATATACACAACCATGTGTATATATGTTTGTGTGTATATACATGTTTATATGGGAGAATTGTTAGAACTATCAAAAAAATGAAATGGTTGGCAATAAGCTAAATATTAACCCTCAATAGACACTATACTATTGTTTACTGTGTAATCACTAGGATAATGAATTGTTGGTGTATATATTAAAGTAGAATCATGTTTACATTATAATAAGTGTAAAAATTCTATAGTAAAGTTATGAAAATAGCACACGACTGAAGAAAGAAGTCATTTTGTTTCCTCTTTATGTTCTTATGCACTCTTATAATTATAAAACTACATTTCAGTGAAAAACACAGAGTAGACTCTCTTAAATTCAATTATGAACAAGTTGAGAAATAAGCTAATGAACAAACAAATGGTATAACTAAAGATTGGCAACATCAGCAAGAACATCAGAATTTTAAACAATATGACTTGGTATATTTTCTACATTGCGGAATGTATTCAATATGAGATATTCAAGAATGGAGGTGCTGCCTTGTAAATGTTTAAAAATGGTATTTTTTTCTTTCAAAATATTTAGTGTCTACAATTCATCAGTGAAGCAAGTAAATCATGGCTTCTTCAAGTACAAGGATCGAAACCAATTACCATTAGTGACCATCGGGTGCAGCCAATCCTTTCTGTCCTGTTGCCTGAATCTCAATGATCTCCCAAGTGTGCCCATGCAATTTAACAGAAAGATCAATATACCACAGCAGTTAGCAGCAGCTCTCTTGAAGTGCTTCACAAAACATGCTACATTTCTCTACCGAATAAATGTCAAAACATTCCAACAGCTACAATTCTTGGGAGAAATCGTTCTTCTGAAACATTATTGACATACTTTAACCCACATTTCCCGCTGCTCGCAGGCTTCCTACTGGCCAGTCAATTCTGATTTGGCAAGAGCCACATCGACATGTGTACCCTGCTGACTTCTCAGTTGGTGTAAAAGATATCAGAATCTGGTAGGTAGGTCTTGGGGTTCCAGGGTCAGTGGTCTAATGCTGACCCAAGGTCAAGGTGATGGCAACCTCTCTCCAGAGACTTGGCTTCATTTCTAATATGCCCTTGAAACCGATCAATATCATCACAGAGCTTGCCTTCCTAAGCATAAAAGACCACCTGATCTAAAGGCTTTTGAGTTACTTCTGGCAAACCAAAAGCTTAAAAGCTGTGTCGGTGCATAGTGGAGCAGACTTTATTTCTCACTTCTTTGAGATGCTGACAGTGATTATAATTCTTCAAATGTATCTACGAACTATGATATATGTCACATATATTTATATATGTATATATGAGAGAAAAACATAAATATATTTTCATTACATGAGTTATTTTTTGTTAGTTCACATCAGAAGCTCTCACACTGTGGCCACATTAGTCTAATTTTCATATAATGCTCTGATGTTTTTGAGAAGTTTTTCATAGTTGCTAAATGGATATTTTTCTTTGATGTTTGTTTTGTTCTCCTATGTTTTATGTCCTTTATTACAACTCCTTCCCTCCGGTCTTTCTGTAGACTATTTTATTTGGAAATACGAAGATCTTCCAGGTGAGAAACATTTCAGCATAAGTATGAGGAGAAAACCATTGCAGTCGGTATAAGTTTTATTTTTCTGTATGTAACAAGGACCCATTAGGGCTGTCAACCAGCTTAATGACCCTGGAGGTGTCACTGCTGTTAGGCAATAATGAAAATAGTTATTCAAATGAAATAATTATTATTTCCACCGAAATTTATTATTTAAAGATTTTTGAAAACCAAGCATAATATTATTTACCTAGATTAAACTGTAATTCCAAAGAACACCTTAGTTTTACTGACTGTAACACCTTAGTTTTACTAATTCAGAAAGTTGTAATAGGTTCGGTGAATTGACTGTTGCATTTGGCTTTTCACACAGCTCTGCTGGTAGTGTTTATTGAGTCTTCACTTAATATAGATTTATTCAGTGTTAGTTAATAAGAAAGAAGAGATCTTCACAAAAAATAAAGTATTATCTTTTTTTCTTTCAGGTACAAAATTATTTTATGGAGTAAATAAATATATATAATTGTTAAATATTCAGCAATTGCAATGGAAATATTAAGGCTCTTTGCCTTAATTTTTCTCAACAAATATCAGCAATTGCAGTTTCAGTGATACATTTTTCATTGACTCCACTTAAAATTACACACTCTTGTAAGCAAACAAGAGCCTCCTAATATTACCCATTATTAATAGACCCTGAAGATAAGATATAAAGCCAACATTTTCATAATTCTTTTTTATTACCCTTTTCTCAGGACATTTTTCAAACACAGGATTTAATATAAAAATGGAAAAATTACATGAAGTTTCAAATATAACTTCCTCATGTAGGCAGTAACTAGATATCTCAGAAAAAGATCAGTGTCACCTCTCTCTTTCTTTTCAAATGCACATGCACACACGATCAATGATACTGTAAATAACTATTTTATATATGTATTTTAGGTTATGAAAACATATTATTGAGGTAATGTGCAAGAATTACGTACAGCCACAATGTCACCAACATGACATGAGATTAATAATATAATAATAACCAAGATAGACGTTACCACACCTACTCACAAATATACACACAAAAAGTGTCCTTGACTTAAATTCTGAGCCCTAGTCGTTAGCCAAAGATTTAATTATTGTAATTGTGTATTAGCTAATTCTTACACTTCTATAAAGAAACACCTGAGGCTTCGTAATTTATGAAGACAAGAGGTTTAATTGGCTCACGGTTCTACCAACTGTACAGGAAGCATAATGCTGGCCATTTGCTCAGTTTCTGGGGAGGCCTCAGGAAACTTATAATCATTGTGGAAAGCAAAGGGGAAGCAGGCATGTCTTACATGGTGGGCACAGGAGGAAGAGAGAGAGCGGGGGGGGTGCTACACACTTTTAAACAACCATATATCATGAGAACTCCCTCTCAAGTAACACGGGGT
>NW_012117599.1:7844924-7862560 GCF_000951035.1 Colobus angolensis palliatus
CGAGTTGGCAGCTGTCCAGGAGGTCCACTTTTAAACAACCATATATCATGAGAACTCCCTCTCAAGTAACACGGGGTGGGGGTGTGGGGGGGCTGCACACACTGGTTTTGTAAGACAAGGCTGAGAGAAGGCTCCTGCATGGGGCAGGGTTCCCTCAGGATTACGTGATGATCTGTTGGGTCATTTAGAGCACGGTCATTTAGAGTGAAATTGGTTAATAGGTACAAAACTACAATCAGAGAGTTCAAGGAGTTCTAGATTTCGGTAAGTTCTAGAGTTCAATAGCCCAGTAGAGTGACTGTAGTTAACAATAAGATTTTTGCATCTTTTAAAACAGATATACAAGAAGGTTTGGAATGTTCCCAAATACAAAGATTAAATTAAAGGTTGATGAATGTTTGAGTTGATGGATATCTCAATTACTCTCATTTGATGATTACATATTATATGCGTGTATCAAAATATCACATGTGCCCCTAAAATTTATACAATAATTTTTATCAATTGTAAAAAATAAAATTAAAGAAAATTATTAATTAAAAACAAAAAAATTGAAGTGAAACAGTAGGAAGTACATAATAAAATATAATAAAAATTAAAATAGCAACTACTGTATGGAAAAACAGTGAGTGAAGAAAAACTGTACTCATAATAGAACTTGGGTGAAGTATGAGTAACATTAATATTGTCATAGGAATGTTACCATCTACAATATATTTTATATAACATTATGATTATTAGGGCTATAAAGTTAAAGAAAACAAAGGGTTTCCTTTCACACAAAAGTGATAAAAATTAATATAAAATGTATAATTCAAGTAATAAAAAGATGCCACATATTTAGGAATACTACATCCTCAAGCAATTCGCTCACAAAACACCCACGTACACACACAGCTTAAAGGATCCAATGTGTTGACATCTCAGAATCAGTAAGTAATCTGTATATTATCATAATCCTCTTAGTTACTGTTTATGGCTAGGTTCCCTAGGAGCACAGCCTGAGATAGGGATTTCAGGGCACAAGCTTTATTAAGAGAACATTCCTCTGCAAAAAGAAATAAGGTAAGTAGGATAGAGTAAGCAAAGGATGTCTTAGCTGGGGGGTACAGATCCCACTGGGAGCGCTGGATGTAACCTCACCACATGGTGATCCCTGCTTGAGGCAGAGGACCTTCTGGACCCTTTGTCAACCAGTCCCAGTCTGCAGGCTGCCCTTGTTGGGGAATTGAGGAGTGAACTTGGCCAGAATTGTTGTTCTGAGAAGGGTAACAGCTGTGATCCATTAGCAGCCAGAAATACAGTGGCTGGGGGAGGTCTGCCCTGGACTGGGAAGGGAGTCTGGGTGCCACAGGAACATCTACTGGAGCACAATGTAATTTTAAAAATTATATGCCTAGGCATTTGTTTTTATTTACTTAAAATTAATCTTAAACAAAAATAGATGTGTATTATAAATAACAACACTACGTGTTAAACAAGAATCAAACATGATTTTTAGTTGATTTTGAAGTTCATATGTTTAAAGAGTATTGTGTAGCACCAACAGCATGATTGATTTCATTTCCATCCCATTTTCTTGAGAAGATGGAGGTGGTCTGTCCTAAAATACTTCATGTAGGTTACAAGTCAAAGACCAATACTGCAAGGTGACAGGATTGAATACTTAAAAGGGTAAAGTGTAACGGTAAGGCACTCAAACACCTGCCATTTAAGAGACGGGTGAAGAAACTGGCGGTGTTTTGCCTGGAAAGGTTTACGAGAGATAGGATAGCTAATAATACTTCAGTTATCTTTCTATGATTTCAAAGGTTTTCAACATGAAAACAGTGAATATTATGGGAAACATATTTTAACTTAAGCTAAGAAGAGGTTGTCTGACACTACCCCTGTGGCAGGGGTCTCATATGTACACAGGTCAAACAAGTTAGTGATGGAGAATCAATGACAGAATGCAACCACGGGAAGCAGGAAGGTTCGTTCTAGGTAGCCTCTAAGGCAACTTCCCACTTTGGGTGTCAACAACCCAATGATATTTGTATAGAAGACAATTATGATGAGAAGGTGATCCTATTAGGCCAATTCATCTTAAATATTCGGTGATGCCATAAAACTCTCTTTGATACTTTTTTATCTTTCTAAAACATTTAATAAAGAAATTCTGGGCCTGCTGCAGTAACTCACACCTGTAATCCCAGAAATTTGGGAGGCTGAGGTGGGTGGATCATGAGGTCAGGAGTTCAAGACCAGGCTGGCAAAGATGGTGAAACCCGTCTCTACCAAAAGCAACAAAAAAATTAGCCAGGCACGGTGGCAGGTGCCTATAATTCCAGGTACTCTGGAGACTGAGGCAGGAGAATCGCTTGAACCCAGGCAGCAAAGGTTGCAGTGAGCCGAGATGGCGCCACTGCACTCCAGCCTGGGCAACACAGTGAGACTCTGTCTCAAAAAAGAAAAAAAAAAAGAAATTCTGTAGGATTCCACTCTTTCTGTCCACAAGTGGTAAAACCACAGAAACTGTATTATTTGACACATAATATAGAGGGCTTTGCAAGTTCCTAAACACGCTTTTGGAAGGTGATGACATGGCTTTGAACGAGACCAAGAAGGGCCTTCTGTCTTGCATTCTTTGGCTCATCAGGCAGTCCACAAGGAAAAAAGAGAGATTCTCATCAAGCCCAAAAAAGAATTAGAATTATGAATTCCATGTCAAGACCATTCACAATAAATAAATAAAAATAATAAAGATGTTTGAAGTAAGAGGCACAGCACAGATAAATATGTTGTCTATCATGCTGTATAGCTTATCCAACCAAGCATTGTGAGAATTTTATTTGAATGCTTATTGTAAATTATCTTTTGTAATTTAAAATATTTTAGTGACCAAAACACTTTAAAACCTTTAAAATCTTTGTTTTCATGGATGGAGTGGTAGGTCCACATGGTGGGGTATAATTTCAAGGGGTATGAGTAAAGGCAGAGAATGGTCAGTTTGACAGTGGCAAGCTAACTCTCACCATTTGTTAGTTCAACACTGGGTTAAAAAACAAATAACCCTAGTGTTGTCCTGGGCAAAGGAGGCTTGCGTTCTCCAGTTTGTTAAAGGCTCAGCTGTTCCCAATCAGACCCAACCAATCACTTCCTACGTTGGTTGCCTGCCTGACACGACTCAGAATAGTCTGTAAGTTCCATGAGAAAAAGAGTTTGGTTTTTCATTCTTTTTACTTTTCTCATCATCCAAACATCTGGATTATGCCTAGTAGGCACTCTTTTCACTTGAGGGGATAGAACAATGTCTTTCCTTCCACATTTAGTTTTTAAGGATGGTTTTTATAAGATTTAGCAAATGTTAGTCATTTTTAAAGTTATATTGGGACTAAATAAACCAGAAATATTATTCAACACATTCAGCTCATCTTGCTGAAGACTAGCACAAAAATGTTAGAAAAGATCATTTATTCTTTCCAGAATGATTAACTGCTGTCTTTATGGTTATATGATATATACTAGCTATTGAGGATTAGAATGAACTCACTGTCCATTCCCATATCCTCTCTGCCTGCTGCATTCTTGGAAGGGAGAGTCCACACATCTTTTGCACGGTGTCACATATCATTACAACAATGGGTATGAGTGGAACAATTCACACACGTTGCTTATTTCCTAGGCATTCATAGGTCACTAGGCCTTTTTAGTTTTTAAAAAAGATGTTATTTTAACAATTTCTTTCAAGTATCAATAAAGAGGGTTGTTATTCCTCTATAGAGTTAATAGAGGGTAAAGTTGGTTTACATCAAATGCTCAGAAGGGTGGTGCTGTAATGTTATCATATATCCAGAAAACGTGATTGAAATTGTCACATTATTTAATAATCAACACATGTGAAGCAGTATTTCAGCATGAAGTAAGAAGAATCATCAATCCACTTGCACTCAAGACTATGTCTACAACAAATACTTGGAATGCATTGTGTTTTTTTTTTTGAGACGGAATCTGGCTGTGTCGCCCAGGCTGGAGCGCAGTGGCCGGATCTTAGCTCACTGCAAACTCCGCCTCCCAGGTTCACGCCATTCTCCTGCCTCAGCCTCCCGAGTAGCTGGGATTACAGGCGCCCGCCACCTCGCCCGGCTAGTTTTTTGTATTTTTTAGTAGAGACGGGGTTTCACCGTGTTAGCCAGCATGGTCTCGATCTCCTGACCTCGTGATCCACCTGTCTTGGCCTCCCAAAGTGCTGGGATTACAGGCTTGAGCCACCGCGCCCGGCCTGGAATGCATTAACTGTAGGTTAGCATTGTCATAAAGCTATACTTTGTTTTTTTATTATAGTGAATTTTAGTTTCTCTTTTAAGTAAATCAATAAATTGTCCTTCCTACCTGAAAGATTGACCCAAAAGTACCATTCTAATAGATTTCTAAAAGAGCTGAAGGAAACACTGTGATCACATGACTAAGAAAATACGTTATATTTCCTTGAGAAATAAATTGAAAAACATTCAAATGTTCCTTCTCCACCAGGTCAGCCTGCAATAATCTTTTCACAGACCAGATAGTTAAACATAAATGCAATATCAGAAACTTTAATTTTCTATAATTGCAACATGTTTTAAATGAATCTAGTGTTTTAAAAAATCTGTCAGCAGAAAGACAAAATGGTGAATACCCATTTCCAAAGTCTTAAGGCAACAAATATGAGACTAAGGCCCTGACCAGGATTAAGATTATGCTGAAGTAACAGCTGTCAATAGAATAAGAATGTTACGGAGCAATCAATGGGCTTGCTGTCTGTTGCACATAGAGGCCAATACCACGGCACTGTCTTTTGAGAAAAGAAAAACTTTATTGCAAGTCAACTAACAAGGAGACAGGAAGAAACACTCAAATCTGTCTTGCCGAGTTGGAATTTGGATCGGGTTTTATACATGTAGGGTAATGAGGTGAGATCTGATTGAATTTTGCAATGAGGTGATGTCAGGGTACGTGATGTAACTACATCCTGCCTTGGGGTAGTGCCAGAGCTTAATCTGATTGGATCCTGGATCCCAAACATGTCATGTTTACTTCTTAATTCAGTCTCCATTTCTTGGTTGGAGCACTTAGGTTCCACTCATGGTTGCACACTTGGTTCATCTGAGCATGCTCAGATTATACAAACTTCAACTTGGGGTCCACTGCAACTGAAAAACAACTCAGAGCTTTGTTACATAAAAGTTCAACTAGAATGGTCCGATGCAGTTACAGGAAGACTGTTTCTTAGCCATGGTTTCCTGAAAGCATAGCTGAAATAAGGTTTTACTCAGGGGATCTTCTCAGAGTTGTCCACCTGGGGTAATATAGGCAAAGGCTCTTACCAGCTGGCTCCCATCCCTATCCCAATGGCTGAGGTTGCCTCAGGGGCATGGACTCTCTCACACTTTCAGGGTGCACATGTGCGAATACCAAGGGTATGGTGTTAAAGCAACCGAGAGAAGCCAGCAAGGAATAAATGGCACAGTTTAGGCACTCAAAGCCATAGGAATAATGTACAGAATTGTTAGCCATATCAAAAGTAGGAATCAGGAAGAAGGCCATCAGTTTGTCATATACAGAGCCCATAAATTTCACTTACTACCACCCCCTCTCACAGACCCTCCATGGAGAGTGAAAAATCCTCACTACACGGTCATCATACGGAAGTGTTCTATTACCCATGGGCAAGGGTCCCTGGGTCCAGATATCAGCTCTATAAATGGTTATGTGACCTTGGACAAGTCATCTAACCTATTCCTACTGCAATTTCCTCATTATTAAAATCAGATAATTAAACTTACCTTATAGTGTTGCTTTAAGAATTAAGTTACTTAAAATATGCAAAGCAATTAGAGCAGTACCAAGGACATATAATCATTAAATACATATATATATATATCATCTATGAATTATAATGCATTTGTGTATTGATTAATCAGATTATCTAAGGTAATGCAAATAATATTTATCTTGAACTCATTGAAAGGATCAGGAAAAGGGAAGGTTTTCCACTTATTCATTGAAAGAAGACTTGAATAGGATTGTCAGATAGGGTCTCCAATTCTTCCAGACATGAGTATATGAAGGAAGGAAATGTACAATAAAAAAAGGATGATGGAACTGAGGACACAAGCCTAATTTCTGAGCACAGAGCAATGATGTCAGGATAAGTTGGCATTTGGATAATTATTTTGCATCTATTCCATATTTGCTTTTCAAGACACCTCTATTACACCATTTAATATTGCTTATACCAGTTCCCAAACCAAACGATTCCCTTGAGGAAAAGTTTGCTTTTGTAGAAAAACAAAGAATAAGAAAGAAGAGGAGAGTTGCCTTCTCATCATGGCTGACAGCAAATTTGGAGCGAACTATTGTAGTAGGGATTTTCTGAGGAAACGACCTTTTATAACAAGATATAACTGACTATATACGTCTTGATAGTATACTTACATATGTTTTAGGGCCTACCAACTCCATATATAATTCCAGAATGGGAAACTTTACCATACTGGGAACTTTTCAAAAAAGAGGACTTTCAGACCCCACCTATGATCCACTAAATCAGAATCTGCATCTCAACAAGGTTCTCATGTGCTGACTAAAGTTTCAGAAGTGCTAGTATAACGCATGTTGTTCAAAAATGAATTTTTTTGTTTTGAAATGGATGTCTATAAGCAAACATTTAACTTCTTGATTGCTGCTGAAGCAAAGTTAGGTGAACTTTCTCCACAAACATTCTAAAAATACGCTCTGAATTTTTATCTGCTCCAGTTTTTCTCCCCTTCCTTACCAAACAGGAAACGACTTCAAAGATTCTCTTCAGTTTAAATTTTGCAACTCTGTCTACTTTTGCCATTCTTATACAATTGGGATGAGCCGGCAGTCTTTGTAACATATCCAGTGGAATATTGGAAAGGAGGTATGGAAAGAAATAAAGATCAGAGACACACAAAAATGTCTATTTTCATACCATTGTTTGATACAGTTCGGCTCTGTGTTCCCGCCCAAATCTCATGTTGAATTGTAGTCCTCAGTGTTGGGGGAAGAACCTGGTGGGAAATGATTGGATCATGTGGGCAGATTTTCCCCATTGCTGTTTTTGTGATAGTGAGTGGGTTCTCACAAGATCTGGTTGTTTGAAAGTGTGTAGCACTTCCCCTTTGCTTCCTCTCTCCTGCCCTGCCATGGTAAGATGTGCTTGCTTCCCTTTCATCTTCTGCCGTGATTGTAAGTTTCTTGAGGTCTCCTAACCATGCTTCCTGTACAGTCATGTGGAACTGTGAGTCAATTAAACCTCTTTTCTTTATAAATTACCCAGTCTTAGGTAGTTCTTTATGGTAGTGTGAGAACGGACCAACACCTCTTGATTTCCACTACATTATAATTTTTATAATTCTACTGTCCCTCTCACTTTTATACAGCTCCAAGAATAATGAATAGCAGCATAATTATATAGTTATTTCTATTCATGAGCAGAGAGGCAAACAGAAGTCAAACTTACCTGTTTTTTGTTTTTTATTTCCAAAAATCAGCTTTACTCATATACTTACTCTGGTGCTATTTATTGACCTTTCCTTTGTACAGTCGGATGCATAGAACTAAACCTAATGATATTTTCCTATGGGGTTATTTATAACCTTGATATGTATGCAAACTCTTGCCCACTAGTGAACTCTGCCCTTTGTAATTCTGATAAACAGATTTATAATGCAAACTCCTGCTTCGCTTATTAATTTCTGAAGAATAAATCAAAATGATGAGCATGAGCTATTTTCCCAGTGTTCTTGTCAGGATTACATTTATTAAATGGAAAAAAAAGAAAGTTTTAACTCTTTATAAGACTATATACCTCACCAAGGATGTTTTTATCAATAAATATTAAAATAAAAGGTAATGTTTTTCCTGAAAAAGTCGAATGAATCCCTGTGTTCATTCTTGATTGAAACCTAAAGTAAATTATCCCTTGGAAGCAGAGTTATTTTGGATAAAAATAAAAACACTCTAAGAAGTTGATACAGACCATAGACAAAGGTAAAAAGCTTTCTATCTCAGCATCTTTTACTTATCTTTTCCCTATCTTTGAACAAGGAACCCCAGTTTTTATTTTGCAGTGGGCCGTATAATGAATTGACACTCCACTGCTTAACACCTAGCTCCTGTGTCTGCTGTGGATCAGGTCAAGGTGTCTAAATTGCCAGCTGAACATTTCTTGCCTTACAGCCCCTTACCCCAACCCGTTTAGATATATGCAGCAATCACTGGTTTTCACTCATTTGGAAATAATACCAAAAATTAAACTAACTTTCTTGTATGGAGATGCATTTAATTAGAAATAAGAGAGATGGAATTCAAAAAATTTCAACTGCCCTTTAAAGAAAAAATAGTTAAAATATTGTTAGGAATGCCAGTAGATGCCTAATCTCCTTCTCTGTCTTCTTAGAGAGATGTGCAAGTACAGTGCCCACCCAGTCTAAATTCCCTGGGAAAACCCCAGTGTCCACTTATTAATCTGAAATCATTATCATAGCCCAACCCCCTTCAGGTGTATTCAAAGTATTATGGCTTGTATGATTCATTACACACGATCGCTACACACATGGACAATAAGTGCCATGATCAGCACAGACAAGGCAGGAATTAATGAGTGTGGGTACCTACTTGCAGAATTTCTAATTATCATCCTTCTAGAACACTAGGAACACAAAAACGCATCATGGTGATATTGCCTTGTATAGTAACACATTGCGGCACTCCCTTTCAGGAAGACGATTTTCTTGGTCCATGGTACACATGGTACTCTGTGTTCAGTAGTTTACTTTGGTACAGAAAGAGGCACAGTCCATTACGAATAACATCATGTGCTAGAGGCATGGAATGAGGACTTGCAGAGAAAGAGGGGCAGACACAAAGTGCAGTGTAGAAGTGGTGAATAGATTAGAATGTGAAGTGGAGGATGTTGGAAAAAGTATAAATATTCATCTACATGTTGGCAGAAAGAAATTGCAGAAACAGGTCTTTATTAAGACCTAAAAGACCCAAGATTCAGTAACTAACTGCACAAGTTAAACAATTTTCTGTTGCAGGAAACAGAAAATCACAAATCAACTCAATCTGAGGAAGAAAAAGAATAATGGTTATGAAATATATTGACTGAAGTACAAAAAATAACAAACAAAAGTGGAAAAAGGTTAATTCTAGACATGGTCCAATAGTCACTACACTTTTTATTTCCTTCTCTCAGCTTTGCCTTCCATAGTCTAGCACTGAGGTTGACTTCTCTTGTATTTTACAGCCTTTCTTTAAAACTTTCCATGAAGAAGATAATGTTTGCTTTCAGCAATCATCCTGTAACAGACGATCCTGTTAACCAGCACCCCCCAAAAAAGCATTTTCTAATGCCACATTTATACTAAATAGGTACAAGCATGTGACTGCTATTTGAAACTTCAAAAATATACATCAAAAATAGGACTACATTTTTGGTTATTTTTTGTAGAGACAAATTCTCACTATGTTGCCCAGGCTGGTCTGGAACTCCTGACCTCAAGAGATTCTCCCACCTAGGCTTCCAAAGTGCTGGGATTACAAGCATGAGCCACCACCATGCCCAGCCTAAAACAACATTTTAAAAAAGCAAAAAATGAGAAAGATGTTTGTCAGCATACTGGCGAGCTTGGATAAAGACGCAGAGCAATGGAACTGGGGAGATACAGGGAGCATCACAGACTTTTATCTCGGAGTTAATTAGTGGGTTATTGTGGCTGTGTCATCAAGAAAACATAGTGAATAACCCAATTATCAGGTTAAAAGAAACACAGATAGTAAAATATAATATACATCCTAAAATTATAAAATGTTGACATTTCAAAAGGAAAATGTTTACAGCCTTCTTTTATATTTCAAAAGAAATATAAATGGCATAGACATTTCTTTCAGTTTTCACAATCATACATTTAAAAACAAAGGGTGAACATTTTGGGTCAAAAAATGTGAATTATTTCTTTTCTGCTTAAGCTTGTAAATTTATTCCTTTGCTCGATATCATGATATAGTAATTCCCCTGTATTGTATCATGACATAATATCCTTTATTTTTAGTATTTTATCACCTAATCATATTTTTCTGCTATGAAAATGTGAGTAAAAGTTTAATATTAATTTTTATATTTACATAAGAAATAAGACCCTAAGGCTTCAACCCTAAGGCTTCAAGTGTTAAAAATGTATATATATTTTATTGGTAAATATATTTCACTGTTAGATACTGCTAAAATATACACTGAGCTATCTTTTATAATTATCATTAAAATCAACAAAGTATTTTAATTTTGTCAAAAATTAAAATATAAAAATGAGTTTTAACACAAATACATTTTTTAATGAGATAGATGGAAGTGGTTTTTTTGTTGTTGTTCATTTAATTCACTGGTACACGGATGAATAGTACTTTCTTTTTGCTGGAAGGAACAAGAGACAGGAGCTCAATTCTATTGTTTTGTTTTGAGATAGAGTTTCTCTCTGCTGCCTGGGCTGGAATGCTGCAGCAGCATGATCACAGTTCACTGCAGCCTCCACCTCCCAGACTCAAGGAATCCTCCCACCTCAGTCTCCCGGGTAGCTGCACTACAGATGCACGCTACTATGCCAGAGTAATTTGTATTTTTAGTAGAGACAGGGCTTCGCCATGTTGCCCAGCCTGATCTCCAGCTCCTGGACTCAAGCAATCTGCCTCCCTCAGCTTTCCACAGTGCTGGGATTACAGACATGAGCTACTGCACCCTGCCAAGCTCTTGTCTATTCTATTATGTATTTATTTATTTCTTTATTTCTATCATAGTAAGCTGTGATAGGACTTGTTTATAAATTGGAAAATGAAGTAAGTTAAGACAATGCCATTTATTTACACTCCCTCCATATTCTTAGCCAAAACTCTATCAGTGGCCTTCTGAATTAGGCCTTCCTGGAGTTTTATTGAAACCAAGTAATGGAAATCACCTGAGTTGCAAATATCTGTTATCTAGACTTTGGGGTTTTTCACTTCTATAATACTGATATGGATATTTCAAACTCCCGTTTGATACTTCAGATGTTTTACATGCTGAGGAAATAAATAATAGGAATACTGAAGAATGTGAGGAAGGGATTGAGACCAATCTTGGTACAAGAAAGTTCTTAGGTGGATCAGTTTTAGGAAAGCACCTGTATCAGATGAAAAATTAGAAACGGATTATCTTAAAATTCTTTGAAAAATCTTAGGGTAACCCAGGTTTATGCATTTTTAGACTGATTTCTAGAATTATTTTGTAGATGCTAGATCCTTTACGAAGGGAGCGAGAAGGAATAGATGCAGAAGAAAATGGAAGGAAACGCTTATGTAAATAAATCAAGAAAACAAAGAAACCGACTAAATAAACTAGTTAAAAAACAAAATTATCTGAAAGAAGAAATAAATACATCAATAATATTTATAATAAAGAAGGAAGGTAAAAAGTGGCAAGATTTTGCCTACAGAAGACCTAGGTGCTTCTTATACTTTGGTCACATGCAACATATTCACAAATATGTAAACAGCAGAAATGACATCTCTGAGCCATGTCGTATAGTTCTGAGATTAGAATGTCTAGAGATGAGCCTGGAAAATCGAATTTTTAATCTTCACAGTATATTCTTCACTACAGGCCAGTACATTTAGTTCTAAAATCAGAACTAAAAGAACTAAAATTTCTGAACTGTTTCTCCAACTTATTCAATGGATTGAGTTTTTAATAAGCTTAAAACAACACCTGATATTATAGTGTGTAGGTAAATGGGCTTAAACAAAAAAAAAAAGAAGAAAGAAAACACTTGATTAGTAGGATTTTCCCATTTCCGCATTTGACTACTATCATCAAGGCCATTTTCAGAGTATTAACACACTATCACTGCACAAGGAATTGGGATAAGACGTGCACATTCAACTCTTGCTGGTCAATGAAATCTTGCCCTGTCACACTGCCGGCGATGATAGAGAAAGAGTCCCATTTGCCATAGTAGCAGATTAGCTTGTAGCCAGCAAGAATACTCAGAAAAAATTAGAAATGATAGATACATACCGCCATTCATTTAAAAGAATTAGGAAACTACCAAAGGAATCAGAAATGTAGGGGCTAAGATGCTAGAAATAAGGGAAACTTATCTTAAGTGTGCCTAACATCTAACGACCTGTCGCCTCAAAGCATTTGATAGTTCTAAAGTGGTACAGAAGAGTTGAGAAGCCAATCAGTAAGAAAAAACCAAGAGGCATATAACCTTTCCTGATCTGGAGGGAAATTTCACTGGGCTGAGGGGAAAGAATCTGCAAATTGCATCTTCTAAGTCAGCTAGCCAGGTTAAGGTGAGGGGGTGGCTAAGATTCCTTAGAGAAGGAAATCATAGAGAAGTGAGCCTGAAAGTCTGATATGGTTTATCATTCAAGATATTCTCATGGTCACCAGCTGTGGGGGAGGTGGGGGGGGGGGAAGAAAGAAAAAACAAGAAAAAAGTGAAAGCCAAGGAATTGAGGAGTTCCACAGAGCTTGTGATTGCCTCCAAGGGCTAAGGAGAGGAAAATCGAGTTCGGAGTTTGCCACAGGATCCTGGATAACACTGCAGATTTCCAGTGGAGACATCTGACATTCGAGACCCAAGAGTGAGCATGAATAATAAATAAATGAGCCCTAACAAAGATGGAAGAACAGCCCTAAAGTAAAAGCCGAGTCTCTTACTGGATTAAATTGATCTGCTCCTTTTCTAATCGTCTGTTGAAATATAAAGTTTCACCCAGAGTTTATACATATTTTTAATACACAATTTCTGTCATTCATATAAAAAGTCAGCAGGCATTTCAAGACACAAGACAAAGAGCTAGATCACAAGGTAATCAAGCTATTCGGATCATCATACACAGTCTTCAGGGTAGTTGATTTACCTATTTAAGAACATAGATAAAATCATAAATAATTTAAACACAGATTTGTATACTGGTTTTCTATTTCTGAGTAACAAATTGCCACAAACTTCATGGCTTAAAATAACACACATGTTTTGTCTCACACTTTCTATGAATGAGACAGCGTAGCTGGGTCCCCTGCTCCGGGTTTTATAGACTGTAATCACCACCTCAGCTGGGCTATTACTGAGAAACTTCATCTGGAAACTTAACTGAGAAAGTGTCTGCTTTCTAACTCCTTAAGGTTGTTGGTCAAATTCATTTCTCATGGCTATATGACTTAAAAATAAAGTAACTGAAATTGAGTATTCAACAGCTGTGTTTAAGAGTAGATTAGACATAGCTAACAATAGGATTCTTGCTCTAGAGTAGAACTAAGTGGAAATGTATACATTGAATGATGGAGTAGACGGGCGCATTGGCTCACTCCTGTAATCCCAGCACTTTGGGAGGCTGAGGTGGGAGGATCACCTGAGGTTGGGAGTTCAAGACCAGCCTGACCAACATGGAGAAACCCCATCTCTACTAAAAACAATACAAAATTAACCAGGTGTGGTGGCGCATACCTGTAATCCCAGCTATTCAGGGGCTGAGGCAGGAGAATCCCTTGAACCCAGGAGGCAGAGGTTGCAGTGAGCCAAGATCGTGCCATTGCACTCCAACCTGGGCAACAAGAGCAAAACTCCATCTGAAAAGAAGAAGAAGAAGAAAGATGGAGTAAAAAAGAAGACACATACTAGAAAGAGCATGAGAGATATTTAGGATGTAGTGAAAAGGTTAAATATATGCATAATCTCAGTTAAAATAAGAAAAGGGGATATAATGGTACCAAAGTATTATTTAAATAAACACTGGCCAAAATTATCAAAAACTGAGGAAAGATATCAAGCCACAGATTGAAGAACAAACAAATCCAAACTAGGACAAATACATAGAAAATCACTTTGCTCCTTCATCATCAAATTTGCCAAAAAAAAATAAAAGACAAAATAACAAATATTTCCATAAGGAAGAAAAAAAGGCACATTGTTTAGAAGAAGTAATAATAATAATATTATTATTAGAAGTTTATATTATATTAAAAGTAAAATTATATTAGAAGTAATTATATTAGAAGTAAAAATAATAAATTACTTTAGAAGTAAAATAATAATAAAGTTGAATAATTAATAAAAATGGTGGAAGTCAGATGTCAGTTGAAAATGTTTATTAAAATGATTCCAGTATAGAATTATAAAATCAGAGAGACAAAAATAAAGATATTTCTCCAGACTTCCCTCCAGAAAATTGAAAACAAATTTATTGACAGCAGACAAATTTTAGAAAAAAAGAAATCCCATTATAAAATGGTGAAAAATAAAGAATTACAGAAAAAAATATATATGGCTAGCTGTAAGTGAATATTATATGAAATAATACAACTAATATCATGTACATTTAAACTGTAAATGTAAACTGATATACATGACAAAAATACAAAATTTGAGAGGGAAATAGGCATTGAGTTCTAGCATATCCTAGTTCAGGAAATGGTAAATTTACATATTTATATTGACATTTAAGATGCATCTATCATCTAGTATAAATTATTAAATAATTGTTAAAAAGCAGTAACTTAAGAAGCAAATATAGGTACCAATGGAATAATGAAACACACCTGATTAAGTAAAATGAGGCAATAGAGTACATGGAATTTAGACTCAGTGGAAAAAACATAAAGCAAACAGTGAGTGATATGTGTAAATGCATGTATACCAGTAATAAGAATTAAATGTAGATACGATCATTTATGTGTCTAAAATATAAAGCTATTCACATAGGATACAGTGAGCTATATTCTGCTTATAATATACAGACATCAAAAGTTTAAAAGTAAAATAGTAAATATCATATGCCACATAAACACAAATCAAAAGTTAACTGGTCTAGTGATATTAATACCAAACAAAGTGATTTTTAATGCAAAAGCATTTGTTAGAGAGAAATAGGAATATCTTATATTTAGGAAGAGATAGCAAGAAAGATTTTAAAAATCTGCTTGTTCTTAATTTAATGGCCTCAAAGATGTATTAAAAATCAACAGAAGGCTGGGCGCGGTGGCTCAAGCCTGTAATCCCAGCAATTTGGGAGGCCGAGACGGGCGGATCACAAGGTCAGGAGATCGAGACCATCCTGGCTAACACGGTGAAACCCCGTCTGTACTAAAAATACAAAAAAAAAACTAGCCGGGCGAGATGGCGGGCGCCTGTGGTCCCAGCTACTCGGGAGGCTGAGGCAGGAGAATGGCGTGAACCCGGGAGACGGAGCTTGCAGTGAGCTGAGATCCGGCCACTGCACTCCAGCCTTCTGTCTCAAAAAAAAAAAAAAAAAAAAAAAAAAAATCAACAGAAAAAAAATCCACACTATGTATGATCTACAATATTAGTGGGAGATTTTAACACACCTATATCAGGAGGTAGTTCACAGAGAATTACCATCAATCTGACAAAAACTCTTCTTGAAAGTAGAAGAAGAGGAAACAATTCACAACTTATACTATGAGGCCAAGATTATCTGATATCAAAACCCATGGGTAGGATCGAAAAGGAAGATAAGTGGCTATATGTTTTCCATCAATGTATATATTTTTAATTTTAAATGACATAGCTTCAAATCCAATTTGTATAAACAAGATAATATATCAAGATCAAGTCAACTTTATTCTAAGAATAAAGCATTAGCTTCACTTTTATAAAACAATCAATATGATTAACTATGATAACATAAAGCAGGAGAAATAAAAATACATGATTACTCAAAGAGATTTAGAAAATAAAACTTGGATAATATCAAATATTTTCATAATAAAAACCAACTTTTAGAAAACTAGGAGTATAAGAATACTTTATTAATATCAAAAGTTGTCTACAAAGACATTTACTACAAACATCATAATGATTGTGAAATTTTGAAAACTTTCCTTATAAGAATAGGGAAAAGAAAAAAACACTCCCATCACCATTCTGTTTTATATTCTACTGGAGTAGCTGATAAACCCTATTTAGTGAAGAAAAAATACAGGTAATATTGGTTGAAAAAGAAGAAATTGTCATTATTCATAGACTACATGTTTGTATACATAGATCATTTTTGTGAAATTGGAATAGGCAAAGATCACCTAGACAGGACACACACACACACACAAAAAATTTAAAAAAAGGCAAATTAAAAAAAATTAACCTAAAGATGAAATTCTAAAATTATATGTATATTTAGTAAATTCCACTAGATAATTAATTGTCCAGACTACTGTTCTTATCTCAAACATGCAAAGATCTTGAAAATGGCCACTCCCGTCCTTATAATAAGACAGGACTGGGCAAAGTGAAAATAAATGACTTCTCATGAACTCATTAACAACTACCCAAAAATCTAAAGAAATCTAAACTTATCTGAAAGTTTACTTATCTGAAAGAGAAACTGCAAAAGTCATAAATCAATAGGATACATGGTACTTTTGATAAATTGCTGGAGGCGGACTGTGAACTATTATGAAGGTAAGAAGTTCTGGGGGCTGTAGTCCGATGGCATCCACGCTTTTGAAGATTTTACATCCTGAAACTCTACCGGGTTCTTACAATGAGGATTTACGCAGGATCTTCTGGCTCTGTCAGAGAGAGGAGGTATGAGATACTCCTAAATACTCCCTGGATGAGGTACTCCCTATGAGGTACTCCTAAAGTCTTCCAGATATAAAAGGCCTCGCCACCAACCAGGAACATCTGTTCCAGAGCTTCACATCACCTGGAAGAAGGACATTTTTTTTTTCTCCATGGCCTCCTCTCAACTCCCTTCTCACCTACAGGGGAAGTACACCCACCCATCAGAGATCAGAACATCAAGGAAATAGATGAGGATCACTGCAACCTGGAAAAGAAATAAGTAACAGGGGGAAAACTGGAGAAACACTTGGGAAGGTAACAGTCCTGAGGAACTGGTCCACTGGAAGAACAGTAAGACTATACAACAACCCTTTTCCCCACACTTTACTAACAAGTGTATTAATAGGGCTGAAGTATAAGAACGACAGTTTGCAATTGAGAAAGCTGCAAGATGCAGAGTCGCTGAGGAGGAATACAAAGGAAAAGCCAAAGTCTAGAAGGGAAGGCGTAAAAAGGGGCATTAAAAGAAATGAAAAATCTCTGGTACATACAGCAAGAGCACACATTAAGCGCAGCCCAATTTCTAGACACAGTAGTAGCACTACCTTTGCCTTAGACTAAAGGTCCATTTGCCTCCTTTACTGTTATTTGATACAATATGTCTAGTTTTCTACAAAAACTTACCAGGCATGCCAAAAGACAAGAAAAAAAGCAGCATCTGAAGGGACAAAAGAATTATCTGAACCAGTATGAAATATGATGGTGGTATTGGAATTACAGGACAGATAATGTAATTACAAATGATTAATACTATTTAATTACAAGTGATTAATAACAATGATTAATAGATTAAGGGCACTTATGGAAAAAGTAGACACAACTCTCTCTGTAAGCAGAGAGAGTGAAACTCTAAGAAGGAATAAAAAGGAAATTATGGAAATAAAAGTGCAGCAAAATTGAAAAATGTTATTGATGGGCTCATCGGTAAACTCCACACAACTGAGGAATCAGTGAACTTTA
>NW_012117599.1:7862730-7866791 GCF_000951035.1 Colobus angolensis palliatus
TATATATATATAATATATAATATATATAAAAGCATATATATACAGGTATATATATAACATATGACATGAGATATATTATATATATATGTGTGTGTATATATATATAAAATAGAAACACCAAAAAAGTGGCACAATTTCCAAACATGGAAAATATACCCAACATAAGCAAAATATTTAAAGTAATAATAGCTGAAAATTTTTCAAGATAATGATAAACTACAAATCCAAGAAAATAAACTACAAAATCCAAGAAACCCAGAGAACGCTATTCAAAATAAATACCCCAAATTCCACATCTAGGCATTTCCAAATCCCACATCTGGAACGCTATTCAGAATAAATACTCCAAATTCCACATCCATGTTATATGTAAACCACAGAAAACCAAACAAAAATAGAAAATATTGAAATAACTCAATGACCCACCTTGTCTATATTTTAACATTTTTCTATTTTATTTTAAATCACTACTACTTTTTTTTTTTTTTAAAGACAATCTTATTCTGTTGCCCAGGCTGGAATGCAGTGGCATGAACATGGAACAATGCAGTCTGAACTTCTGGGCTCAACTGATCCTCCCACCTTAGCCTCCCGAATAGAGGGGACTACAGGCACTTGCCACTATGCCCAGCTAATATTTTCATTTTTTGTAAAGATGAAGTCTTGCTATGTTGTCTAGGCTGATTGCATATTCCTGGGTTCAAGTGATCCTCCTGCCTTAGCCTCCCAAAGTGTTGGGATTACAGGTGTGAGTCACCATGCCCACCCACATCTTACCTATAGATGAACAAAACCAAATTACATTAGATATGTCACTAGAAATCAGGGAAGCAAGGAGAGAGGGGAGTTAAATATAAAAGTGTTGAAAAAATTGCCAACCTAGAATTCTAAAAATAGCAAAATTATACTTCAAAGGTGCAGAAGTACAGACTTTCTCTTTCTTAGGAAATCAATCACCCTTAAGCCTGCCTTGCAAAAAATGTTAATAGAAATTTTTCAGAAAGACGTAAAATTATATAGAGCAGAAACTTGTGCCTACATAAAGAAAGAAAGGACATTAGAGAAAGACTAAAGCTTTTATTTTCATTAAAATTTTTTTAATTATTATTTTTTTTAAGTTCCAGGGTATATGTGCAGCATATGCAGCTTTGTTACATAGTTAAACATGTACCATGGTACTTTGCTGAAGCTAACAACCCATCACCTAGGTATTAAGCCCAGCATGCATTGGCTCTCTTCCCTTATGCTGTCCCATCCCACCTCAGCCTTTCCCAACAGCCCCAGTAAGTGTTATTTCTCTCCCTGTGTCCATGTGTTCTCATTGTTCAGTTCCCACTTCCAAGTGAAAATTGCGGTTGGTTTGCTGAGGATAGTGGCCCTTATTGTTTTGAGGTATGTTTCTTCAATATCTAGTTTATTGAGAGTTTTTTTTTTTTTTATCATGAAGGCATGCTGAATTTTATCAAAGGCCTTGTCTGTGTCTATTGAGGTAATCATGTAATTTTTTTCTTTATATCTGTTTATGTGATGAATTACTTTTATTGATTTGTGTATGTTGAACCAGCCTTGCATTCTGGGGATGAAGCCAAGTTGATTGTGATGGATAAGCTTTTTGATGTGCTGCTGGATTCTGTTTGCCAGTATTTTATTGAGGATTTTTGCATTGATGTTCATCAGGGATATTGGCCGGAAGTTTTTGTTGTTGTTGTTCATGGTGTTGTTGTTGTTCTATCTCTGCCAAGTTTTGGTATCAGGATGATGCTGGCCTCATAAAATGAGTTAAGGAGGATTCCCTCCTTTTCAATTGTTTGGAATAGTTTCAGAATAAATAGGACCAACTCATCTTTGTACCTCTGGTAGAATTCAGCTGTAAATCCGTCTGGACCTGGGCTTTGTTTTTGGTTGGTAGGCTGTTTATTTCGGCCTCAATTTCATAACTTATTATTGGTCTATCCAAGGGTTCAACTTTTTCCTGGTTCAGTCTTGGGAGGGTGTATATTTCCAAGAATTTATCCATTTCTTCTAGATTTGCCAGTTTACTTGCATAGAGGTGTTTATAGTGTTCTCTGACAGTTATTTGTATTTCTGTGGGGTTAGTAGAGGCATGCTTTTTATTGTTTCTGATTGTGTTTATTTGAATGTTCTCTTTTTTCTTCTTTATCTCACTAGTGGCCTATTTTACTGATTAAAAAAAAAACAGCTCCTGGATTCATTATTTTTTTGAAGGGTTTTTCACATCTCTGTCTCCTTCAGTTTTGCTCTGACCTTGGTTATTTATTGTCTTCTGCTAGCTCTGGGGTTTGTTTGCTCTTTGTTTTCTTCTTCTTTTAGTTGTGATGTAGGGTGTTGATTTGACATCTCTCTAGCTTTTGAAGTGGGCATTTAGTGCCATAAATTTCCCTCTTAACACTGCTTTAGTTGCATCCCAGAGATTCTAGTACATTGTCTTTTTGTTCTCACTGGTTTCAAAGAACTTATTGATTTCTGCCTTAATTCAGTTATACCCAGAAGTCATTCAGGAGCAAGTTGTTCAATTTTCATGTAGTTGTGTGGCTTTGAGTGGGATTGTAATCTTGAGTTCTAATTTGATTGCACTGTGGTCTGAGGCGGTGTTTGTTATAATTTCAGTTATTTTCCATTTGCTGAACAGTGTTTTACTTCCAATTATGTGATCAATGTTAGTGTGAGTGCTATATGGTGTGAAAAAATGTATATTCTGTTGTTTTGGGGTGGAGAGTTCTGTAGATAGTTATCAGGTCTACTTGGTCTAGAGCTTAGTTCAAGTCCTGAATATCTTTGTTAATTTTCTGTCTCGATCTGTCTAATACTGACAGTGGGATATTAAAGTTTCCCATTATTATTGTGGCAGGTGGGGGTGTAAGTATCTTTGTAGGTCTCTAAGAACTTGTTTTATGAATCTGGATGCTCCTTTATTGGGTGCATGTATATTTAGGATAGTTAGCTCTTGTTGTTGCATTGATCCCTTTAACATTATGTAATGCCTTTTGCAACCCCTCCTTTTATTCTGCTTTCCATTTCCTTGGTAAATTTTCTTCCATCCCTTTATTTTGAGTTTATGTGCATCTTTGCACATGAGATGTGTCTCGTAAATACAGCACACCAATGGGTCTTGTCTTTATATTCAGCTTGCCATTCTGTGTCTTTTAATTTGGGCATTTTGACCATTTACATTTATGTTTAATATTGTTATGTGTGAATTTGATCTTGTCATCGTGATGCTGGCTGGTTAATTTTGCAGACTTGTTAATGTAGTTGATTCATAGTGCCATTGGTCTGTGTACTTCAGTGTGTTTTTATAGTGTCTGGTAATGGATTTTCCTATCTATGTTTAGTCTTTCCTTTAGGAGCTCTTGCAGGGCAGGTCTGCTGGTGACAAAATCCCTTAGCATTCGCTTGTCTGCAAAAGATTTTATTTCTCCTTTGCTTTATGAAGTTTGGTTTGGCCAGATATGAAATTCTGAGTTGAAATTTATTTCTTTAAGAATGTTGAACATTACAGGCCCCTACTCTCTTCTGGCCTGTAATGTTTCTCCTAAGAGTTCCAGTGTTAGTCTAATGGGCTTCCTTTTGTAGGTGACTTGGCCTTTCTGTCTGACTGCCGTTAACATTTTTTCCTTCATTTCGATGTTGGCAAATCTGATGATTATGTGTCTTGGGGGAGACATATTTTCATAGAGTATCTTATTGGAGTTCTCTGGATTTCCTGGATTTGAATACTGGCCTGTCTTGCTAGATTGGGGAAGTTCTCCTGTATGATATCCTGAAGTATGTCTTCCAGCTTGTTTCCATTCTCCACATGTCGTTCAGGTACTCCAATCAGTCATAGGTTCGGTCTTTTTACATTCCCATAGTTCTTGGAGGATTTGTTCATTTCTTTACTTTTTATCCCTATAATCTTGTCTGCCTGCCTTATTTTAGCAAGATAGACTTCAGGCTTTGAAAGTTGAGTTTCTTAGTCCTGAGTTCTAGTTTGATTGCACTGTGGTCTGAGAGACAGTTTGTTATAATTTCTGTTCTTTTACATTTGCTGAGGAGTGCTT
>NW_012117599.1:7869196-7916762 GCF_000951035.1 Colobus angolensis palliatus
GCGCTGGGAGTTGGAGACTGGAGCTGTTCCTATTGGGCCATCTTGCTCCGCCCCGACCTTCTTTTTCATAATGATTCTTCATTTCGATAGCAGAAGCATAGTCCATAAGAGAAAACAAAAGGTAACTGTAAGTTCTTCAACTTCATTCTTTTTTTAAGAGTATTTGCTCTTCTGGGTGTTTTCTATGGGTATACAGATTTTTCTGATTAGCTTGTCATGTTCTGCAAAAGATCCATCATGTTCATGGATTGGAAAACTCAAAATTGTTAAGGTGTCTATTTTCTCCAGTTTGATCTATGCATTCAATTCGTTTCATCAAAATGTCAGGGAACTTATTTGTAAATTCTGACAAGCAGTTTCTAAAAGTTATATCAAAAGGCAAAAGAACTAAAAGGGCGATACATTTTTAAAAAAAATCAGAAAGAGTGTTCACGCTAGGCAGTTTTAAGACTTATTAAAAAGCTATAGTAATCAAACAAGGTGTTATCAGTGCAAAAAATACACATAAATCAATGGAACAGAATAAAGACCCATAAAAAGATCTATAAAAATATAGTCAATGAGTTTTTGTTAAGTGCAAAGGCAATTCAATGAGGAAAACATAGACTTCAAAATTGATACTGGAACATTTCCAAGTCCATATGCAAAAGAAATTAATTTCAACACACACCCCACATATTATACCAAAATGAGCTAAAATGGAACATAGATCCAAATATAAAGAGTAAAAAACTGAAAATACCTATAAGGAAACAAAAGAAAATTTGCACAGTTTTTAAGTATTATGTTGAGTTTCAGATATGACAACAGAAGCAGAATCTATAGAAAATTATAGTCTAATGTTATCAAAATATAAACGTTTTCTCTGTGAAAGTCATTGTTAAAGGAATGGAAAGTAAGCAAATAACTGAGATAAACATTTGTAAGTCATATATCTGATAATACATAAAGAACTCTTAAACCCAACAAGGAAAAAAATGTAATTTAAAAAAGTGGACAAAAATCTGAACAGACACTTTGCCAAAGAACATATATGGACATCAAGGAAGCATATGAAAAGATGTGCAGCATCACTTATCATTAGGGAAATACAAATCAAAAGTACACAGAGATACCATTACACATCTATTATAATGACACCCAGTGCTGACAAGGATGCTGTTAGTTATCTAGGGCTGCTAAATTAGTCTGCTATGGCTGCCATAACAAATTACCACAAAACAAGTAGCTTAAATGATGTGATTTTATTGTCACACAGTTCTGGAAGCCAAAAGTCTAAAGTCAAGGAGCCCTCCGGGTTGATTCTTTTTGAGGACTGTGAGGGAAGAATCAGTTTCAGTTCTCTCTCAGTAGCTTGCAGGTAGTCATTTTCTTCCTCTTGCTCTATGCTTGTCTGTATCTTAATTTTCCCTTTTTATAAAAATACCAGTCATATTGAATTAGAGCACCCCCTAATTACCTCATTTTAACCAAATAAAATTACATCCTGTGGTACTGAGGTTTAGAATTTCTTTTTTAAAAAAATCATTTTACTTTAGATTTAGGGGGTACAAGTGCATGTTTGTTACATGGATATATTATGAAAAGGTGAAGATTTGGCCTCTACTGTACTCATCACCCAAATATTGAATATTGTACCCAATAGGTAATTTTTCATCCCTCATCTTTCTCCTACCCTTTTGGAGTCCCCAGTGACCATTACTTCCATCTCTATGTCTGTGTGTACCCCATATTTAGCTCCTATTTATAAATGAGAACATGTAATGTTTGAATTTCTGTTTTTGAGTTAGTTCACTTAGAATAATGGCCTCCAGGTCAATCCATGTTTCTGCAAAGGATATGGTTTCATTCTTTTTTGTGGCTGTATAATATTACATGGTGTATATGTACCATATTTTTTAAATCTTCTCAACCATTTAGGGACACATGGTTTGGTTCCATGACTTTGTTATTGTGAGTAATGTTTTGATAAACATATAAGTGCGGGTATATTTTTGTACATAATGATTCACTTTCTTTTGGGAAGATACCCAGTAGTGTGATTACTGGGTCAAATGGTAGTTCTATTTTTAGTTCTTTCAGATGTCTCCATACTGTTTTAGGTAGAGGTTGAACTAATTTGCATTGTACCAGCAGTGTATACCCATTCTCTTTTCTCTGCATCCATGTCAACACTTGTTGTTTTTTGAAGTTTGGGGGCCCCAATTGAACCCATAATAGATGCTGAGAAGAAGGAATGCTCATTCATTATAGATGGGAATGCAAAATTGGACCTCTCTGGAAAACAGTTTGCTAGCTTCTCATAAAGGTAATCATACACTTTCCAGATGACCCACAGTCACACTTTAAAGTATTTACACGTGTTCACAACTATGGAACTCAGCAAAGATAAGGAACTATTGAATTACACAATAACATTAGGTTATGTTAAATATATATTGCTATTTAAAGAAGCCAAATTCCAATGGTACACATTTCATTACATATAGAAGGCATTCTGAAAATAGGCAAAATTATAAGGGGAGAAAACCAAACACTAGCTGGCATAGTATGGAGAAAGTGAATGAGTTGACTACAAAGGAACCACAAAACTGAAATTTCAGGATAGAGACACTGGTTTGTGTGGTATATACCTAGCTCTAAATGCTTGTCAAAACCCATAGAAATGTACACAACAAATAATGAACTTAACTGTGTTCAAATAAAAACATATAACCCAGGATGTTAGGAAATTCCTGGATTGAATGTACTGTGACAAATGACTCTGTCTTACAAATGTTTGACATAACCTTACTGATGGGGGTGGAGAAAAACAAATTCAACTAAGCAACTTTGGAAAATGGTGCTTTGACCAGATGCCGTACAGCTGAAGATGAAGATATTCTATAACAAAATATTGTTATCTAGTTGCTAATTGGTTTCTTGTAGGGCACAGTTTAGCGATTTGAAAACTACTTCAGATAGATAGATAGATAGATAGTCAAATATTCAAATAAAATTTAGATGATGCAAACCAGGTTTCTCTTTAACAAAGAAATAAGTTAACTTACAAATAAGAAAGAATGACTACAATGAACTCTTGGTGCTGAATTAAAACCAGGCATTACAGATATTTCAGTACTAACTCATGTTCATTTTAATATCTGTATATTATATATAATATATATATATAGAGAGAGAGGTAAATGCAGAAATACTTATAGATATGTATGTGTAACCTGGTTTTAATACGTGTTTTAATACATGTTTCCTATTGAACTCCTGAGACAGCCTAGAAACAGCAATATCCCCAGTAATAATGAGCTCACTCAGCACCCAAATCTGGGATGATAAATACCATTTTCCAATAAATGAAGCCAGGGGTCATTAAAGAAATGGCTAAATCTAGAGTTGGTACAGGAAAGACACAAAATAAGCTTATATCCCCTTGTAATGTCAAAAAGTAAAAATTTGCTAAATAAATTAAAAAAAAGTAAAAAGGAGGGAGCATGTCATCAAAAGGACACAGAAGTCAACCTGAAAAAATCTCTCAAGGCTGGAACAATTTTAAGAATATGTAAGATAGTATTGGATCATAATCAAAAGAAGAAACTAAATAGCAGTGAGTTTATGCTGCTATAAATGTCTGAATAAATAAATGAAAAACACAATGTTTCTTATGGAAGGATTTCAATTACTAAGCATGAAAGGAATGATAAAAAAGGGAAAATCACCGTTAGAAAACTATAGTAACAAGCACAGGCAAAATTAAAATAAATTGAAGAAACTTTAAAGGGAACAGGACACTTAGACTCCAGTTATCTCCCCTGCATTTACTAACAATTGCGGCCATTTTAGCATGTGACCACCATTATTTGAAGCTGTTTTCAACTAGGAGGTAAAAGTTAATGTCTCCCTACTTGAGTGAGGCCTGGACTTAGTGACTCATTTCTGAAAAAAAAGAGTATGGAAAGCAAAAATTAGTAACTTTACAGTGAGAAAGCAGGCAGATTCTTTCCTAACCAAATGATCAAATCTAATAGCACCAATGATAAATTATGCTGGTATCACATGCCCCCAATATGATGTGATAAGAAGGGCATATCTAATAGTTTCCTTTAGCATAATACTAAAGAGCAGAGTTTACAGACAGCCTCATCTTATTCTTGACAGTGAGAAAGATTCTGACATTTCCCCCATTAGATTGGGAACAAGCTTGATATGCATAGTCATGTTGGGAAGGAATCCATCAATCCCTATTTTACTATATTTGTTTTTAAACTTCATAGAGGAGTTTTTCATAAATACAGAAGATCACAAAAATCTTAAATTTGTAGCTCATTTGTTCACACACCCTGAACATACCCTTGTATGCAATAACTCGATCAGGAACAGAACATCCCAGCACTTCAGAATATATATACATTTTTTTATGACTTAAGTCACCAAAGACTACAAGGGGAACAAAATTCCAAGTCTTCACTACCAAACATTAGTTTTGTTGGTATTGACCTCAGCAAAAATGTAATTATATAGTATGCACTCATTTGTATCTGGTGTCTTTTACTACATATCACGTTTTCAATGTTCATTTACATTGGAAATGTAGTGGGAAAACTATCCATTTATGAAGAAGCGTTGATGATGGATCTGGAAAATTCAACTGTTTGCTTAGTATATTAGAAGGTTATTGAGTTATCATTTATAGATATAAATAATAGCTAGATAAAACATAATGAAAGAGCAGATCCTATTTTTATAGCAAATAAGAAAGTAACTGGTATGATTTTAGCTAGAGATATCTAAAGCCAATAGAAGGAAAACTAGGAAATACCCTGAGAGAGAGAAAAAAAAAATCCTTAAAAACTAGAAAGACATATTACATTCTTGCACAGGAAGACAAGATCATTAGCATGTAAATTATCCCTAAGTTAATGTGCATATTAAATGTAATCCTAATAAAAATACCATATTTTTTTCTGTACCTAAGGTAATTATAAATTTTATTTTAAAGAAAAGAAGTAGTCTTACCCAATACTAAAATATACCCTAAGATTTTCATAACTAAAATGTCACTCTTGGTGCATGGATAGGAAGACAGACCAACAGAATAGAAGGAAAAATCCAGAAATATTCCCAATTACCTACACACACATTTAGTGTATGTTAAAGCCAGCATCTTAAATTCATTATGAAAATATCAGGCTGGGTTCTCTGGCTCACACCTGTAATCCTAGCACTTTGGGAGGCTGAGACTGGCTGACGGCTCAAGCCTAGGAGTTCAAAGACAGTCTGGACTACATGGCGAAACTCCGTCTCCACAAAAAATTCAAAAATTAGCCAGGCATGGTGATGGGCGCCTGGAGTCCCACCTACACAGGAGGCTGAGGCAGGATGATCACCTGTGCCCAGAAGATCGAGGCAGCAGTGAGCCCTGAACACACCACTACATTCCAACCTGTGTGACAGAGTAAGACCTTGTCTCAAAAATAAAAGAAAAAAAGGAAGATCAACTATTTTAAGATGGCATTGAAATAGCTGGATAGCTATATGGAAAACAGATGTTATAACAAAGAAACAATTCTAATGCTACTTACTATATATCACAATAAATTCCAAATAGATCATCAGATAATTAAAAGTAAAAAGTGAAAGTATGCATTATCTAGGAAAAAATATCAGTGAATACCTTTATGACGTGAAACTAAGAAATAGTCATAATCATGACTGAAAATACAGAAAGAGTAATTAAAGATAATAAAGTTAGAATGCAAAAAAAGAAAAAGGTTTTTTTTTTTTCTTTTTTGACAGGGTCTTCTTGCTCAGTTGCCCAGGCTGGAGTACAGTGAAAGAATCATAACACACTGCAGCCTCAACCACCCAAACTTAAGCAATCCTAACACCATGCCTGGCTAATTTAATCTAATTATTATTATTATCATTATTATTATTATTTTTGTAGAGATGAGGGCTCACTATAGTTCCCAGGCTGGTCTTGAACTCCTGGACTCAAGCCATCCTCTCACCTTGGCCTCCCAAAATGCCACAATTATGGGAGTGAGCCACTGCACCCGGTCACAACTTTCAAATGAGAAAATAAATCAAAAGCAAAATGAAGACACATATACTGTGAAAATATATATGAAAAATATATATGTGTGTATATTTGTTCATGTATGTGTGTGTATGCATACATACACATATGTGTGTGTGGTGTTTGTGAATATATGGGAATATATCAAGATATAAAAAACCAATGTTTATATCTCTAATAACATTTCTAAGAGTAAAAAAGAAAAAAATCAGCAATCTGACTGAGAAATTCAAATTGCTTTAAATCTTAACAATGCTTAAGCTCATGCATGACAGAAACATTGCCAGCCTAAACTATGTCATATGTAATTTCTCAGCTGTTGGTTGGTAAAATCAAAAAGCTTGACAGTATCCTCTGTTGATGAGGCTCTTACACATTGCTAGAGTGCATAAAAATGTTACAGATTATGTGATGGGGAGCTTAACACTATCTAGCAAAAATGTATATGCATTTATCTTTAACCTAGTTATCTGACTTTTAGGAGTCACCCAAAAGATAGGTTGGCAAAAATGTGAAAAGACTATGTACAAGGCTTTTTTATTTTAGAAAAAATAGCAACAGAATGGAAGCAACTCCAGGGTCCATTTATTAAACTGCATCAGTTGAATCAGCTATAGTACATTCACACAATAGATTCTAGAAAGTTGTAAAAATCAACAATGAATATTTCTGTTTTTAAAAGAAAAAAAGAAAATTAATTTTAATAAGTATGTTACGTGACTGACCATTTTTTAAAGAAAAAGAAGAAAAAATGTTTAAAAATAAAGACATTCTAAGTACTATTATTGCTCCACTTCCAAGCTACATTATTAAGTGTAAATAACGACAGAGACATATATGTATGGTGTAATACCCTTTATCTAAGAAGGGGCTAGATTAGAGAGATAAGCAGGTAGATACATAGAGAGATAGAGACAGGTAGATGATATGATAGTACATAGGTACATATTTTCAAAAACTTAAAGAAGTAGCAATAAAAACATATATAATACATATTTATATATATTATTTATATATTAAATATTTATTTATTTATTTATTTTTTGGGGGACGGAATCTTGCTGTGTCACCCAGGCTGGAGTGCAGTGGCGCCATCTTGGCCGACTGCAACCTCCTACTCCCGGGTACAAGCGATTCTCCTGCCTCAGCTTCCCGAGTAGGTGAGATTACAGGTGCCTGTCACCATGCCTGGCTAATTTTTTTTTTGTATTTTTAGTAGAGATGGGGTTTCACTATGTTGGCCAGGCTGGTCTTGAACTCCTGACTTCGTGATCCACCCACCTTGGCCTCCCAAAGTGCTGGGATTACAGGTGTGAGCCACCTCACCAGGCCAACACAATAAAATATTTTAAAGTAACCATCTCTAGGGAGAAGGGACATTCTCTGAGGATTTCTTTGATATATTTTACAGAGATTTGGCTTTGGAATCACACAAATATATAATTGTAACATTAAATTGTAAAAAGAAATCCCTAAAAATAAAAGAAAAGCAAATGGATGTAACTGTGCATTCAATTTGTGTCATAACCATCAGGAGAAATTATGCCAAGGAAGTTAAAAACATAGTAATTAATTGTGCATCTCTAGTGTAATGTGTACTGAGAATGAAAAATTACTGAAAAAAAAATCTTAAATGGTTTTCTTTAACTATATTGTTGGTTGTAGTGTCCGTATTGTCATTCTAACAATGATGTGTGTAATAGGGGATAAAGCAAATGAATAAATTATGAGGTATGTTGATTCAATTATTTCCAAGGCCAATGAGATGGGAGTTTCACAGGGAGTGGGCAAGATAAAGTAGTAGGTAAAAGAGATTTAAAAACAAGTCTATAATCCTGAATTTGATTTGAAAGTATCAGTATAAACTTGTGATATATTTGTCTCTATCCTAGCTTTATCCACTGCAAATGCCTAGAAACAATGACAAAACCAGTTACAATGAGCATCCCACCAACCATATTGTGATTTTGTGTTAACATCGCCAAAGCTCCTGAAAAACAGGGGAATGTGCAAAATAAACCTGAATATCTTATCAAAATGAGCAGTAAGGATACTAACAAACACATAAATGGTTATGTCAAAAGGATCATGTCAACTGGAAGTGGCCCTCACTTATTCATAATAGGATAATCTGAACATCAATAAGGATAACTGCAATGGATTGCAACATATTGAACGTATTTAAGTAACTGAATTTATAAGGATACTAAAGCAAAAATGACAACCATAAGGAAAAAAGAAAACAAATTTGTGACTGTAGAAAAGAGTCATTATTTTGAAATTTGACAAATAAGGAAAGAAGTAATCATTTATATTCCCCGTAATATGCAAACTCTACTACTAGGAAATAAGTAGTTGATGTAGACTTTTCTTTATTAAATTGTTTCAAATAATAAATGAATAAGCTATGACAGCACAGAATATGAATATTTCTCAATAACAATGATATAATGAAACTGCGCATTAATTATTATGGTTACCAGCTTAAGAAAAGGGGAAAATCAGACATAATATGCCTCCTGATGGAGAAGCACAACTCATTTGATTAAATAGTTTTGCCAGAACCCTAAAAGGGAGGGTTAAGAGGAAGAGAAAGAAGGTGAACCAGAAACCTTACCAAGCCTCTAGATGTAACTACCAATTTACAGGAAATATAGTAAATACAACAACATGGTCAATGGCACCATGGAGAAGCAATAAGAAAAATCTATACTGTGGCAATCATTAAAGGTAAATGGTTAGTTTTTTGCTTGTTTTTTCTAAATTTTATTTTATTTTATTTAAATTCCAGGTTACATGTGCAGGACGTGAAGCTTTGTTACACAGATAAACTTGTGCCATGGTGGTTTGCTGCACCTATTAACCCATCACCCAGGTATTAAACCCCACATGCATCAGCTGTTCATCCTGCTGGTTCTCCCTCTGTCTGCCCCCACCTCCCAACAGGCCCCAACGTTTGTTGTTCCCCTCCCTGTGTCCATATGTTTTCATTATTCAGCTGCATATTCAAATGAGAATATGCAGTGTTTGATTTTCTGTTTCTGTGTTAGTTTGCTGAGGATAATGGCTTCCAACTCCATCCATGTCCCTGTAAACTTGTTCCTTTGTATGGCTACATAGTATTCCATGGTATATATGTACCACATTTTCTTTATCCAGTCTATCATTGATGGGCATTTCGGTTGGTTCCATGTCTTTGTTATTGTGAATAGTGCTGCAATGAACATACACACGCATGTATCTTTATAATAGAATGATTTATTTTCCTTTGAATATATACCCAGTAATGGGATTGCTGGATTAAATGGTATTTCTGGTTCCAGGTCTTTAAGGAATTTCCAGACTGTCTTCAACAATGATTGAACTAACTTACATTCCCACCACCAGTGTAGAAGCGTTCTTATTTCTCCACAGCCTTGTGTCTGTTGTGTCTTGACTTTCCAATAATCACCATTCTGACAGACATGAGGTGGTGTCTCATTGTGATTTTGATTCACATTTCTCTAATGATCAGTGATGCTGAGATTTTTTTCATGTTTGTTCTTTTGAGCAGTGTCTGTTCATGTCCTTTGCCCACTTTTAATGTGTCTGTTTTTTCTTGTAAATTTGCTTAAGTTCTTCATAGATTCTGGATACTAGACCTGTGTCAGCTGTGTGTATTGCAAAAATGTTATCCCATTCTGTGGCTTGCCTGTTCACTCTGATGATAGTTTCTTTTGCTGTGCAGGAGCTTTTTAGTTTACTTAGACTCCATTTGTCAATTTCTGCTTTTATTACAATTGCTTTTGAGGTTTAGCCATGAAATCTTTCCCTTTGCCTATGTCCTGAATGGTATTGCCTAGATTTTCTTCTAGGGTTTTCATAGTTTTGGGTTTTACACTTAAGACTTTAATTCATCTTGTGTTAATTTTTGTATAAAATATAAGGAAGGGGTCCAGTTTCAGTTTTCTGCAAATTGCTAGTCAGTCCTCCCAGCACCATCTATTAAGTAGGGAATCCTTTCCCCCTTGCTTGTTTTTGTCAAGTTTGTAGAAGATCAGATGGTTGTAGATGTGCGGTCTTATTTCTGAAATCTCTGTTCTGTTCCATTGGTCTATGTGTTTGTTTTGGTACCAATACCATGCTCTTTTGGTTACTATACCCTTGTAGTGTAGTTTGAAGTCAGATAGGGTGATGCTTTCAGCTTTGTTCTTTTTACTTAGGAGTGTCTTGGCTATACAGGCTATTTTTTGGTTCTATGTGAACTTTAAAGTAGATATTTCTAGTCCTGTGAAGAATGTCAATGGTAGTTTAATAGGAATAGCATTATATCTATAATTTACTTGGGGCAGTATGGCCATTTTCATGATACTGACTTTTTTCTATCCATGACCATGGAATGGTTTTCCGTTTCTTTGTGTCCTCTCTGATTTTCTTGAGCAGTGGTTTGTAGTTTTCCTTGAAAAGGTCCTTCACTTCCCTTGTTAGCTATATTCCTAGGTATTTTATTCTCTTTGTTGCAATTATAAATGGTAGTTCATTAATGATTTGGCTCTCTGCTTGTCTGTTGTTGGTGCATAGGAGTGCATTGCTTTTGTATCCTGAGACTTTGTTTTAGTTGCATATTAAATTTAGAAACTATTGGGCTAAGATGGGATTTTCTAGATATAGGATCATGTTGTGTCCAGAATTGGTGGGTTCTTGGTCTTACTGACTTCCAGAATGAAGCCATGGACCCAAGCGGTGAGTGTTACAGTTCTTAATGATGGTGTGTCCGGAGTTTGTTCCTTCAGACGTTCAAATGTGTCTGGAGCTTCTTCCTTCTGGTGGGTTAGTGGTCTTGCTGTCAGGAGTGAAGCTGCAGACCTTTGCGGTGAGTGTTACAGCTTTTAAAGGCAGCATTGACCCAGAGAGGGAGAAGCAGCAAGATTTATTGTAAAGAGTGAAAGAATAAAACCTCCACAGTGTGGAAGGAGACCAGAGCAGTTGCCGCTGGCTGGGTCCGGCAGCCTGCTTTTATTCCCTTATCTGGTCCCACCCACATCCTGCTGATTGGTCCATTTAACAGAGAGCTGATTGGTCCACTTTACAGAGAGCTGATTGGACCATTTTGACAGGGTGCTGATTGGTGCATAATCCTCTAGCTAGACATAAAAGTTCTCCAAGTCCCCACTAGGTTAGCTAGATACAGAGTACCAACTGGTGTATTTACAAACCTTGAGCTAGACACAGAGTACTGATTGGTGTATTTACAAACCCTGAGCTAGACACAGAGTGCTGATTGGTGCATTTACAATACTTGAGCTAGACACAGAGTGCTAGACAGAAAAGTTCTTCAAGTCCCCACTAGGTTGGTGTATTTACACACAGTGAGCTAGACACAGAGTGCTAATTGGTGCCTTTATGATCCCTTAGCTAGACATAAAAGTTCCCCAAGTCCCCACCAGACTCAAGAGCCCAGCTGGCCTCACCCAGTGGATCCCCCCTCCCCTGGGTTGCCGGCTGAGCTGCCCGCCAGTCCCGGGCCATGTGCCCACAGGCCTCAGCCCCTGGGCTTTGTGGCACTTGTCCTGGAGGCTCGGGCTGCACAGGAGCCCACCGTGGGAGGTGGGGTTTGGGCATGGCAGGCTGCAGGTCCCCAGCCCTGACCAGCCAGGAGGTGGCTGAGGCCAGGTGAAAATTTCAGCGCAGTGCCTGCAGTGCCACTCGGCCCAACTTCCGCAGCTGCTGGCCCAGGTGCTAAGCCCCTCACTGCCCTGGGGCGCTGGGAGTGCAGGGCCTGTGGAGCCCATGCTCGTGCCCCCTGGAATTCCCGCTGGCCTGCCCGTGCCTCTCCCTCCATACCTCCCCACAAGCAGAGGAAGGCAGCTCCGGCCTTGGCCAGCCCAGAAAGGGGCTCCCACAGTGCTGTGGTGGGCTGAAGGGCTCCTCAAGTGCTGCCAGAGTGGACCCTGAGGCTGAGGAGGCTCGGAGAGAGAGGGCTGCTAGCATGTTGCAACCTCTCAATGTTATCTGCAAACAGACAGTTTTACTTTTCTTTTCCTATTTGAATACTTCTTTCGTTCTTTCTCTTGCTTGATTGCCCTGGCCAGAACTTCTAATACTCTGTTGAATAGGAGTGGTGAGAGAGGGCATCCTTGTCTTGTGCTGGTTTTGAAGGGGAATGCTTCCCGCTTTTGCCCATTCAGTATGATATTGTCTCTGGGTTTGTCATAAATAGCTCTTATTATTTTGATGTATGTTCCATCGGTACTTAGTTTATTAATAGTTTTCAACATGAAGACATGTTGAATTTTATCAAAGGCCTTTTCTGCGTCCTTTGAGATAATCATGCGGATTTTTGTCTTTAGTTTTATGTGATAAATTATGTTCTTATTATGGCTTTTTAAAAAAATTAAATGCAAATAACAAAAGAAAATATGAAAATGGAATGTTAAATTAAAATACTTAAGAGATCTATCCATCAATCGCAATATTGAAATGTTTGTGAAACCAGGTATAAACATCCAATGCCTAAACAAATATATTAATGAATGATTGTCGATATTTCAAGTTTATTGTATTGTAGTTATGCTGCAAGATAGTTCTTTCCCTTAAAAAACATTTTGAAATATTTTTTCATGGAACTAAATACTATCTGAAATTTGATCTGAAATCATATGGAAAGGGGGAAATGCAAGGAGGTGTGGATAAAACTAGATTGACACTGAATTTTAATTGTTCGAGTTAATTGTTGGGTAATCAGAACATGATAGTTCATTATACTGCTTTATTTATTTTTGTACACACTGGAAAATTTTTCATAATACGGACTTAATAAACAATAAAATTCGCGGCATTAAGTTGAAGAAAATGGCAAAACATACATGTTGCTAATAATAATAGAGTTTTAAATGTGTACATATTTATGAGGTACATGTGATATTTTTACATGCATAGAATGTGTAACAATCAAGTCAGGGTATTTGGACTTCTGTCACCTAAAGTATTTATTATTTTTATGTATTTGTAATATTTCAAGTCCTCTCTTCCAACTGTTTTGAAATATACAACACATTGGTTTCAACTATGGTCACTCTACTCTGCTATCGAACATTAGAAATTAATCCTCCTAACTGTATGTTGATACCCATTAATCAACCTCTCTTTACCCTCCCTACCCCTACACACACCCTTCCTAGCCTCTGATAGGTCTTATTCTACTCTCTACCTCCATAAGATCCACAGTTTTAGCTCCCACATATGAATGAGAATACACAATCTTTTTCTTTCTGTGCTTGGCTTATTTCACTTAACATGATGACCTCCAGCTCCATCCATGGTGCTGCAAATGACAGAATTTTATTATTTTGGTGGCTGAATAGTATTTCATTGTGTGTATATACCAGACATTCTATATTCATCTGTTTGATGATGAGCATTTAGGTTAATACCATGTATTTGCTATTGTGAGTAGTGCTGCAATAGATCAGGTATCTCTTTCACATACTGATTTATTTTCCTGTGGATTAATGCCAAGTGGTGTGACTGCTGAATAATAATAGTATCTGTATTTAGTTTTGTGAGTTCTATTTTTAGTTTATCGAAAAATCTCCAGACTATTTTTCACCATTGCTATACTAATTTACATTTCAATCAACAGTCTGTAAGATTTCCTTTTTCTCCACGTCTTTGTCATCATGTATTATTTTCATCTTTTTAATTATGGCCATAATAACTGGAGTAAGATGGTATCTCATTGTGGTTTTTATTTGCGTTTCCTTAATGATTCATGATGTTGAGCATTTTTTTCATATGCCTGTTGGCCATTTGTATGCTTCTTTCTCTTGAGGAATATCTATTCATGGCCTTTGCCCACTTTAAATGAGATCTTGTTTTTATTTAAACTGTTGAGTCATTTGAGTTTTTGTATATTGTGGATATTAGTTTCTTCTTGAATTAATAGTTTGCAAAATTTTCTCCCATTCAACAAGTTGTCTCTTCACCCTGTTGATTGTGCTGTTTTGCTGTATAGAGGCTTTTTAGTTTAATATAGGCCCATTTATCTATTTTTGTTTTGTTGTTTATGCTTTTGAGGTCCTAGTTACAAAATCTTTGCCTAAGCCTATGTACTCAAGTGCTTCCTCTATGTTTTCTTCTAAGTAGTTTTTAGTTTCAGTTCTTGCATTTAAGTCTTTAATCCATTTTCAGTTGACATTTTTAATATAATGAGAGATAAGAATCTAGTTTCATTCTTCTGTATATGGATATCCAATTATCCCAGCACCATTTATTGAAGTGGGTGTTGTTTCCTCCAATCTGTGTTCCTCACACCTCTGTCAAAAATCAATTGGCTATAAATATGTGGATTTCTGTCTTGAGTGCTCTATTCTTTTTCATTGATCTATGTGGCTATATTTATACCAATACCATGTTGCTTGGGTTACTATAGCCTTGCAATATATTTTGAAGTCAGATAGTGGGATCCTTCTAGCTTTGTTCTTTTTGCTTAGGATTGCTTTCAGTATCAAGAATCTTTTTTTTTGGGGGGGGGCGGTTAATGTATATTTTAGGATGCTCTTTCTTATTTTTGTTAAAGATGACATTGGTATTTTGGTACAGATTGCATTGAATCTGTAGATTGCTTTAGGCAGCATGGTCTCTTAATATTAATTCTTCTGACTCATAAGTGTGAAATGTCTTCCCTTTGTTCATGTCCTTTTCATTTTATTTCATAAGTGTTTTGTAGCTTTTCTTGTAGAGATATTTCACTTCTTCACTTAAATTTATTCCAAGGTATTTTATTATTTTTGTGGCAATTGAAAATGGGTTTCCCTTTTTCATTTCTTTCTTAGTTAGCTTAATATTAGTTTTTACAAAAGCTACTGATTTTTGTTATGTTGATTTTGTTTTCTGATACTTTATTTATTTACCAGATCTAAGAGTTTTTTGGTACTGTCTTTAAGTTTTCTAGATATAATATTGTATCATTTGCAAAAAGGGACAATTTGACTTCCTCTTTTCCAATTTGGATACCTTTTATTTATTTCTCTTGCCTTATTACTCTGGTCAGGGCTTTCATTAATATGTTGAATAAGAGTGGTGAAAGTGAACATCCTTGTCTTGCTCCAGTTCATAGAAGAAAGGCTTTCAGCTTTTCCCCATTTAGTATGATGTTAGCTGTGAGTTTGTCATATATAGCCTTTGTTAAATTGAGGTATGCATATTCAATGCTTAGTATGTTGGGAGTTTTTAATCACAAAGGGATGTTGAATTTTATAAAATGCTTCTTCTGCATCTGTTGAGACAATCATAAAGTTTTTGTCATGTTGATGAGATGTCACATTTATTAATTTGCGTATATTGAACCATCCTTGCATCCCTGGTATAAATCTCACTTGGTTATATTACGTTATCTTTTTCATGTTGTTAGATTTATTTCTCTAGTATTTGGGGAGGATTTCTGCATCAGGCATACTGGCCTATAGATTTAATTGTTGCATCCTTGTCTGGTTTTGGCATCAAGGTAATGTTGGTCTCACAGAGTGAGTTAGGGAGGATCTTCTCTGCTTTAATTTTTTTAAATAGTTGAAGAGAATTGGTTCACCTTTGAAAGTTTAGTAGAATTTTTCGGTGAAGCCATCTATTCCTGTATTTTTCTTAGTTGAGACACTTTTTATTGCTGATTCAATCTCAATATTTATAATTGGACTGTTCAAGTTTTCTATTTCTTCCTTATTCAATTTTGGCAGGTTGTATATTTCTAGGAATTTATTAATTTCCTATAGATTTTATAGTTTCTGAGCATAAAGTTGTTCATGGCAGTCTCAAGTGATCTTTTGTATTTCTGTGACATCAGTTGGAATGTCCTCTTCTTTATCTTTAATTTTGGGTCTTTTCTTTTTTTCTTGGTTACTCTAGTTTTTGGTTTATTGATTTTATTTTTTCAAAAAGCAAACATTTCTTTTGTTCATCCTTTGTGTTTCTTTAGTTTCTATTTCATTAACTTTTGTTATGACCTTTTTAATTTTCTTCCTTCTACTTACTTGAGGTTTGGTTTGTTTGTGCTTTTCTGGTTCCTAGATGACTAGGAACTGGAGCAAGCCCCAGACATGGCACAGCAACTCTACAGAGAAATTGCCAGACTACTTTTTCAAATAAGTTCGAGATCCCAATTCTCTTCAGTGGGCAGAATTTCTTTACTCAACTCTGCAACCACTCACCAGTGTTTCTGGCCAGCAACAGTTTCAAAACTCCTTGGGATGAAGCTTCTTGGGGACAGGTATGTCGGGGGTGGGGGGTTGGCTACCATATTTGCTCTTTTGAAGCCTTGGCCATTGTTGCCTTTGGGACTGGAGAGTTTGAAATGACTGAAGGCTAAAGCAGACCCCCAACATAGCATAACTCTTTCAAAAAAGAAAGCAGTGAGAGTGATTTTTTATTTGAGTGCCTAATCCCATTTCCTCTCACTCATCAAGACTTCCAAACCAGGGTGTTTAGCAGCCCCTGCCAGTGTTTTCTGGGCAAGACTAATTTCAAACCTCCCTGGGATAGAGCTGCTAGAGAGAAGGGCAGGCCACCATCTTTGCTGTTTTGCAGCCTTCACTGTTGATACCTTCAGATGCTGGAAAACCCAAGATAGCTAGGGGCTGGAGTGGACCCTCAGCATACTGTAGCAGCCCTATGAAAAAGTGGCCAGTCTGTTACATACCTTGGCTTCTGTATTTCCTCTGTATATCCTCACTGGGTAGGTTCTCCCATACTGAGTCTCTAGCCACTCCCTTCTAGGGCTATTGAGCCAGTTGCAGCTCTCCAACTCCCTGGGATAAAGCCCCCTTTGCCATTTTTGCTGTCTTGCAACCCTCACCCTTACTGTCTCTAGTCTCTGGAAAGTCCATGGGGACCAGGGGCTGATCCAGACTCCCAGCACAGAGTACCCACCTCAAAGAAAAGTAGACAGACTATTCCTGCCTGACCTGGACCTCCAGTACAATCACCTTGCTCCAGTCTGACCTCATAAATCAGAGGCAGTCCAGCAGTTAAAGGAGCACTAACATGCAGAGATGAGAAAGAACCAACACAAAAACTTCAGTAACTCAAATGGCCAGAGTGTCTCATGTTCCTGTAATGACCACAGTGGTTCTCCCACAAGGGTTCTTGTCCAGTCTGAGTTGGCTGAAATGGCAGAAATAGAATTCAGAATGTGAATACAAATGAAGATCATCAAGATTGAGAAGAATGGCAAATTTTAATCTTAGAAAACTAAGAATCATAATAAAATGATGCTGGTGCTGACATGAAACAGCCAGTATATAAAAATATGCTAACCAATATGATAGAGCTGAAAAACAAACTACACGAGTTTCACAATGCAATTGCCAGTATCAACAGCAGAATAAATGAAGCTGAGGAAAGAATCTCAGAAATTGAAGACTGCCTCTCCAAAATAACACAGTCAGACAGAAATAAAGAAAAAAGAATTAAAAAAAAAAAAAACCCTTTGAGAAATACGGGATTAAATATAGAGACCAAATCTATGAATTATTGGCATCCCTATAAAGGACAGGGACAAAGCAAACAACTTGGAAAACATATTTCAGAGTTTATTATCACCAGACCTACTTTACAAGAGATCTTTCAAGGAACACTAAATATGGAAAGGAAAGATCGTTACCAGCCAATAAAAAAAACACACTTAAGTACACAGATGAATGACACTATGAAGCAAACACACAAACAAGCCATCATAATAGCCAACTAAAAGCACCATGACAGCATTTCATGTCTTTTTGTGATAATTAGATGTTGTCCTTTAGTTTCCAGATATAGGACTCCCTTAAGATTTTCTTGCTGGGCCAGTCTAAAGGTGACAAAATCCCTCAGATTTTCTTGTCTTGGAAAAATTTTATTTTCCCTTCATTTGTGAAGGACAACTTTGGTGAATACAGTATCTTTGGAAGGTAGTTACTGTCTTTTTAAAACTTTGAAAACATTATCTCATTTTCTCCCAGCTTGTAAGAGTCCTGCTGATAAATCAGTTGACTGTTAATCTGAAGGGAGTTCCTGAGAAGTCACTAGATGCTTTTCTCTTTCTGTTTTTAGAGTTCTGTTTTTGTCTTTGACTTTGACAATCTTTGACTTTTGACAGTTTGACCATAATGTGCCGTGGAGACATTTTTCTTGGTATCTGTGTGAGGACTTCCCAGCTTTGTTTAAATCTTTAGCTAAACCTTGGAAGTTTTCAGATTTTATTTTACCTTATTTTTTCAACTTTTATTTTAGATGTAGAGCATATAAATGCAGCTTGTTATATGGATAAATTACATGTTGAGAGGGTTTGATGTGTGGATTATTTCATTACCATGCAATAAGTACAGTACCAAATAGACAGTTTTTCTATATTCACACTCCTCTACTCTTAAGTAGGTCCCAGTTTCTATTGCAACCTTTTTTGTGTTCGTGTGTGCTGAATGTTTAGATCCCACTTATAAGAAAGAATAAGCAGTATTTGGTTTTCTGTTCCTATGTTAATTTGCTTAGGATAATAGCCTACAGCTCTCCTTGTGTTGCTGCAAAGGACGTGGTCTCATTCTATTTTAGGGCTAGGCAGTATTTCATGGTATGTATGTACCACATTTGTTTTATCCAATTCACTGTTGATGGGCACCTAGTTTCTGTGTCTTTGTTTTTCGGAACAGCTGGTGACGAACATAGACATGCATGTGTTTTTATGTTACAACTATTTATATTTCTTTGGATACATACCCAGGAATGAGATTGCTGGGTCAAATAGTAGTTCTGTTTTCAGTTCTTTGAAAAATCAAACGTTTTCCACGGTGGATGAACTAATTTTTGTTCCCACCAGCAGTATATAAGCACTCCCCTTTCCCCACAATCTCACCAGGATGTTATTTTTTGACTTTTCATTAATAGTCGTTCTGTCTAGTGTGAAATGTTATCTCATTGTGATTTTGATTTGCATTTCCCTAATGAATGGTCATATTGAGCATTTTTTCATATGCTTGTTGACTGTGTAATGTTTTCTTTTGAGAAGTGTCTGTTTATGTCTTTTTCCCAATTTTCAATGAGGTTGTTTGATTTTCCTTGTTAATTTGTTTAAGTTCCTTACAGATTCTGCATATTTGACTTTTGTTGAATGCATAGTTTGCAAATATTTTTTCCCATTCTGTACGTGGTCTATTTATTCTGTTGATAGTTTCTCTTGTTGTACAGAAGCCCTTTAGTTTAATTAGGTCCCACTTGTCAATTTTTGGTTTTGTTGCAATTGCTTTTCAGAACTTAGTCATAAACCCTTTGCCAAGACTGATTTCCAGAACAGTATTTCCTAGGTTTTCCTCTATGGCTTTTATTGTTTTTGGCCTTACATTTAAGTATTTAAACCAGGTTGAGTTGATTTTCATGTATAGTGAACAAAAGGGGTCCAGTTTCAATCTTCTGCTTATGGCTAGCCAGTTATCCCAGTACCATTTATTGAATAGGGTGTCCTTTCCCTTTTACCTGTTTATGCTGTCTTTGTCAAAGATCAGATGGCTGAAGGTGTTCAGTATTATTTCTGGGTTCTGTATTCTGTTCCCTTGATCTATGTGTCTCTTTTGTATCACTATCGTGCTGTTTTGGTTACTGTAGCCTTCTTGCATAGTTTGAAGTCAGGTAATGTGCTGCCTCTGTCTTTGTTCTTTTCACATAGGATTGCTTCGGCTATTCAGGAGTTCCCAAGACAAAACTAAATGAAATGAGATGTAAATTTTAGGATAGTGTTTTTCTAATTCTATGAAAATGGTTTTTGGTATGTTGATAGGAATACCATTGTATTAATAATTTGCTTTAGGCCGTACGGCCATTTTAACAATATCTTTTCTTCCTATCCATGAGCATCAGATGTTTATTCATTTTTTATGTCATCTCTGATTTCTTTCAGCAGTGTTTTGTCATTCTCATTGTAGAGATCTTTCACTTCCCTGGTTAGTTGTTTTCCTAGGGGGGTGTGTGTGTGCACACATGTGTGTGTATATTGTGACTGAGATTGAATTCTTGATTTGGTTCTAAGTATGAATGTTGTTAGTGTATACAAATGCTACTCATTTTGTACATTGATTTTGTATCCTGAAGCTTTGCTTAAGTTAATCAAATCAAGGAGTTTTTGGGCAGAGACTATGGGGGTTTCTAGGTATAAAATTATATTGTCTGTGAGGAGAGATATTTTGACTTCCTCTCTTCATATTTGGAAACTTTTTACTTATCTCTCTTGACTAATTACTCTGACTAGGACTTCCAGTACTATGTTGAGTAGGAGTGGTGATAGTGGGCATCCTTGTTCTGGATCTTAAGAGGAACACTTCCAGCTTTTGCCCACTCACCATGATGATGACTGTGAGTTTGTCATAGATGGTTTTTATTATTTTAAAACACGTTCCTTCAATTTCTAGTTTGTTGAAGGTTTATAACATGAAGAAATGTTGAGTTTTATCTAAAGCCTTTTCTGTGTCTATTGAGATGATCATATGGTTTTTTGTTTTTAGTTCTGTTTGTGATGAATCACATTTATCGATTTGTGTATGTTGAACCAAAATTGCAAACCACGAATAAAGCCTACTTGATCTTGGTGGAACAGCTTTTTGATGTGCTGCCAAATTTCATCTGCTAGTATTTTATTGAAGATTTTTGTAACTATGTTCATAATGAATATTTGCCTGAAGTTTTCTGTTCTTGTTGTCTCTACCAGGGCTTGATATCAGAATGATGCCGGTCTCAAAGAATGAGTTAGGGAGGAACCCCTCCTCCTCAATTTTTCAAAATAGTTTTAGTAGGGTTAATACCAACTCTTCTTGATACATCTAGTATAAGTCAGCTGTGAATCCATCTGGTCCAGGCCTTTTTTTGGTTGCTAGGCTTTTTATTACTGAATCAATTGCAGAGCTCATTACTGGTTTATTCAGAGTTTCAATTTTTTTTCCTGGTTCAATCTTAGGAGGTTGTATGCTTCTAGGAATGTATCTCTTTCTTCTAGGCTTTCTAGTTTGTAGGGATAGCTTTGCTCATAATAGTTAATGAAAGATTCTTGTATTTCTGTTGTGCTGGTGGTAATGTCTCCTTCGACATTTCTAATTTTGTTTATTTGATTATTTTGTTTCTCTTTATTAAGCTAGCTAGCAATCCATCACTCTTACTTATTCTTTCAAAAAAATGAACTTTGGGTTTGCTGATCTTTTGTATGATTTTTCATGTCTCAATTTCATTTACTTCAACTCTGATTTTGGTTATCCTTTCTTCAGCTAGCTTTGAGGTTGGTTTGCTCTTTTTTTCTGATTTTCCTAGATATGATGTCAGGTTGTTAATTTGAGATTTTTCCCACTTTTTAATTTTAATTTTTATTTTTAAGTTCTGGGGTACATTTGCAAGACATGCAGGTTTGTTATGTAGGTAAATGTGTGCCATGGTGGTTTGCTGCACCTATCAATCCATCACCTAGGTGTTAAACCCCACATGCATTAGTTGTTTATCCTGGTACTCTCCCTCCCTGGAACTGCCCAACAGGCCCCAGTGTGGGTTGTTCCCCTCCATGTGTACATGTGTTCTCGTTGCTTGGCTCCCACTTATAAATGAGAATATGCAGTGTCTGGTTTTCTATTCCTGTGTTAGTTTGCTGTGGATAATGGCTTACAGCTCCATCCATGTCCCTGCAAAGGAACTAATCTTTTTTTTATGTCTGCATAGTATTCCATGATGTGTATGTACCACATTTTCTTTATCCAGTCTGTCATTTATGGGCATTGATTACATGTCTATGGTATTGTGCTTAGTGCTGCAATGAACATACACATGCAGGTATTTTTGTAATAGAAAGATTTATATTCCTTTGGGTATATACTCAGTAATGGGATTGCTGGGTCCAGTGATATTTCTGGTTCTAGATCTTTAAGGAATTGCTACACTGTCTTCCACAATGGCTAAACTAATTTACCTTCCCACCAATAGTGTAAAAGCATTCCTATTTCTCCACAACCTTGTCAGCATCTGTTGTTTCTTGTCTTTTTGATAATCAGTACTCTGACTAGTGTGAGATGGTATCTCATTGTCATTTTGATTTTCATTTCTCTAATGATCTGTGATGTTGAGCTTTTTTTTCATATGTTTTCTGTCTGCATTCATGTCTTCTTTTGAGAAGTGTCTGTTCATGCCCTTTGCTCACTTTTTAATGGGGTTGTTTTTTCTTATAAAGTTTAGGTTCTTCTTTAAATTCCTTGTAGAATCTGAATATTAAACCTTTGTCAGAAGGACAGATTACAAAAGTTTTCTTCCACTCTGTAGGTGGCCTGTTTACTCTGATAATAGTTTCTTTTGATGTGGAGTTTTTTAGTTTAATTAGATCGCACTTGTCAATTTTTACTTTTGTTGTAATTGCTTTTGGTGATTTCATCATGAAATCTTTGTGCATGCCTATGTCCTAAGTGGTTTTGGCTAGATTTTCTCCTAAGATTTTTATAGTTTTGGGTTTTACATTTAAGCCTTTAATTCATCTTGAGTTAATTTTTGTGTAAGATGTAAGGAAGGGATTCAGTTTCAATTTTCTGCATGTGGCTAGCCAGTTTACCCAGCACAATTTATTAAGTAGAGAATCCTTTCCCCATTGCTTGTTTTTGTTAGGTTTGTCAAAGATCAGATAGCTGTACATGTGCAGTCTTATTTCCAAGTTCTCTATTTTGTTCCGTTGGATGCAAACAGGAGCTGATACCTTTTCTTCTGAAACTGTTCCAAACAATTATAAAGGAGGAACTCCTTCCTAACTCATGCTATGAAGTCAGCATCATCCTGATACCAAAAAGCTGATAGAGATACAACAACAACAACAACGACAACAAAGAAAACTTCCGGCCAATATCCTTGATGAACATTGATGCCTAAAGTCTCAATAAAATTCCGACAAACTGAATATAGTAGCACACCAAAAAGTTTATCCACCACGATCAAGTTAGCTTCATCCAAGGGTGGTTCAACATACACAAATCAGTAAATGTAATTCATCACATAAACAGGCCTAAAGACCAAAATTTCATGATTATTTCAATAGACACAGAAAAGGTCTTCAACAAAATTCAACATCCCTTCATGTTAAAAACTCTCAATAAACTAGGTATTGAAGAAACTTACCTCAAAATAATAAGAGCCATTATGATAAACCCACAGCCAATATCATATTGAATGATCAAAAGCTAGAAGCATTTCCCTTGAAAACTGACACAAGACAAAGATGCCCTCTCTCACTGCTGCTATTCAACATAATATTCCAAGTTCTGCTCAGGGCAATCAGGCTAGAGAAAGAAAGAAAGGGTACTCAAATAAGAAGAGAGGCAGTCAAATTGTCTTTGCAGATAGTGTGATTCTATATCTAGAAAACCCCATCATTTCAGCTCAAAAGCTTCTTAAGTTTATAAGCAACCTCAGCAAAGTCTCATTGATTTTACAAAATGAGTGTGCAAAAGTCATAAGCATTTCTATACACCAACATCAGTCAAGCAGAGAGCCAAGTCAAGAATGAACTCCCATTCACAATTGCTACAAAGAGAATAAATTACCTGAGAATACAGCTAACAAGGGAAATGAAGGACCTCCTCAAAGAGAGCTACAAATCACTGCTCAAGGAAATCAGAGAGGACAGAAACAAATGAAAAAACATTCCATGCTCATGGATAGGAAGAATCAATATTGTGAAAATGGCCATACTGCTCAAAGTAATTTATAGATTTAATGCTATTCTTATTAAACTATGATTGACATTCTTTACAGAATTAGAAGAAATTATTTTTAAATTCATATGAAACCAAACATAGCTTGTATAATCAACACAATCCTAAGCATAAAGAACAAAGCTGGAGGCATCATGCTACCCAACTTCAAACTGTACTACAAGGCTATAGTAGCCAAAAGAGCATGGTACTGGTAAAAAACAAAACAAAACAAAAAAAACAAACAAAAAACCGAGACACACTGACCAGTTTTTCTGACTTTTTGATGTAGGCATTTAGCACTACAAGCTTTTCTCTTAACCCTGCTTTAGCTGTGGGCCAGAGATTCTGGTATGTTGTGTCTTTGGTTTCTTTAGTTTTAAATAATTTATTGATTTCTGACTTAATTTTATTGTTACCATAAAGTCATTTAGGAGGTGTCTGTTTTATTTCCATATAATTGTATGGTTTTAAGAAATCTTCTTACTATCAATTTCTATTTTTATTGTGCTATGATCTGAGAGTGTGGTTGGTGTGATTTCGGCTTTTATAAACTTGTGAATATTGTTTAATGACTGATTGTGTGGTAAATTTTAAGTTACGTACTATATCAAGATAAGAAGAATGTATTATCTATTGTTGGGTGGAGTGTTTTGTGGGTGGTGTTAGGTCCATATGATCAAGTGTCCAGTTCAGGTTATATACATCGTTGTCAGTTTTCTGCAATGATGGTCTATCTAATACTGTAAGTGGGGTGTTGAAGTTGCTCACTATTATTGTGTGGTTATTTAAGTCTCTTTGTAGGTCTCTAAGAACTTGTTTTATAAATCTGGGTTCTCCAGTGATGTGTTCACATATATGTATGTGTGTATATATATATATTATAATTAGGTCTTCTAGCTGAATTGAACCCATTTTCCTAATGTAACAACCCTTACTGGTCTTTTTTGATCAGTGTTGGTTTAAAATATGTTTTGTCTGGAATTAAAATAACAACCCCTGCTTTCTTATGTTTTTCATTTACTTAGTGAATGTTTCCCCATTTCTTTACTTTGAGCCTATAGATGTCTTTGCATGTTGGATGAGTCTCTTGAAGATAGCAGACTGTTTTGTCTTTCTTTATCCAACTTGCCACTCTGTGCCTTTAAAATGGGACCTCTAGCCCATTTATATTCAAGGTTAATATTGATATGTGCAGATTTGATCCCATCATTGTGTTGTTAGCTGGTTGTTATGCAGACTTAATTTTGTAGTCACTTGATAGTGTAAATGGTCTATGTACTGAAGTGTGTTTTTGTGGTGGCTGGTAACCATCTTTCATTTCTGTTTACCACTCACTTAAGGACTGCTTATGAAGCATGTCTAGGGGAAATAAATTATCTTAGCATTTGCTCATCTGAAAAGGATCTTATTTCTCCTTTATGTATGCTTACTTTGGCTGGATATAAAATTGCTAGATGAAATTTCTTTTTTTTTAATACTGAATATAGGCCCCCAAACTTCTGGCTTGTAGGGTTTCTACTGAAAGTTTAACTGTTAGCCTAATGGCCTTCCCCTTTTAGTTGACCTTCCCCTTCTCTCTAGTTGTCATTAATATTTTGTCCTTCACATCATCCTTGGAGAATATGATGACTGTGTGTCTTGATGATGTTCATCTTGTATAGGATCTCAAAAGGGTTCTCTTCATTTTCTGAATATGAATATTAACCTCTATAGTGATGTTGGGGAAATATCATGAACAATATCCTCAAATACATTTTTTAAAGTTGTTTGCTCTCTGTCCATCTCTTTCAGGAATGCCAATTGGTCATAAGTTCAATGTCTTTACATAATGCCATATTTCTCAGAGGTTTTGTTCATTTGTTTCTATTCTTTATGTCAGACTAAATTGATTTCTATTATGATTTCTATTCTATTGAAATCTATTCTTTATGTCAGACTAAACAGTCTTTGAGCTCTGAGAATCTTTCTTCAGTTTGGTCTATTCTGCTGTTATACTTCTAATTGTATTATAAAACTATATTTTTATTATAAAAATTCAATTATAAAATCTCTATCAGGTTAGCCTGGTTCTTTCATAAAATGCTTATTTTATCTTTCATTGCTTTTTTTTTTTTTTTTTTTTTTTTTTTGAGATGGAGTCTCACTCTGTCACCCAGGCTGGAGTACAGTGGCGTGATCTCGGCTTATTGTAAGCTCTGCCTCCCGGGTTCACACCATTCTCCTGCCTCAGCCTCCTGAGTAGCTGGGACTACAGGCACCCACCACCATGCCTGGCTCATTTTGTTTGTTCATTTGTTTGTATTTTTAGTAGAGATGGAGTTTCACCATGTTAGCCAGGATGGCCTCCGTCTCCTGACCTAGTGATCCACCCGCCTCGGCCTCCCAAAGTGCTGGGATTACAGGCATGAGCCACCTCGCCTGGCCTATTTCATCTTTCATCTCTTACTGGATTTCTTGGATTGGGTTTTGACTTTCTCTTGCATCTCAGTGATCTTCATTCCTATCAAGATTTTGAATTATATGTCTATCATTTCAGCCATTTCAGACTGGTTAAGAGCCATTGCTAGAAATACAGTGTGGTTGTTTGGAGGTGAGAAGACACTTTGAATTTTTGAATTGCCAGAGTTTCTACACTGGCTCTTTCCCATCTGTATGGGCTAGCATTCCTTTCATCTTTGAATTTGCTGCCCTTTGGCTTGGTTTCTTTGCTTCTATATTCTTTTTTACCCTGAAGGGTTTGACTGTGGAGTAAGGTAGATTCAGTTGACTGGTTTCACTTCTGGAAGATTTCAATGGGCCAAAGCTTAGCTCAGCACTCCTGGACCACATGCTCTAAACTTGGGCAGCTGGGACCATGGCTTTGTTCTCTGGCTCCTTGATGTTACATTTACATACTTGTTGCACTAAGCAGCTGTGTTTCTGCTGGCCACAATTTTCCAGTGCGGGGTTCCCAGTGAAGCACTTCATTGGAGTGGGGCAACAATGTCCGTACTCACACGTGCATGACAGTAGCAACAGCATGGAATATCATGTCGCTGGGGATGAGGTGCTGACAGGAGCAAAGTGCATGTATGTACCAGCGGGGGCAAGACAATGAATTCCACCTTCACACATGTGTTGGCAAAGCAGTGGGGAGAGGTTGCAGTGTTGGGGGGCTGCAGGTGAGTGGGTGCATATCAGTGGAGTACTATCTGCTGGTGCTGTCTGACTGTTAGGTGTGGTCTGCTGGCAAAGGAGCACTATGACAGCAGCCACTGGGAAGCACCTCTGTTGGGTATCTGAGGCGGCACTGCAAGTGGATGTGACCAGGTAGGGACCCTGAGGGAGGCCGACAGACAAAGAGGTGCTCAGATAAGACTGGCCCCATCCCATGAGCTAAACTGCTGTGCTGTACAGAGGTCCAACCATCAACAAAGGCCAAAGCCACCTAGAGGAGCATGGCAAGCCTTGGGGAATGGGCATCCCAGGCCATGCTCCAATATAGCCATTCCCCCACCAAACACTTTGGGCTATGCATAGGCTTGAGTCTCATCCCTGCCACCTTCCAAACAGCTCTGTCAACTCAAATGTCTGTGGGGGTTGTGGAGTCTCCTGCAGCTAGGATTCCAGAGGTCCATGGTGAGAGTGGGACACTCCTCACCTAACTCACCCCTTCCTCAGGAACTGCCATGAATGAGTCCTGGTGCCCAGCATCCCTGTTCAGGGTTCCCAGCTTCCTCTTCCTTCAGCCCAGGATCTGCATCCTCCCTTCATCTGCTCTAAATGCCTTTCTTCTGAAGATCTGCTTGGAGTGTGCCAACCTTCTTGAAGTCTGGTCTGTCCATGGGAGATGCTCTTCCTGGCTGTGTCTAGTCAGCCATCTTGGTTCCTTCTCAGTTATTATTTTCTTAAATGGATTTTATATCCCTTCATTTTTTCTTCACCTTCTGGGACACCAAAAATTCAAAAATTTGGTTGCTTTATGGTGTCCCATGTAACATGTAAGTTTTGCTCATTTTTTTTGTATTGTTTTTTATTTATTTTTGTATGACTGGACTATTTTAAAAGGCCTGGCTTCAAGTTCTGAAATTTTCTTCTACTTGATCTAATGTGTTTTTGAAGCTTTTGAATATATTTTGTATTTCATTCAATGAATTCTTTAATTCCAGAATTTCTGAGGGTTTTGTTGTTGTTGTTGTTTGATTTTATGATATCATTTTGGTAAATTTCTCTTTCATATCTTGAATTATTTTTCTTAGGTATTTATATTGTTTTTCTGTATTCTCATGTATCTCGCTCAGCTTCATTAATATCATATTTTAATTTCTCCTGGGATTTTATATATTTATTTCTGACTGGAATCTCTTGCTAGATACTCATTCTGTTTCTATAGAGGTGTCATATTTTCTCGCTTCTTCATATTTCTTGTGTTCTTACATTGATATCCATACATCTGACATAATAGTCATTTCTTCCAATTATTTCAATTTGCTTTCACGGAGAGGACTTTTTCGTGAATAGATATCTACGATGTTATTTCGGTAGGGCCCTTTGGTTTGGATTTTGGGTACATATAGTAGTATGGTCTCCATATGATTCCTTCAGCTGTAAATAGTGACAGTGGTGCCTGAAATTTCCTCAGTGGCTTAGGGTGCAGTTGTTAGTAAGGGCTGTGGTTAAGTTTCACTGGGGACAGGATGTCCAGTTAGCCTGTCCTCAAACCCCTCTGGTGGAAGCAAGCACTCAACTGAGTATGCCTGTCCTGGCCCCTAGGACAGTGTGTGCTGGAACCAGTGTTAATGAATCCAGGCCTATTTTTGTGCCTCCAGGTAACTTGCTTGATAGTGGCAGTGGTTGGCCAGGTAAGCAGGCAGGTTCTCAAGACCCTGGGCAGTAGGTGTGGCGTGGGCAATGACAGTAGAGTGGTAATACTTATCTCTGGGTTGCAAGTGGTCCATACTGTTGTTAGCAGTGGCTATGATGGGCTGAGTGGGCCAGTCCCTGGACCTACAAGTGGTATGTCTGGATGGGTGCCAGCTGTGGTGGTAATGACAGGTCGAGTGGACCTGACTTTAGGCCCCTGGGAGAAATGCTCAGCTGCCAACAATGGTAGGCTAGGCTGAGTCAACCCCAGGTTCTTGGACAGAGTTCTCAGTCACCAAGGGATGGAGCCAAGAGAGTCAGACTTGTCATCAGGCCCCTGATGGTGCCTGCAGAGACTGGCTTTGCTAGACAGGGATGGGGTGACCACAAGGCCAAGACAGAATGCTTTGGTGGGGAAGGTAGTGACTGTACTATAGGCTTGCTATTGGAGAAGCCAGGATTGCTTTCATTGAAAGCAGCCTAATACAGGATGCTGGCAAGAATGTACTTTGCTTGCACTTCATCCCAAGCAGCAATAGCTTGCAGTGGAAGCTGCTGGAGGCGGGAGAATTTATCCTTGGGGTGCATGAAAATATACGGTGGCTTCACTGCTGGAGATAAGGGGGGTTTGCCAGTGGTTTGCACTTCAGCCCTGATGGCAACAGCCAATTGTAGTGGTGGCTGAGGGTAGGCAATATCAACGGGCCTCCAGAGACGTGGAGGTGCAGGGACTGTTGGGCTCCCAGTCAGGATGCAGCCTGGTGGGGGCTGGGTTCTTAAAATGGCATCATGCTATATAGTTGCTTAAGGCTCAGGGGGTGTGTGGGACCCAATGTGATCTTGATCCTTGAAGCAATGCCTTTGCACAGTTTCCAGGCAGCTTCCTATGTTATTCTTGGGCCCATGAGTGTTTAGGGACTTTCCTGTGGCTCGGAGGCAGGAGTCTACAGTAGGAATGCAGACCACTGGGGCAACTCACTTATCCTTTTCTACACTGGGAAGCCTCTCTAGGGTCTCCAATTCTTGCCAACCAGGCTTTCTCACTTTCCTGTTCTTTCCATGCTTTGGGGATTTCCTATCACTTTTCTGTTGAATGAATAATAATAGATTTCTTTAAAACAAAACAACTTATCTGAGCTCTCTAAACAGATGAGAGGACCATGAAATATGTGATATGGAAGTATATATCCTAGATATGCTAGGAACATTTTCTTGTAATTGTATGTATGATAGAAATACTGAAATAAAGAGGTGGTGAAGAGAGAAATTGGCATGTATATCTACTCATCCTATATGAGCAGTACTGATATGGAACTGATTTTCTTCATTGTGGGGCATATAAACAAAAGTCATGATATTGTCTGACTTCTCAGAAGGTGTGACTTAACTACACCATTTTTCTCTAATAAAATAACTAAATTGCCTAGAAATTAACATCATTATATCTGCTGGTACAGGTATGTTTGTGGAATTGCCTTCTTACTTCTCAATCATGGGAAATTCCTACTCATTCCTTAGAACTCAGTCCAAATCTTACCTTGACTATCTCCCTGCACTGTGCTCTTAAAGAACTTGTGCTTCCTGCAATTAGAGAAAAATTATCATATGGGTCTGAATTTTCCATGACATATTTGTCTCCCATTCTCCTTAATAGTCTTCTGTGCACGTACCCTAGAACTTAAAGTATAATAAAAAAAAATAAAAATCGTCTTCTGTGAGAACAAACAATTTATCTTATACCCCAGTGGTAGTAGTAATATAGAGAAAAGAATATTGCAGTCAGATTTTAGCAACATTTTTGCTAACTCTGAACATGGGCAAGTTACTTAGGCTCTCTGAACTTGAATTTCCTCACATATAAGTTAAGTTTGATTGTACATACCTTATGGGGTGCTTATGAGGCTTATATATGATTTGTGTAATGTGTCCAGGGTAATGCAGGTGAGTAGTTGGTATTTAAGTAACAAAAGTCACAGTAGTATGTGGGATAAAGGTGATGCAATATTGTATTTCGTTACTTATCACGTACCTGGCACACAAAGCATGTCTGTTGCATTTACGCGTGAACTCTGAATGTTGAATACTTCACTGGAACAAGTGAAGTTAAGGATTACTTCTGCCGTAACAGATTTCAGTCTTTGAAGATCTTTCACACTGAAGAAATCAATCTATTACCAATAGTTCATTTTCTTCCAACACCCAACAGCAAATATTCTGACTCCTCTCATATTCTTGTAAGTCTCCTTTTTTTTTTTGTAGTCGTAAAAAACTTGTTAATAAACATAACTTGTTGGAAAAATGCTAGACATATACCAGGCTGTATAACTACAATCTATTAAATAATTTACCCAAATTTCAAACTTTATATAATGGCTTATGTCTCTATTTCTTTCAATAAAAACTTAGTTATATTTTAGGGGTTCAAAAAAAGGTTGCCCAGTCAATAAAAGAGGTATAATATAGAGCAATAAAAAGGTCACTGGACTAAAGATAAGGGGGTGAGATGGGATGTGGGAGCAATTTTTGATTAAAGGATGACTTGTGTATTTGTTTTTCTAGTACCAATGTGATTCATTTCAAAATGAAGCTATACTGAAACTGTAAAACACAAGGAAATTTTTATACATGAAATAGAGCTCTCCATCTGCCTCACTCCATATTGTTTTTTTCTCGAGAGATCAAATCACGTAGACAAAGCAGACTCTCTACTATCTTCTAGGCATACTTATCATAGACACAATGTAAAGATAAGTAAAGAGGCAGCTGACTAAGCCAGTTATTTTTACAACAAAATAGCCATTGGACTTTTCCATGACCATGGTGTTATTTGGAGATTTGACCTAACTTGAAATCAATTCGCATGTAGTGAAGTGAAACTAGCAATGTCCAGGAGCCCAGCTTGCAGAAAAGTCGGCATTCGAAAATGAAAATATATTACAATGCTAGCATCTCTCTAACCACTTCTCCCAGAAATTATTCATTTAGACAGCTTATGAATTGGATTTGCAACTATTGTTATGTCATACACAGTACAAAAGAGTGAATGCTTGGTGGACTTCATCTGTTAATTATATAACACATGATGTCAGATCTCATATTGCCTGGGGTTTCTGTTGTTAACCTTTAACAAATATTAATTATGTGCTTCTTCTACATGTTTAGAAAGCTCCAAAAGAGTAAAATTTCTTGGATATTCTTAGATACCCAGATTGTGCTTGTCCAGTAGGCGGTATTTTGGATGTGACTTAGGAGATCGTAGAAGTTAGAGGACTTTTGTTCATGACACTCTAAGTTTGTATCACCTCCCAGAAGCAAGTATGATCTGTGGAAGTGCTGTGAATAACGGTTAATTTTTAATGACTGAGCAGTAAAGTAAAACTTTCTTTTACCTCTTTTTTTTCTTTAATTTTTAGCTAATGTGATGTGAATACGGTGGATAATTAGAAAAGTCTCAAAATGCATTCTAAATTCATAATTTTTTGCTTTTCTTAATTACCTTTGAACATTCTTCTCGTTAAACGAGTACCCCAAAATGATGATTAAAAAAGCTAGTAGTCAGCTCCTGCCAGCCATAAATCAACATTTTTCTTGGCACAATGAGTTTTCATTTATCTCTGGTATGCAGCACTTAAGGATTGATGTGTTCTAACTGTACTTTTAAGGACAGATTTTCATGTGAATACAAGTACTGGCATTTAAACAAAGAAAATCATTAATCTGAATCTAAACTTTATATTAACTATTTCACGTTTTTTTTTTCCTCCCTGTTTGCCTGTCTTTTCTCTTTTCTATTCTCAAGGTCATTTTCTACCATTTCCAAAGGCATTTTAAATTTTGCCTAGAGTTGTTGGTTGCCTGTTAGATGAAGGGCTAAGTGATTATTTTGCAGTAAGAAAATGAAAGTTAGATGAACCTTGACATACCACTCAGGGTATAATTCATATCACCAGGATTTATCCACTTTAGGAACTAAACAGTTAACCTAATCATCTCATTTTATTGCTAATTTAGAAAAGCTTTTCCCCTTCTAAGTACACTCTCACTTTTCTAAATTCACTGCTCATGACCTGAGCCTTTTATCCACTGCACTATTACCAACAGCTAATCCCTCTCACTTATTGATAATTGGACAAAACTGAACAACGTGCCAACTCCTGAACACAGCATACCACTGAGGGTTCTATTCAGTTATTCCCGAAAAACCACATTGGTTTCCAAGTTTGGTTCTTTTGTGGCATATCAATGGGAAACAAGTGAGAGATTTTCTCATTGCTTAGGAATTTCGCCAATTCTAACCTGCTCATTGAACAGTCTTTCTAAGGAATAACATTTACAGTTTATAGAGTTCACAGATCTTCCCTTTCTTACAGTTCAATGAATAGTCTGCAATTCTTGTTTACTGAAATAATTACTTAATGCATATATTTAGACTATAATTATACTATAAGTATCTCTTCCAGAACTTAGTTTATTTTGTCGATCCAATGCAAATTCAAACGAGAGATGCCCCAGTGTCTGGGGCTCATGCAGATTTATCACAGGATTAAGCCACAGGCACTACTTTCTATTTGCTTAATTAGTTCTTGAAATTATAGAAGCCTATGATTTGGTGCCACATAGAAATCAATGCAATAGTTTCTGAAGGGGATATTCCATCAAACTGTGAAAGTGCATTATATCATACATGCAGGTGTAGGAAATATTTTCTGTCTTTAAATTTAATAAACATATTTAGTGGCATCTGCTAGCATGAAACAAGCCTTTGGGGCATATGTTAGAAAGCAAGGACAAAGACTTTGGCAACTGAATTATTATAGAATGAAATTAAAAGCTTACAACAGGGTGGCATTCAGAGATGCTCACAAAGAGGGCACAATGCAGTTCACACATTCATGGCTTGAATTTATGCCCTTTCCAATTCAATGGGACAGTGTTGGCTGCTTTTCACTACCTTCACACAGCTACAGGAAAATGAGGGTCCAGGAAGGGGCACACATGGCTTCTCTGCATTGGTTCTCCCTGGAACCTTCTTTTCAATTTTCCCCTCACATGACCATGTTTTCTCACAGCCTTTAACATACTTCACATGTTGATTTCCCTAGAAGTTTGATATTAAAACACAGATGGGACGCCATGAATTTTATTAAATTTGAGTGCTTGTGTTTAGAAGAATTGGGAAAGTGGCCAATGCATGGATTAAATGACACTCAGAGTTAGAAAATTGGCCATTTAAGGAAGTTAAGTGACTCAAGACACAAGAAGAAAAAATTGAAATGCAAAAAATGTTTAAAAGTGACAAGCGTGTGAGGAAATCCACTGTTGATGCCTGTATTGTCTCTTTTGAAGAATTTTTAAATACCCCTCCAAATTGTTTTATTTTGCAAGTCACCAAAAATTAAATTCGTTTTAAGTTAGATGCCCATAATGTTTTCTCAGATTTTTTATACCTTTCATTTGAGAGTTGCATTATTAACTAACTTATCAACACTGATGCTAATTTATTAATTCATTCACTCACTTACTCATGCACCAAATACAATTTGCCCCCTGCTCTGCATCAAGCACAAGGCAAATAAGGTCTTCCTATGGAAAACATTAATTTTCATAAGATGTGGCAAAGCCATAGCATGTTTCCATCAATGAGAGGTTGTAGTGGTGACAGGATGGGAGCTGTTTCAAAAAGGCTGACATGACATCTACATGTGAGAGACTCCACCAGGAATAAGGCCCAGAGCATTAGGGTCTCTGGAATTCCTCCCCATGGTTCCTCCAGGGAACCAAGTCCTAATGTCTACAGTATCCATCATAGGTAATAAATTAATTTCTTGCCTATTCCTTCAAATGGTATTAGTAATGGACCTCATAAGAATTAAGAATATGACCTCTTAAATTATGATCTGTGTTTCAGGGTTTAGAAAAAGAACCCCAGTTGAGAAAGAACATAGGCTTCCATAGGCCAACTGTCCATATAGGGCTTTATAACTTGATTTTAGGGATAAAGAAAGCCAGAGAAAATGGTTTAAAGTGCTTATAATAGTGTTTTGATATTGGTTATTTGCTTTGTTTATTAGAAACGATTAAACTACATTGCTTTCTTATGTGGCTATTTTGCTTGTTATTTTCTGCTTCCTCCCTCTCTCAAGTCAGACCCATTCTCCATACTTCCCCGCCTTTCCTTGTGCTTGGAGGCTGACCTCTCCGTGGACCACTCGCTTGCTTTCAGGAGAGTTCTGCAAATAGGAGGCCTCAGTGGAGGACTGGTGCTTTGGTGAATAGAAAGGATTGGAGTGACTTCCTCCCAGCATGGGCCTGGGGTGTGGCTCTGTTAGGGGTAGTCTCTTTCCACCTCTGCACTGGCTCCTGCAGCATGAGCCTGTAATTCTTCCTGTCCTCTTTAGGCTGAGGGATGATAACAGACCATGAGTAAAGTCTGAGTTTGTCATAGGTTCTTTCAACCCCAGCTATACTTCCTAAACTCTCCTCACTACACCTGTTTGTATTGAGTCCTCTTGACATCTGGACCCTGCTGATTTCGTTAAGAGCAGCAGAATACTGAATACTGATGCTTCTGATAATTTTGTGTCAGTTAACAGTCGAGTTTTCTTTTATGTAGGAGAAAGTGTGCTTTAGTTAGCTCTGGAGAATAGACTTCCAAGTTATATTGTATGATTTTTCTAAACACAAATTTTGAAGAAACCAGTATTTATCATGGTTTGATGTTAATTACAGAGGAAAATATTTTCATTTCCTCTTCCATGTACAATAATTTTTATCATATTACTAATATTGATAGAAACAAAAATTTGTGTGCTACGTCTGAATATTTACCTCAAAAGATAGAAAATAATACCCATTCATGTATAGATATTACTACTAAAACAATAGCAAATTTGAGAAAGGTATTACACAAAAGTAGTTCCTTTTAACATATATATTTCCTCCCTGTTTATTCCAGTAAACAAATACATTGGCCAACACAAAAAATTAATTTCTGAGAATTATGAAAAATGCCTATTGCTAACCTTTTTCCTGTGGTTAGAGTTTCTAATTTGAGAGTTAGATAGCATAAAATCTCTCAAAGTTTGCATTTTTATGTCTGACTCAATTTATCCTAATAAAATAACATCGTTGCAAGGCCTGGATTAAGGTTCTGTGTAGAATCTCAGAGAAGTCTGCAATTTGCTTTATGCTGTCAATTTTAGTGCTCCCTGTCCTCATAGTGTCATTTTTTTTTTATCAACTTGCCTTGGATTCCTAGAGTCAGCAATGAGCTTTAACTTATAAACAATTTTTTACCCATTTACATATAAAGCAACTACTATTATCTCTAGGCAGCTAGTTGAAATAAACCTCAGTAAGAAGTCATGATGTAGTAAAATTACAAGTGCTGTATCTCTTTAATTACTGAGTGGAAGCCATATTATGTGGGATATTTGTAATCTCATTTGGAGTAGCATTTTGACCAACAGTTCAGAAGCCTGCAACTGAAGCCAGGAAAGCAGACCCCAAAACAGTATTTTTAGTAGTTCCCAAGCTGGTAAAAAGAAAATCAGACAAAAAAAAAATGACAATGACAGAATCTCAGAATTAGGAAAAAAATATGTCATAATTGTATTTTTTAGTTTTCTTTGTTAACTATCGTGGTCAAAGATGAGAAAAAGAACTTCGTAATTAAAGAACATTTATAGCCAAACTATTTAACGTGTTTGTTTAAAACTGAAGCTGACTGTTCGAAAAGTTGTGGGAGGGTATACTCCAGAACAAACCTGGAGGGATGAGTAGCTTTGCTTTTGAAAAAAGAAAGAGGTACACACAGTACAACTGCGACTGGTTGTAACTCTGGCTAGGGTCCAGGTGTGGGTAAAGTGAGACCTCCCCACACACTCGCTCAGCATGGCTGAATTGCCATAATAAATCCCAGTTAACCCTGCAGCCAGGGCCAAGCCAGCTTGAGAAAAGGGTCAGGAAAACAGGAGTGAAAGTGTTAAAGAAGTAGTACTATTTAAATGGGGTTGCAGAACTCCTATTAAAAATGGCAGTACTATAAATGTTCTAGTATTGTCAGGAATGTTCTGTTGGATGACACTATGCTGTGATTTGTACACACAGCGGACCAGAGTTGATGGGTGAATGAAATGATCCATAACCCTCTCTGACACATTTAGAGCAGTTCAGCTGCACACAGAGAACAGTCCATCATTTGCACCCTTCTGTGAAAGCTGGCTTTACCAAGTGTTTCAATGAAATATGTGCAACTTCCCATTTAAATTAGTACCACATGAACCATGAAGAGCACCACAGGTATCTGTTGTAGTACCAGCCTAATGTAAAAGTGGCCTGTCTTGTAATGCTCTAACAGGAAAGACATACAACCATTCATCTGTAACATATTAAAACCAGAAGAAATAAATTACTCCATAGATGAAGAATTATTGCTGGTGAAGAAAATGTGCAAAGGTAGTCCTAAAAAGCAGCTTTTACTAAAAAATTATCGCAACAGCATTTGAATTCTTAATGCATATTAAACTGAGAACTTGCAACCATAAATCATCATTTTTAAATGGAGGAAGTCTGGTTAAAACTTTTAGCAGAGATTTGTTTCACTTCTTCACCAGTTTTAGCCTTGGCACTGATAGGAAACTGCCTCAGTCAATCACTGCTCTTATCCCAGGAGCACTGAATCAGAGCGATTACAACAACGGCAAGCAACAAAAAGAGTAGACGTGTATTAGTTTTTTTTTTAATGTTTACTTCATAACGTGACATAATCTAAGTGAGGTTAACTACAATGTATCAACAAAGCCAGATCTCTCCCTGTTATGAAAAAGAGTGCTGCTTAAGTAACGCCGTAACGAATGAATAGTTGTCTTTGCTTAAATATGTGTGATTTAGGTGAAAAGACTTCGGACCTTAAAAACCACCCCAGTGTACACAATATCCATTTCAAAGGATCACGAATGGTTGCAATTCAGTCAAACTACTTTCCAAATAACTTTAAATGCTCATACAATAAAAATAGTAACAAAAAACATGTATCAGGTTGTGGCAATAGATTAGGTCCTTTGCTAAATGTTGTACACACATGATCTTATGTAATTCTCACAACAGTGCTATAAAGTGGATGATTTTACTATCACCATTTTCCAGATAAAGAAAACAAAGAAGAAGAAACACTTCTGCAAAGAAGTGAGGCAACAAGTCCCAAACCAGCCAGGAGAATCCTAAAAATTAGAACTTGACAGACAGCCCTGTGGGTTCCAAAGTGCATTCACGAAAATGTTCTTATTTGAGTCTCATCACAAACTCAAGAGGTAGATTGGGTGTTTACCATCATTTCATTTTATACATGGAGAAACCTAACTTCAGACGGATGAAGTGGCCTGCCCTAGTTCAGAGCAAGAAGATGACAGAGTGAAAGAGTTAAGACCTGAGGTTGGAGCATCACCACAATGTGGCAGCGCCACTCCTGGGATAAGCCTGAGGCGTACACTCAACCCTGTGTATGTTCTCACTCCATTCTCCTGCTCAGAGCAAATTCGCCCCACTTCACTTTAAAGTAGCAAAGGATGTATGTAGAAATATTTTTTAAAGGGATTTAATTATGTGGCTCAGTAGATTTCAACCTAGTTTCTGCGAAATAAAAAAAAAAAATCTGTTATATCTATAAATAATCTGTGTCTCTAGTTAAAAAAATAAAAAGTCAGGCTGTGAGTAGTGCGAAACAACCATACATAAAGAAGAAGTAAGCTATAGCTTTTCTAGTAACAGGGAAGGTTGTTTCTTACCAACTATTTTAAGGCATCCTGAATTTTCGCATTTGACATGGGCCTTCCTATACTCCAGAACTTTTTGCAGTCTTGTGGGTCATAACAGATAAAAGGTAGGTTGAGTTTTGGGTAATTTGAGAGTTCATCGAGTGGCCTTGGTAATGGCTATAAATTCAGGGTGAAAAATTTTCCCAACAAGATTACCAACCAGAAAGTCACATAGTATACTCATACAACAGTGTTAAATGTTGTTTCTTTGTAGTAGATTCACATTGCTCAGGTTAAAACTGTGCTGCTAATATTAAAATTCATTGCCTATTTGCACAGTTGCTTTCTTCAAATACACCACCTGATGTAGCATTCATAGCTCTGTGGACACTTAGATATTAAGGAAATGTAATTATAAGCAGCAGTTTATCAGAACTGTCACTTTTAAGCTGGATGTCACATTTTAAATAAAGTTCTGTCATGAGGTATCCAAAGAAGATTTCAAAAGTTGTAAAATTTATCTGAATGGCATCTAAATAATCAAAATAATGGAAAAGGCATCTGTAGCACTAATTATTTTCCAGAAGCTGCAAAATTAAGAGTTCCATATATTGGAGTAGAAACTGAAGAAAGTTCTACTTTTTATATAAAACTTATTCAATCCTCTCCAATGCAAAGTCTATCTAACACAAACATAATACAATACGATACAACAAATAGTGTAGCTGGTAAAATTTTGCAACTATGTTATTCCTCAATCTAATGAGGTGTATGAATGTAGAAGTACCATGATCTGTCTGTAAAGTGAAGGTATTTTAGGAATGAAAAAAAAAATAAATTGTATGTTACTATTCATGCTTGCTTATGATTTATTTTAAACTTAAAGCCAAAGAGAAGCACATTATCTGAAAGAAAAAAAACATCAAGAAGAGGACAGTGGACCACCACACTGTATGGGAAAGTGCAGGAATGCTCAGCTGCCTCCAACAGTTTAATGAAGGGACTCTTTCCAAGCGTGAGGCTGGGAACAGGAGAAACCACCAGAGATGGAGAATTACTCTGCAACTAGGAATGGCAGTGTGATCATAAGGAATTTATGTCTGGTCTTTGTCCCTGGTTGCTGACACAGAGCTTCTAAAACTCTTGTAATTTCCTGAAAGCTAAGGAGGATAGGTGCGTCTTTTGTTATTCAACATAAGACCCTTTCAGTCATACTTGAGTTTATGTTAATGAGGTGACTGACTGTTGGTGGACCCCTAGGTAGTTTCAGGATGGGGACTGGTTGCCAGAGGAACAACCAAACATGTTATTAAATAGTTAGAACTTTCAGCCCCACCCCCTGACCTCCAGTGAGGGTGAAGAGCAAGATGACGATTGGTTGTGACAACATGATAAAACCTCCATCAAAACTCCTGATAACACTGTTTGGAGAGCTTCCAGGTGAATACATCAGGGTGCTGGGAGGGTGGTGCAGTTAGAAAGGGGGTAGAAGCACTGCACCCATCCATCCATACCTTACCCTATGCAAGTCTTCCATCTGGCTGATCTGGAGTTATAGGCTTTGAAATAATAATTTCAATATTATTCAGTATTAATAGTTTCAATATTACCTTTGAAACAGGTAATAAGTACAGTGCCTTTCTGAGTTCTGTGAGCTGTTCCAGCAAATTACTAAAGCTGAGGGGCATGGTGTGGGAATTCCTGACTTTTTAGCCAGTTGGTCATAAGTACCAGAGGTCCAGGACTTGGAAGTGGCAAGTAGCAGGCAATCCTGTGGGACTGAGCCTTTAACCTCTGGGGTCAGCGCTAACTTCAGGTAGTCAGTGTCAGAATGGAATTGAATTGTAGGATGTCCAGCTGATATCTGGAGAGTTGGAGAGCTGGTTGGTGTGAGGAGAAAATCCCACATTTGATGTCAGAAGTATTACGAATAAGAACAGCTCAGAGTCAGGATCCACTATTATAGATACAAAACTTACTTAAAATCCTAATTCAGGTTTGACACAGACAGCAACCCTTCTTTTAAACAAATTATTTAATCAGAACAGTATGGCATTTCCTGCCCATGCCAGCTAATTACTTCTCCTCTATACATGACCTCATTACTCTGTTTGTATTATTAGGATAGCAATGACCAGCTTGATAGGCTGTTTTAAAAACACCTGTTTCCTCCGTTTCTAGATTGTGCATTTCTTGAAGAGGTGATCGTTTCATTTCCAGAGCTAGAACTAAACTATACATGGAATTACACTGATTTGAATATCAATCTGAGCTCAATTGTGTGAACACATGTGTGTGCATTGGAAATGCACAAAGAAGAGTGGCATTATGCATTTAAGATCTGACTCCCAGCCTTCTATCTGCGATGAGGAAGAGGAGGGCAATTACTAAAAGTATAATACAAGTTGACAAAAGTAAAAACCCCAGTTATGTATTTATATCTAAAAGCTGTAATATGACAGTTCTACATTGATAGGTTTTGCCCTTTCTCGGTTTCTTTTGCTTGGGGTCTAGACACACCCGCAGCATCCCATTTTCTTCCTAGCTCCAATTATCATCAGCCAGTTACTGCAAAATAATTGTCAAATGGTCCTTAACCCTACGTTGGTTATTCATGTATTTTAGTTCCCTCCTGTTTCCTTCTCAATTACACTCTCCACACCTCATTACCTTCCTAGATCTTCTCCCAGTGAGAGCCACTGAGAGCCACGGGACTCTGCGGTTTTCATTCCCCAAGTGTCTCTCTGCTCCTCTCTTTCTCTGATTAAATTTCTTGGCAACTCTAACTGAAGACTTACATTCCAGCTAGTTTCTCTCTGATTTTCTGTCCGGATTCCCATGCCCTCTCCTACCCAGCACCTGCTGCTCTTACTTTCTCCCAAATCCCATGTCCTGGAGTCCATTCTTCATGTGTGATTTTGCCTACTGTGTCATACCATGAACTGTTTCTTACAATACAGTGTTTGAAATTCTTACTCACTCACGTCTTCTCCTGTTTTCCCTTACTTCTTTACAGAGCGTTTCATTCTTAACTCTTTCATGTTAACCCCATCATTCTCATTGATTAAAACACTCTTTCTGCAATGGTTGACATATGCTTGCCTAGGAATTTCTTTATTTCTTGAAGGTCCTATCTTTCAGTTTGTTCAGTTTTAGTTATTTTATCCTGAACCTCTCTGGCTGTTTACTGACAACTTTCTTTGTCTCGTCGATGTCTTTTTTCTGTTTGATTCTCCAAGTACCTCTTCTTCAGTCTACACATATTTCATTGACATGCAGAGCAGAAGTGGTAGATTAAAATGCCATTTTTATTGGGTGTTAAATTGATCAAATCACTTTTGTCCCCAGGAATTTTTTTAGAGAATGATGCATATTTTGTTGGTTTTGGGTGACAGGCAAACAGCTGTTACAGCTGATGTTGAATCTGAGTGAGAAAGTTTTAGCCCTTTTTTATCTGTGGAAGTTGAGGTGTAAAAAAGATGAGGATTTGAAGGAAAATGGAATATCACAACCTATGTATGGGAAGGTTTTAATCCCAAACCAATCACTCTGGTGATTGCTTAATTTTTAATCATCATGTTTAATATAGAGATATGTTTGTGGGTACGTGTGCATGTGTAAAATTTTTTAATAAAATCAATTATTTTTATATATTTTAAAGCTTCTGAGGCTTGTATTATCATAGTTTGCCTTGGCAGAGGCAGTGTCAATGGTGCCGGGAGAGACTTTACTCATCCTCTGCAAACTATCCATTTTTCTGCCAATATTTGATATCCCATCTTCTGTCTTGTTTATTTTGTTTGTGGTGAATTATCATTTTGGCAATGTGCCCTTGAAACAGACTTCATTGATACAAAAATGTGTCTGATCTGGCCAGCAGGAAAAAGAAAAAAAGATGTATAATTCTTCATAACAATGATTCTGGGGGGAATTCGGTAAAGGGCTTGGTTAAGATAATGGGCTAGCCTTAATTCGAAAAGCAATGCATATTCAGTAGTGTTTGCAGTTTCATCTAGAATTGTTTAAAAATTAATAACGATTAAGAAAAAGCACTGTGCTCACACTCATGAAGTGATTTTTACTGAGAACCCAAATAACGCTCAGTTGAAATGGGATTCAAATGTAAGCCCATTTGGTCTGAAGAGACTATAATTCTTATATAGGAATTCCCATCTCCAGTAATGGGCAGAATTATCTGAGGAATGTACCTAATACAGTGGCATGCACTTGATGGGCACTGTACAAAATTTCATTAAGGAGCATCATTTAAAGTGGTCTTTTAAAACTGGGGGAGAAGGAAAATATCCAGGGTCTTGTGTACCTGAACAAAATGTTTCCAGACAGCAGAAGAAGCAGACTTTGTGTGCTTTGATAAAGAAGGCAAATTTGTTGCAGTTAGTCACATATTTTTATTATTACCATGTAGAAATTAGTAAAATCAACTATGGCACACAAATTTAACCAATGAAATGTTTAGAAATACTGGATCAACTCAAATGTTTCAGTCTAAATTCCTCCTCTGTTCGATATTGATATTTCAAACAGTGTAAAATTTCTTTGTGGTTTGTACTTTATTCTGTTGTATCTCTTTTTCAAAAAGAGAAAATTAAACACACACTGTATGAATTTTGGACGTAACTTGCAGGCTAAAAACCATATATGCTGAATTCTGTTCGCAATTTTGATAATAATTTGCTAAAAAATAATCAAAGTAAAAGGAAAATTGAGTTGTATATTGATGTCTATAATGCATTTATATCTCAACTTTTAAAATATCTATTTATAGCTAAACTCTACTATACCTATTTTTCTATGACTGTATACACGTTTTATATATTTATATAAATTATACATATAAATTATGTGTTTCCATGCATAATTTGATACTAACCAAATTTTACACCTCAAACATAACATTTTTCAAATCTAAATATCAGTATGCTTTTGGCTGATATTTGGATTTAAAATATTTTATAACAATTGAGTTGTTATGACCTTCAAACTATATCCTTGGGAAATGATAATTACAAAAAGTTAAAATCCTAGGATAAATCAAGTAAGTAGGAGGGTGGTTGATCCCAAGAGAATTGAATAGAAAGAGGAAACAAACTCTAGTTTAAGAATTTAAGTAAGGTGATGGTGTAAAATACACGCATTTCATGTTCTCAAGGGTGTTCTAATGAAAATCCTATGGAATGGGCTACATATACTTTTTGTTTTTCTTTCCAAGTTGTCTCTGGAATTTAATTTACTAGAAGTCATACAAATCCAGTGAGAAATAAGCATTTCTGCCCTGTGTTGTATAATTTGAGAAGCTGCTAAAAATAAGTACATAAGACAATAGTTATATAAGATGCAATTTGGAGACCACAATTGAAATGAAGTAGAGATACACTAATCACAGATGCTTTTGCTTCTTTCTAGGAGTTCTTTAACGTGGCTTTAATCAGCATATTCTCATTCATTGATGAAAGAGAATACAAAAACAAAGCCAAGAAGAGTATTTTCTTGATCTCTGATTATTATCTAATATTAGTAAGCACTCCCCTGTATAAAGCACTATATATAAGGACACTCTGGAAATGCATTTTTAAATTTCTATTGAAAATGGTATTTAGAGGCATAACATTTGAGATTGTGAACATAGGATATATTCCAAGTAAGCATTTCAGGTACATTTCATTTTCCATAAAACAAGCAATGACCTAGTATTTAATAAAAATATAATTGGTAAAAATTATGTTCTAAGAATTTTAAAACTAACTATTTTCAAATTATTTAATTATTATTTTTTTCTTTAGAATAAGGAGCTTTTTGCTTTGGGCTTCCATATTTGAATTAGTGAAATTCATTTATTCACTTGAAAAGTAGGTAGTGTGCTTGGCACTGGGAATACCATAGTGAGTAAAATAGATAAGATCCAGCTTTCATGGAGCATACAGTCTAAAAGGGAATATAATCAGCAAACAACTAGTTACATAATTAAAGACACTATATAAAAATTGTGATAAGGGTTATATAAGAAAAGCACAATGCATGTTAAGAAGTATTAGTAGGGAAACGTGACTTCTTTGGGGGATTTTATAGGCCTTCCCTGAAGGTGTGACAGTTAAGCTGAAAGCTGAGTGGTTACTAAGAACTAGCAGGGAAAAGAATGAGAATAAATGGTATCATTGGAAGCCATTATCAGAATTTTCAATTATTTTTCCTCTGTGGTTTGGAAAGTCTTTGAAGGGTTTAGCACAAGAAGAGATATTTTCAGATTTTTTTAAAGAATCATGATAATTACTGTGCAGTGCATATAATAAATCGAAGGGTTGAGAATTGGACTGTCAAATGTGGTAGTCTTATCTTGACATGAGGCCGTTGAGTACAAGAAATGAGACTAGTGTGAATTGAGATGAGCTGTATGTATAAAATATGTACAATATTTTAAATACTTTGTAGAAAACATATAAAATATATAAATGTTTACAATGGTTATGTGCTATAATAAAGTGGATCTATTGAGTTAAAATGTATTAATACGATGTATTTCACTCGTTTTCCTTATTTTTTAATGTTATTATTAGAAATTTAAAATTACATGTGTGGAGTTTTCAGCTCTAAACAAAATGGCATACATGACATTTTTTCCCGCTTTATTCCATTAAGTACAGCTGTAAACCCTGCAAATAATGCAAAAAGCAACCAAGTAGAGTTCTGAAGGAAGAAAAGAGTAGGGGAAAGAAATGAGGGACTCCAACATTGGAAGTACAATGCAGTGGCAGGGTATTACAGAGACCCCAATCCTTTGAAGAAGGTGACTGAAGCCCAACCTTTTCTGAACTCCAACCTAGAAACATTAAGTGGCCCCAATAGGTTCATTTCTCTCCACAACTGAATGGAAGATCACTGGACAAAAACAAGAAATCTAATCAGCTCTACCCAGGGGCTTTGATTGGGAGCCCTGATGGCAATGAAAGAGCAAAGGAAGAGTTTTCCTTTTCCGCTGGGCCTGAGATCCTCCTCCATCAAGAGAAGTTGGGTGGGCAGAAGACAAAGGCAACCCAGGCCATGAAGCTTCTTCCTCCACTTAGAAGCACCAGGTGCCTTATCTGAGGAATCTCTGCCTGCTCAGGCAGCATCAGGAGGAACTGGTGAGAGCCTGAACAGCAACAACTACAACTAATGACAAAAATAGTATCATAAGACTCTAAAACCTAAATTTTCATCATAACCATCACTTAGAAATGTAGGCCAGTATTTGAGGGCGTAACTCAGTGGTATGACTACTTTCTAGAAGAGGAAACTTAAATTGTGCCCATAATCTCCTTAAATAATAGCCAAAATGTCCGGAATACAACTGAAAATCACCCATGATATCAAGAACTAGGAAAACCACAATATTTGGCTGAGAACTACCAGCCTCCTCTTAATTGCTGACCATGAAAATCTCTATTGTTTTCAAAGGTGCCCTTAGGTTTTAACTTCTCCCACTCTGTTTGAAATGAGGCTTCCTAGCTTGCCTCTCCTGATGTGAAGCTTCCATCCTATGAGCAAGCTGGGGTCAGGGCAGTCAGGGGCCCAGTATACTCATCTTTCCATGTGTGAGATTAATCCTCTGAACCCTGTTAGTGCTGGCTGGGTGGAGGAAGGGAAACTTGGCCTCCTGGCTGTACTCACCAGGAATTTAGCCTCTGCAACTTGGAACAAGAGGGGTTGAGAAATGATACCAACATTTGGTATCAGTTGGTTGTCTACCAACCTCCTCTTAACTGCTGGTAGTTCTCAGCAATTAAGAAGAGGCTGGTAGACAATCAACTAATACCAACACTGAGATGACTCAAATGCTGTAAACATCTAACAAGGCTTTAAAGCAGCCATTATACAAACATTTCAGTGATCAATTACAAAGCTTCTTGAAACAAATAAAAAATTAGGAACTCCAGCAAAGAATAGAAAAGGTAGGTGTGGTATAAAAGAGCATATGTGGAATTCTTGCAGTAATGTAACTATTCTGTATCTTGACTGTGGTGGTGGCTGCATAAACCTACTTGCGATAAAATCACATAGAACTGACTGACACAAAACATACAAACACATCAATGAGTACAAATAAAACGAGAAATCTGAGTAAGATCGGTGGACTGTAGTGTAATGTAAATATTTTAGTTGGGATAGGGTATTAGAGTTTTGCAGGATTTTACCACTAGAGAAAACTGAGTGCAACGTACATAGAATTGTAAATCTAGTCATTTCAAAAGAAAATATTTAGTATTATGTATGTGAAACATATTTCCATTGGTTATTGCTGGTCTACAACAGCCAACAGACTGGTGAACTACTTAAGCAGTGGCCTGGGTGAGACATGATGATGGAATGAATCCGAGAAATGACATTGGGAGAGAAAAGGCAAATTGAAGGCTGACACAAGTCAATGCTAAAAGAGAATCTCTGAACAAAGCTGCAACATTGTGCTGCATTGGGGTCTTAAAATGAAAGGGTCTTCAAATGAAAAAATTAAATGAGTATAGAAACTCCTGTTTCTACTCCTATTTCCTGTCTGGCATATAATAGATGCTGAATGGTTCATTTCTGAATGCAATGAATTAAAAATGAAATAATCCAAATTTATAGAGACAGCTTAGGAATGTAATCATTTGGAAGAAACATTCAGATGTTATTACAGAAAAGCTCTTCAAACGTAATTGTTTGGGAGAATTCTCAGCAATACATGCTGATTGTCGAGACAACACAGTGTGGAAACCAGAAACATCATGTCGCCATTTGGGGGAATAATATTTGTATGGATGTGTCTCTCTGTGTGTAATCTGTATTTAAATTGACAAAACTGCAAGAGTGTATTATTTATGCAATATCTTTTTGTACAAAGCTACTAATAGAACAATGCCACATTTTTAGACATTGGTATGTGAACCGTAAAAATGGAAGAAAAACTACTGTCTTCTCTCCTGAATATCACTCTTTGCTTGCGTCATCCTTGGTTAAGAAAGAGCAGTGTAGGTCGGGCGCGGTGCTCACGCCTGTAATCACAGCACTTTGGGAGACCGAAGCTGGCGAATCGCAAGGTCAAGAGATCGAGACCATCTGGAGAACACGATGAAACCCCATCTCTACTAAAAATACAAAAATTAGCCGGGCCTGGTGGCATGTGCCTGTAGTCCCAGCTACTCGGGAGGCTGAGGCAG
>NW_012117599.1:7917202-7919082 GCF_000951035.1 Colobus angolensis palliatus
AAGGTGAGATTACCTGTTCCTTTAATTTCCAATCAAGGGATACAGTATTTCACCAGGAGGGTAGCCACCAGCATTTCTCAGCTCCTCTTACTCCAAGTTGCAGAGGCTAAAGTCCTGGAGAGTACAGCCATCTGGCCACCACGAACAGGTCAGAGGATTAATCTCACACATGGAAGGATGAGCATACTGGGCCCCGATTGCCCTGACCCCAGCTTACTTATAGGATGGAAGTTTCACATCAGGAGAGGCAAGCTAAGAAGCCTCACTTCAAACAGAGTGGGGAAGTTAAAACCTAAGGGTACCTTTGAAAACAATAGAGATTTTCATGGTCAGCAATGAAGAGGAGGCTGGTAGTCCTATGGGGGCAAGAAGTTAAACTGTAGGCTAGGTAGCTTACCAGAGACTACAAGGAAAAGAGATACCTAAGTAGAGGCTTCCTGGGAACACAACAAACATGCAAGACTTGCCTCAAACACTGTCGTTACCAGAATTTACTTAGATCAGACTATAGAGCAATTTATGCCTCAGGACGGTTTTGAAAATAATAGAACAATTAGCCATCAATGTAGCATAACATCTTAGTGTAAATACCAAATAAGGCAGAGAGCTTAACAGAGATATCAGGGAAAGAGACAGTCAAAAAGAGCCCTGCTGAAATTGCTATAATCCCAGGGTGACTGTGTATGTGCCCAAGGCTGTACCCTCTGAGGAGTGACATCAGAAGCTTCACACTGTGAGGAAAATAGACTTCACTACAATAGTCTAGCCAAGTCAGTAAACAAATTAAGAAACAAACAGAAAAAAAAAAAAGAAAGAAAAAAGGAAAGAAATGTTCTAGAGAGGGAAGTGAAAATTATACATTATGCAGATTTACTAAAATATTACTTAAAATGTCTATTTTACAGCAAAAATAAATAAGGGAGATGCAAATAGACAGAAAACTTTGATCCACGCACAGGAAGAGGAGCAAGCAACAGATGTTGACTTTAGAGGATCCAAGTGTTTGATTTAAAAGTAAAAGACTTCAAGTCAACCAGTATAACTAGAGTCAAATAACTAAAGGAATGCCTGTTTAAAGAAATAAATAAAGCTATGATGCAGTGCCATGAAATAGAGAATATAATAAGAAGGTAGGAACTGTAAAATGGACCAAATGGGATATCTTAATAGAAAAGTACAGTAAACAGAATTAACAGATTGACGAGAGGCTAAGCAGTATACTTGAACTAGTAGAGCAAAGACTCAACAATAGAAATTATACAATTTGAAGAACAGATATAAAAATAAACAAAAATGAACAATGTGTCAGAGAAATGTGGGGTGCCATTTAGCACAGAAACGTATGTGTAATAGGAGGACTAAAAGCAAAGGAGAAAGAGAAAGGAAAAGAAATAATACTCAAAGAAATAACAGTTAAAAACAACAACATGCAATCCAAAAAGCTCAACAAACTCTATATGGGATAAACATAAAGAGTTCCACACACAAAAACATAGTAGCAAAAGGAAAGGATATTTTGAAAGCAGCAAGAGAAAAACAAATGACACGTATGGAAAAACCCCAATGAGACCAACAAGTGATTACTCACCAGAAACAATGGAAGCCAGAAAGTGGTAGAATGGAATATTCAACAACCTGAAACAAACAAGCCCACAATTATCCACCAAGGATCTTATATCTAGCAAAATTGTCTTCCAAAGATTAAGAAGAAATAAAGGCATTGTCAGATTAATAATGATGATAATAATAATAAAAACAAAGAGAACCCATTGCTAACAAATTCACATTACAGGAAAAACTTCAAGAAAGCTGTTCAGGCTGAAAGCAGGTAACTCAGACAGTAATTCAAATCCATGAAAAAACAAAGACATGGCCGGTCA
>NW_012117599.1:7920766-7930908 GCF_000951035.1 Colobus angolensis palliatus
TTTTTTTTTTTTTTTCTGCCTCTCTCTTATAGGGAAAATTGTGATTGGATTTAGGACCTACCCAGATAATCCAGAATAATCTCCCTAAATTAATGTTATTAAATTAGCCACCTTTACAAAGACAGTTTTTCCTTATAGGGTAACGTCGACAGGTTCCAAGAATTAGGATTTATTATATTTGGGTGGCTGTTTGTCAGCTTGCTATGGTCATTTCTGTGGATTCACATCCCTCCCACATGCAAAAATGCATTCATCCTATCTCAACGTTTCTGTAAGTCTCAACCCATTTCATCATGAACTAAATTCCAAAACCTCATTTCAAAATAATCAGGCTAAAAGTCTCAGATTTCATCATCTAGTTTATTTGAATCAAGTATGAGTAAAATACTGAGTATTATCCAATATGGAACAAAAAATCCTCTCCGCTCCCCTTGAAGACCTGCAAAACTAAATAATTTATTTGTTTCTGAAATACACTTGTGAGATGGACACCATATAGTAATTATAGGCATTCTCATTCTAAAAGAAAAAAAAAAGCTATGTGGAAGAAATGACTATTCACAAATGATTTAAAAATATATATTCAGAAAGGTAAACTCAATTGGTTTCAGTAGCTGGAATGATCCTCTAGCCTGAAGATCCATCCTCTGGGTCTGTACTGCTGCCATCTCTACACATGGTCTTGGTCTCTTCCTCTTCACCTACAGCTCTGTCCTCTGGCACCAGCCGCCATTGAATAATTATTTCTGTCTTTCTTTCTAGTATTTTCTCTTTTTTTTTATGGGATAGCAGTTGAGTAGTTTTATAAACCTGGTCCTGGATTTAGAATTTTGAGAATCTAAGCGCTTTCCTTCATTTCCACTCCATTTTTGTCCCCTTTCAGTCCAAGTTTACAGTATATTTGCTAATATATCATTGTTAAAAACTCTGTGGGTCTTCTATATTTGTAATGAACATTTAAAACACTGAAACCCACAGAAGTGTCCACAACAGATTTTTCTTCAATAATCTCGTCTTTATTCCTGGCTTCCTCTAAGATGGTTGAGTGAATCCATGAGTCACATTCATAACCTCCTTTACACTAGAAAAGGATTGTCTAACCTCACTTTAGGCCTTTTCCCCAGAGAACCCTGTCTTAACAGCAAATCTCCTAATAACACATTTTAAAAATTTCTGGATAGACTAACAATTTCCAAAATTACTAAATATTCCTTTTTGATTAACATTTCTTTCCTCACTTTTTTATCTCACATTTTACTATAAGCAGCAAGAAGAAACCAGTCCACATGTTTGACGCAGTACTTGAAATATCTCAGCTAAATATTCAAGTTTATTATCATCAAGTTCTGCTTTTTACAAAACTGTAGGATAGAATTGAACTGCTTCTGCCACTATATAAAAAGGATTGTTTTTCTTGTAGTTTCCAATAACGTATTTCTTACTGCCTTCTAACCTCTACCCAGAAGTGTCTTTACTGTTCATATTTCTACCAACATCCTGTTCATAACAGTATATACATAACATTATTTTCTAAGACAATATAGGCTTGATCTTAGACACTTCTCACTTTTTCTTCTGAGATCTCATCAGAAGTGACTTTCACTCATATTTTTAACAAAAATCTGTTTAATGCCATCTATTTTTTCTATCATGTACCTCAGAATTTTTCCAGTCTTGACACATTAACTAATTTCAAAGCCACTTCCATATTTTCAGCTATTTGCTATAGTTGGATTTCACTACTCAGTACCAAAATGTGAATTAGTTTCCTGATACTGCCATGATAAATTATCACTAACTTGTTGACTTAACATGACACACATTGATTATTCCCTTAGTTCTATAGACTATATGTCTGAGATTAATTTCACGGAGCCAAAATTAAGGTATCAGCAGGACTGCACTTCCAGTGGATGCTATATGGGCATAAGTTTTTTGTCACTTTGGTTTCTTGTGGCTGCAGACCTTCCTTCACTTGTAGTCACATCATTCCTATCTCTGCCTCTGTGGTCATATTGCCTTCTCCTCTCCTGTATGTGTCAACTTCACCTTTGCCTCTCTTTTAAGGATACCTATGATTGCATTTAGGTCACACCTGGAAAATCCAGGCTAATATCTTCCATATCAAAATTCTTAGTTTAATCATATTTGCAAAGACCTTTTTATATATGAGATAACATGTACAAGTCTCCGGAATTTTGTGTGGCCAATATTCAGTAAACTGTTTCATGCTAATATCTGTTAAACCACAAGTAAGCAAGAGTTGCTATACTAATATCAACAAAATACATTTTAAAACAAATCTGTTACTAGAAATGAAGAGGTCTCAATTTCTAATGATAATAGGGTCAATGTATCAAAAAGATGTAATAATTATAAACATATATGCACCTCACAACACAGCTGCAAATTGCATAAACAAAAATCTAACAGATTTGAAGGAACACATAGATAATCAAAAATGAAAAGTAAAACTTTTAATATTCCACATTCAATAATTTATAGAACAATCAGACAAAAGATGACAAGGAAATAAAATACTTTAGAACTCTAATTCAACATGACCAAACAGACACCTATAGACCATTCCATCCAACAATAACAGAATACGCATTCTTACCAAGTTCACATGAAACATTCTCAAGGATAGACTATCTGATAGTCCATAAACTAACCCTCAATAGGTTGAAAAGAATTGAAATCGTACAAAGTATTCTCTCCAACCACAAAGGAGAAAACAATGAAAATAAACGTGCAAAATTTACAAATAAGTAGAAATTAAACAACACACTTCTAAATAAGGGGTCAAATAATAAATAAAAAATGTATTAGAAAAATGCTTTAAAGTAAATGAAAAGGGAAGACATGACATGCCAAAAACATGTGATTCATCTGAAACAATACTTAGAGGGAAATTTATATTTGTAAATGTGTACATTGTAAAAGAAAACAGATATCAAATCAATTGCCTGATTTTTCTCTTCACGGCCTTGAAAAGAAGAGCAAAGTAAATTCAAAGCAAGAAGTTATAAAACTAGAAAAGAAATTAACAAACTGAAGAACAGAAAGCAACACATGAAATCAACAAATCTAAAAGTTGGTTCCTTGAAAAGATCAATAAAACTGATAAAAATTTAGCTAGAATTGGAATGTCTAAGAAAGAGACAGAGACAGAGAAACAGAGGGAATTGAAATTAGCTAAATAAAAATAAAAGAGAACATTACTACTGCTGATCTTACAGAAATATATATAACAGAATAATATGAAAAATTATGTGTTGCATACACCATTACTTAATTAAAGATTAAGTAAAAGGGATACATTTTTAGAAGGACACAAACTGCTCAGACTGATTCAGGAATAAATAAAAAATCTAAATACATTTGTAAAAAATATAAAGATTGAATTAGAAATTAGCTCCAGGCCCAGATGGCTTCACCAGTGAATTCTACCAAACATTTAAAGATGAATTAATATTAGTGTACTGCTCTTCTAAAAAATAGAAGAGAATCATTCTCAACTGATTTGATGAGGCTAATATTACCCTTATACCAAAATCAGACAAACACATCACAAGAAAAAATTACAAACATTTTATCAATATAGAAAATAAAACTACAAGGATTTTATGAATATAAATACAGAAATCCTCCACAAATTATAAGCAAACAGAATCCAGAAACACATAAAAAGTATTATATGCTCCATCTGTACAGGATTTTTCTCAGAAATGAAAAATTCGTTTAACTTTCAAAAATCAATTGTTTTGAGGAATTAATTATGTTAGGTCAGGAACAAATAATCTGGAGTTCTAAAATAGCTAGAATATAAGTTCTATGTCAAAAAATTTTATCTCTTGTATGTATTGTTGTATTTACGGCTTCTAGAATAAAGCCTGGCACATAGTTGGCTAAAGTATTTGTGGAATCAACAAAGAAATGACAAGGACTGTGCTAAATACAGAAAACATTTAATCCTGTAAAGGATTATATCAGGTAAATATTATTACACCTGTGTTATTACAAGAACCCAAGACACTAGCCAACTAATTAACCATTTATACCTGTGATATTGTAAGGAGAAATTAATGGGCCTTAGTTTGTAGAACCAAAACTTTGGCAGGAGTGCAATTAACCAGTAAGGATGACCCTCTTTAGATACTCAGCAGTAATTTAGTTAAGTTCCATTGGGTTGCGAAAGTGCATTGATAGGGTAAAATATTTTATCATTATTATTATTTTACCAGAACTGCAAAATCATCAACAATAATGAAGTAACAGTTTTCAAATGGTACTGAAATCATCCAGTTTTTATCCAATAATCATGACAGACGTTATGGGAAAACACTTTTTTCTCCCACTATCCATAGCAGATTTCTCTTCTTCCTGGATCTTTCTGAATGTTCATTTTTAAAAATATATATATTTTAGGTTAGAAATATAATTTTGGGTTTCTTCTTGAAGAGATATGATTCTAGATTATCAAAATAGGCCAAAAATAATTGATTATTTCAATATGTTCAAGATGTGCCGAGATCATGGACATTAGCCATCAGTAGTACACTCACATACATTCATTCACCAACAAAGAATGAAAATAAGAATCAACTGCTGGAAACTAACAATAAGGTAGCTGCTCTGCCTGGCATTGTGGATATAAATGGTGTACAAGGTATTTTCCAGAACATTAAGGAACTCACACACAGTGGCAGTGTGAGGAGCAGGGAGAGTCAGAAAGACATCTAAGTTCCTAGCTATACTAAATTGTGAAGAATTATTTGGCTCCTTCCTGCGACCAATATTCTCATTTTATTAATTCCATGGCAAGTGGTCCCATTGAAAAGCATACTTTTCCTACTTTTTTTTTCCCCCTCTCCACAAAATGGGTAGGAGTTTAGATAATGCAGCCTCTTGAATTTGAAAACAGGCCAGATGTTTGTTTGTTTGTTTGTTTGTTTTTAGCAGCACCTCATAAATAAAGAGGCACATCTTTTCATCTGCAACCTGTAGATTTTAGCCAAAAATTACCTTGAATGAAAATATTTTATCTCTGTGTTTTCTCTCGAATCTCTCTTTGATGACTTTTTCAGCAGTAAAGCTCTTGACTGGTCCTCAAATAATGAGAAATTGCATAATTAATGTAGGTAATATTCACCTGGAATTAAGGGGCAAAAACTAACCCCCAAGAATTTAGGGAAGCCTACTTTGTTATAATTAAGAAAAATATCACCAGAGGTCAGGAGTTCAAGATCACCCTCAGCAACATGGAGAAACCCCATCTCTACTAAAAATACAAAAATTAGCCAGGTGTGGTGGTGGGCACCTGTAGTCCCAGCTACTAGGGAAGCTGAGGCATGAAAATTGCTTGAACCTCGGAGACAGAGGTTGCAGTGAGCCAAAACAGTGCCACTGCAGTAAAGCCTGGGTAACAGAGTGAGACCCTATCTCAAAAAAAAAAAAAAATATATATATATATATACACACACATATATATATAATCACAGAAGGTATTAAGGACAGTAAATCTTAAAAAAAGTAAACATTTAACATTTAAATAAATTTTAAGCTATTTTTAATGGAAAAATAGAAACACATTTAATATTATACAATTATTAATACATATAAAAGCCATGTATGGTGACTCGCACCTGTAATCCCAGCTAGTCATGAAACTGAGGCAGGAAGATCTCTTGAGCCCTAAAGTCAGCTATGATTGTGCCACTGAATTCTAGCCTGGGTGACAGTATGAGACCTTTTCTCTAAAAACAAACAAACAAAAACAATTATCTATATGTATATTAATAATTTTATTAATTTTTCTATATGTATAGTCAAATTGTAAACAACCACCATGAAGCTATGTATGCTGTCTATTCATCTACTATTTAAGAGTGGCAAACTGATACCCATTTTATGTTATTTGGCAAATACAAAATGAAATATATCAAAGCAATGTATTTTCCCTCAAAGTCTTTTCTAATTCAATAATAAGAGCAATATTGTAAAAATATTCATTAAATACATGTAGGTTATTGACCACTATTGCTGAAAAAATGCTGAAGGCCAGTCAGCCTTAAAAGGCAAATATATCTTAATGATCGTCATGCCTGGATTAATGGCATTTATTTACCGATATTTTCTGCTCCAAAACAGAGACAATGCAATGATTTTCAACATACACATCAGAAAATAAAGGCATCATCTATCTAATGATCATACAATTATTTTATAATTGTTAAATTATTCCCATATGTTCATTTAGATATATTTTTAATTATATCTTATTAACACTGGGAAATTTAGTTACTTTTTTTCTGTAAAATTAATTAAATTGACATGAGAGATTAACATTAATGTATTTTGGAATATTTTTCAGAGAGAGCATTTTATTTTTTCTTTATGGGGTAGATAATGTCAAGTATTTGCACACATTTTAAGATTTTTCAAGGAAAATAAAAAATAAATAATATTACTATAATTGAGATTAAGACGTATAGTAATATGCCTTCCTAGTTGAAATGGAAATAGTGCTGAACATTTATTTGGGATCAATTACACTGTGGAATTAAGGATGCCTGACTCTTCCCATAGATGTCATTATACCTCCCTTAGGCTTAGTCACCGCGTTTATTACAAAGACCTCAACATAATGCCATGCCAACTCGCATGGACCCTGACAACACATAATGCAATGTGCATTCTCACTTTATTCCATTTACACAAATAAATTCCCACAAACAGAATTTAGGAAGAGATACAAACAAACAGCACATGTTACACCTAAACAATGACCCATGTTTTCCTTCCATTATAAGTAACAATATTTGTTTGTAATGTCTCTGCTGTGTGACTCCGCCTGAGGTGATTCACATTCATTGTATCATGTTAATACTTCACATATTGGAGGTAGATGTTATTAAGTTAATTGTATTGACAACATCTTTCCATACGGTTTAAGTATGATGTCCAAAGCCACACAGCTAGTAAACGCTAGAGCTAAGGTTTAAGTCTTGCACTTTTTCACTCCAAGACCTTTGGTCTGTAAACACTTTTCCTTCCTGGTTTTTGCCATGAAATACAGATTCGTGTTTACGTAGATTTAGCAGTATAAATAAACTCATCAAAAGATGCCACATATGTAATATGGGCACACGTTATTTCACCTCACTGCTTTAGTTCCTTCTGTAGCGGCATTGAGAACAAGTCAGGAGACTGCCAGGATAAAGTGGTTGACTGCTCTTAGGACAGCATATGACATAAAAGCTTTCTAAAGATATTAGCGATGCTCCTTCCTCCCACCTCCGCTCTCTGCCCTCTCTCACCCTTCTGCCCACACACACAGCAGCCTAGACTGCAGGTTCTTGAATTAGCCCTCCAAGACTTAAAGCCTTTACTTCTGACTCCACTTCTTAATAGCTGTGTGACATTTTAAAGGGAACTTAGCTTCTCTCTGCCTCAGTTTCACATCTGTAAAACGGACAGATTAGTAGTGCCTACTTCGTAGAGATTGGGTATATTAAGTTAGATACATCGCATTCACTGTTTAGAATAGTGTTTGGTATTTAGGAAGCATGCTGAACTCCTGTCCTTTCTTCACTTTGGGCTATCAAAATGAGGTAGTTTTCTGTTTCTTTAGTTAGTGATAGTGCATTTAAAAACACAAAAATCGAATTTGAGTTCTCTTCAGAGAATTAGAAAGATGCACAGAAAGGTAAAATGCAGAAGATGCATTTTACCATTTTTTTAACCAGCAAATAGCATCAATAATATGCTTATTATTCTTACTAATAATACTCAGCACTATAATTCATGCCATCCTCTGGGTCAAAATTGTTCCCTCTGCTGAGAGCTCAGTTCTATAGACCATCTTTCAATTTGTCCATGTTTTTCAAGTTTCTCAAAGGAAGACTGATGGCCTGATGACCTAAGCATATTTATTCCCCAATGAAAACACTTCCTTAGCTCTGACCCTGTTCTAAACAAGAAACAACGTTAGTTTGCATTATCTTATCTCCACCAACCAATCGGGGCAAAAGCATCTGTAGGTGGCTTTTATGTCTCCCTTTAAAAATAGCAGTTGATTGAAGTAGGCAAGGTAAGGAGTCAAAGGCATTCAACACTAAGTGTCTAAAAGACCTACTTCTTCAGAGGGCGTCATGAAACAATTTCTTATAGGATGCATAGAGTGGAAAGTATCCCATTCATTCTTGAGCTGAGAAGAACCAATGGAGATATTGCCAAGATATTTTAAGTTTACTTACAATAATTGCTTTGTGAAGTTATTTTTGCAAGTAGGGAGTAATATGTATTTTTCCACCTCACCTTGCTTTCCATGGCTACTTGGAAGTAACTGAAGTTTGTGGCAAACTTCTTAGATATGTTCATGGTTAAATAGTTATTTCTGGAAAGATTTGCAAAATTATCCTTTGTTTCTGTGTCTGTTAAATTATAGTTTTTACTAAACGTTACCTAATGGTAATCCTCCACAGTCTATCAGCTTGTAATACTCTTTCATGAGCTAACACCTTATTAAACCAGTGTCTTGATTCAGGACGGGTTGTAATTCAAAACAACTGCTATTCCCTAGCCAAATAAAATTTCTAATATTATCAAACAAAAATCAGGAAATCCAAACTGGCTAATTAAAGCTGTTTTTTTTGTTTTTTGGTTTCATGCATTTTTATTTTAATGAGGCTCTACAAAACTGGTCTTGCATCGTTTTACCAGAGACCTAAATACTTCATATACAAATATTTTTGGCCTAAGACATATATTAATAACTTAGATATTGTGCATATTATCTCATGTTCTCATGCAAACACATTTATGCATACACATGTGTGTATAACTGACAAATATTTTTGAGGTTACAAAATACACAATGTTAAAGCAACATATTAATTCATTATTATTAATGGTTTGGGTCTTGCAAATCAAATTAATCTAGAGAGTAGACATTGTCATGGCAGTCTTCATTCAATAATTCCATGTTTCCTTCGTGTAATACTCAATTTGCCCAGCCAAAAGATTGCATATAATAGGTTTAGAATAAATATCTGGTGAATACGTTAATGAATTCTGGGATGGAAATTTATTGTAGATTTGTGTTATGCAAAGTGACAAATTCTCTTGAAAATTCTGTAAGGTGGTTGTGTCCTGTGATGCAAATGAATCTGAATCATAAGAAATTATTAAAAATCACAAGACAAATAAAACAGATCATGGAAAATGCCATAAGAGAGCCTGACAGAGGAAAAGGAAATTGTAGAACAGAGAGAAATTAATTGTGGCTCAGGGAATTTTGAATGACCATTAGTAAAATTGGGAAACTTTCGTGAACACAAAGAGATGCAATATAAAAGCCTGTATTTGCATTTATTAAACGCAAATAGGAAAAAATAGGTAATGAAATTTAAGATTCTACAAAGTATTTATATGATAAGGAAGTAGTTTTCCTATTTAAAAGCTACTACTGGCATTTTCTAGAGTTTTAAATTTTATATCACCATGTAAATATGAACTTCTCATGTATACTTTTATTCTACTACAATTTTTTCTCTTTCTTTTCTTCATTTTTATTGCTTGCTTCTATCTCCCTTACACACATGTGTCTTCCATTTTCACCAGTACATCCACAACTACTCCAAGAAACACAGGTCACAATCTAATAGGAATTTACCCATATTTTTATGCTTATATGTTTTATAATTCATGCATATGTATAGACACATATAAATATTATAAAATAATCCTATTTTATATATACTTTGCTATTTTGCTTTTCACACTAAATAATTGATTTATGCCCAATTATTTCTTTTGAAATCTCAGTAACATTTTATTTTATGCTATTGATACACTACAAGTTATTGCATAAACAATGCTGCCATCGATGACCATATGTATATAAGTTTTTGACCTCAAGGAATTTTGTTGCTATAGTATGGAGACTCTCAGCACTTAGTTTTGCTTTCAAAAATATTCTAAAACCTCTGTTTTCACTATTAATGTTTATGCTCCCCAAGCTCCTGACAGCATCTATTATGTGATTTTGTTGTTGTTGTTGTTCTGATGTGGAGTAAAATGATGTCTCATTGTTTCATTACTTTGACTTTCCGTGCCTGCTAATATTCTCCTGTTTA
>NW_012117599.1:7930958-7956373 GCF_000951035.1 Colobus angolensis palliatus
CTGGGAGTTGGAGACTGCAGCTGTTCCTATTCGGCCATCTTGCTCCGCCCCCCTATTCTCCGGTTTAAATGGACTCTCTCTCTATTCCTATCACAGAATATTTTTCTGTACATATATATACATATATATATATATAATTATTCTGTGTGTGTGTATATATATATATATAGAGAGAGAGTCCATTTTTCTGTTGGGTTGTGGGTTGTTTTTGTTTTTCTTGCCATTTTAAAAAGGTTGAATATTATAGACATTAGCCTTTTATCTTTTCTGTTAGTCTGTTTTTTTTTTTTTTTTAACCTATCACGTATCTCTTTTAACTGAATTTTGACAGGGAAATGTTTTATATGAGTAGCTTGGGGTTTTCAGATTCAGTTAGAAGATTCTTTTCACTCACCTATGTCCTTGATTATTCTGTTAGGGTTTCTCACAACGGTTTCACTTTTTATTTTTCTTGTGTATGAGGCTTTAGTTAACCTAGAATTTATTTTCTATAATGCAATACATGAGTGTAGTTTTATTTTATTCTCAGTTGATGCCCAAACACCCCAGCTTTATTTATTACATAATTCTGATCTACATTTAGTCACCCTCCCCTTACTTTTACTTGCCTAGAAGGTTAAGTGGTCCAGGTATTGTGACTATCGGTCTGGATGTCAGACAGAGTTACAACCCAATGCCTTTTCTTTCCAGCTGTGGAACATGGAATCGGTTGCTTATTCTTCTCTAACTTTTTATTTCCTCATAATTGGAATGGGCCCAGTGATACTTCTCAATGTTGTGAAAATTAGATTGGGTAACATGGGAAACGTCAGCACACAGCCTCATACATAATAAGTGCTCAGTATGTGCCAACTGTAATCATTTACTGTTTGTCATTATTAAAGTCACCTGGTTATGCTAAATCATTACTACTAAGCAGCTGGGATGCTGAACCAAATGAAATGAACCATTTAATTTAAATATATAATGAGTGGTGACCTATGATGCACTGTGGAATTGTGTCTATTAGATTTAGAGAAAAGAATTCTCTTTTGCAGAATGCCCAGATTCACCACAATAAAAAGCCAAACCACATCACAATCATTGGTTTTCCTAGCCATGTTGGTTTAGAAATTGGCTAATCTTCTGGCCCCAGCGGTCTAAGGCGATCCCAACGTTCCTAATGTTATCTCAATGTTTCTAAGGGTATCCCATTGTTCCAGAAACACTATTCTTAAATCTATCTAAATAGCTCTGATATTATATCCATTATTCCTAAGCCTATCCCAACATTGTAGGTATATATACTTAGTCTTAGTAGTAACTGTAAGTACGTTTTTACAATTCTCCAAGATACATTTATTAGCTGTTAATATTAAACAAGAAAAGCTGATAACATATACAAAAACACTACAAAATATTGCCCCAACTGAAATTCAACTGCTAGCTAGATTTTCAGTTAGCCTTCTATAAATATGCTTCTAAAAGTTACAATATCCTTGGGATATAATAGCTATGCATGTGATTCTGGTTGCTTATATTCAGTAAGACAGAGGGTCATGATATGACCTTTTTTTGTAAAACATCCATTCTCCTTTTCTTACCAGACTAGCCCAGATGTAATTTCATTAGAAAGAAAGAAATAAAAAAATAATAAAAAAAAAACCCTCATGTTAGGGTTTACTTTTTGGATTATACGCTCATTCATTAACATCTTCCTTCAGTGATGACTAAGATGTAATTTTAGGTAGAGGACAGTTAAGGCTTTGAGATTATAGGTAGCCAAGCCAAAGGGCATGCCCAAAGGATAGCAATAAGCTAAAATCTTAGGTTAAGATTTCCACAGGCTGGGCGCAGTGGCTCACACCTGTAATCCCAGCACTTTGGGAGGCCAAGGCAGGTGGATCACGAGGTCCGGAGATCAAGACCATCCTGGCTAACACGGTGAAACCCCATCTCTACTAAAGATACAAAAAAAATTAGTCAGGCATGGTGGCAAGTGCCTGTAGTCCCAGCTACTCGGGAGGATGAGGCAGGAGAATGGTGTGAACTCTGGAGGTGGAGCTTGCAGTGAGCTGAGATCGCACCACCGCACTCCAGCCTGGGCGACATCAGAAGGAAAGAAGGAAGGAAGGAAGGAGGGAGGGAGGGAGGGAGGGAAGGAAGGAAGGAAGGAAGAGATTTCCACAGAGAAGGAAAGGAAGGGAAGGAAGGGAAGGAAGGAAAGGAAGGGAAGGAAGGGAAGGAAGGGAAGGAAGGGAGGAAGGGAGGAAGGAAGGAAAGAAGGAAGGAAGGAAGGAAGGAAGGAAGGAAGGAAGGAAGGAAGGAAGGAAGGAAGGAAGGAAGGAAGGAAGGAAGGAAGGAAGGAAGGAAGGAAGAGATTTCCACAGAGGCCAGTACCTGCATTGGAGAAGATAAAGCCTGTAACACTCTCTCAGGATGTTTGATATCTGTTTGCTATTCACCCCCACAGACGGGCAGCTTTTCAGAGTCTGCTATAACACTCAGAGCTCTGTTTATGCTCTTTGTGCAAAATGTAGTTGACTTCTGAACCCTAACAGGCTCCCTGCTTGGGAATGGAAATGTAGGTTTTCTCTGGATACTTCTGTTTGTGGATATTTCCATTTATGTGCTTGAGTAACAATTGTGTCCCATGTGGGGTGTGGCTCTGGTGAAGTGTCACTGGCAGAGTGGTCCAAGGACAGCATTAAGTAACCACATAGTGAGCACAGAAGGTGACAGAAATCAACCAGCTGCTTAGCATGCTGAGAAAATCCTGCCTTTACCTTGGGACACACCCACAAAGGTCCTCTCTGTGCTACTACCTAAAAGAGCATATGCTGAAATCTTAAGGTTTTTCATATCAAGTATAATTTTTATTGTGTGCAATATGGCAAGTTGAAGATTTAATAGCTTGAACCAAAGGATACTGATGAAGTAATAATGATTAACTGTTCAAATCAATGAAATTTATAGTTGAAACTATAATATGATATAAAATGAACATACTTTTATATTATAAAAACTAGACTGTTTGCATTCCTAAATTTGCTAAACACATTTTTTGCCTTTCTTAATGAGTCCTCCAGGTGGAATTTGAGATAAGGCCTTCCACGAAGGTAATTTACTTTGGAAAACGATCCCAGAGAACAGAACTGGGGGGCCTGGGAGAGTAAAACACAGAAGGAACAAAAGCCAATAGAAACATATGGTTTTAAGATATTCATTGTGGGAAGCAGTATGACGATTCCTCGAAGAGCTAAAAGCAGAACTGCCATTCGACCCAACAATCCCATTACTGGGTATATGTCCAGAGGAATAGAAATCATTCCACCACAAAGACACATGCATGTGAATGTTCATGGCAGCACAATTCACAATAGCAAAGACATGGAATGAACGAATCAGTGACGCAGATTGGATAAAGAAAATGTGGTACATATACACCACGGACTATTATACAGCCATAAAAAGAATGAGATCATGTCTTCTGCAGGAACATGGATGGAGCTGGAGACTATTATCCTTAGCAAGCTAACACAGGAATAGAAAACCAAATACCTCATTTTCTGGCTTATAAGTGGGAGCTAAATGATGAGAACTCATGAACACATAGAAGGGAAAAACAGATACTGGGGTCTATTTGCAGGTTGAGGATGGGAGGAAGGAGAGGAGCAGAAAAGATAACCATTGGGTCCTTGGCTTAATACCTGGGTGATAAAATAATCTGTGCAACAAACCCCCATGACACAATTTCACTGATGTAACAAACCTTCATATATACTCCTGAACCTAACGTAAAAGTTTAAAAAATTTTTCACCACTTTGGGAAATGAGGGTTCAGCGCCACCAGAATCCTCTGATACATATAGTATGAACATGGAATTGTTGGTCAGAGAGGCTGAAGGGGGACGCACCTATCAGCTCAAGGGTTGCTCCATGAGACAATAATTCATTTAGACCTCCAGTCTTGAGTGTTCGCCTGGGGTCAGGACAGTCAAAAATTAGAGAGTGACAAATGTGCAGTGACACTGGTTACAATAGTGAGGGCTAAAGTCACAAGCCAAGTGGTGGGGGCTGGGCATAAGAAGTGTTGCCTACATTACCACGACTTTGGAAGTTTTTACACCAACTGTATCTAAGGTGAGCTTTGAAAATATAGTTACCTTATGGCTGCCTGCAACCTTGTCCTTGCATTATGCTGCATGAAATATCCTTTTTTCAGAAAATCAAACTGGATTGTAAATGATACAACCTCAGCAATTATTTTCCTCAGAGCCGGAAATCATGAAAAGCATCAAATCTTGTGACCCGAACTTAGGCGTAACGTTATGAAACAGGAAAGGAGGTTTCTGACACTAGAAGGAATCCTCTCTCAAGTCAAGAGAACATTTGAAATAGGCGCTACCCATGAGATGCCACAGGCCTTTAAAAAAAACACTTGTCCTTGCCTCTCATCCTCAGTCACTGATGTAGAGGTGAAGGGGTCTGAGTAGTGGAAGATCATTGGGTGAGTTACAAATCTTGGCTCTTCACTTCTCATCTAAATTATGAGTTATCAATTTCTGGCAGCAACTTTCAATCCCTTGTCATCTGACAGTGACCAGTCAGTCATGAAATAAAATTAAAAAATCAGATACACTCTGATGTTTCAGAAGAGCAGGAATAATTAGCTGTTCAAAAACACAAAACAGGGAATTCTATCTAGAAAACCAGATTAAATTTTTTGTCATGGTTAATGCCGTATACTGTAAATCAACACTCATCATATTCTATTGATGCATTAGAAAGTGTCCAAAGTATTGAGAGCTGCAAAGCAGTCTCATCAAAGAAAACAGCAAGAATTCTACTAGAAATTAAAGAATTTTGAAAGTCTTCTAATGTTCATCATAGTGGACTTTATTCCTTGATTTTAATGTTCTTTGGCCCCTAACAGCCTTAAAATTATCCAACTAGTTCCTTGAAAACTAATTTCCATCAAAAAGAATAATAAAATTATCAATAGTCTTTTTTTTATTTTTTATTTTATTTTATTTTTATTGTACTTTAAGTTCTAGGGTACATGTGCATAACGTGCAGGTTTGTCACATATGTACACTTGTGCCATGTTGGTGTGCTGCACCCATCAACTCGTCAGCACCCATCAATTCGTCATTTACATCAGGTATAACTCCCAATGCAATCCTTCCCCCCTCCCCGCTCCCCATGATAGGCCCCAATGTGTGATGTTCCCCTTCCCGAGTCCAAGTGATGTCATTGTTCAGTTCCCACCTATGAGTGAGAACATGCGGTGTTTGGTTTTCTGTTCTTGCGACAGATTGCTAAGAATGATGGTTTCCAGCTGCATCCATGTCCCTACAAAGGACGCAAACTCATCCTTTTTTATGGCTGCATAATATTCCATGGAGTTTATGTGCCACATTTTCTTAATCCAGTCTGTCACAGATGGACATGCAGGTTGATTCCAAGTCTTTGCTATTGTGAATAGTGCCGCAATAAACATGTGTGCATGTGTCTTTATAGCAGCATGATTTATAATCCTTTGGGTATATACCCAGTAGTGGGATGGCTGGGTCATATGGTACATCTAGTTCTAGATCCTTGAGGAATCACTGTACTGTTTTCCATAATGGTTGAACTAGTTTACAATCCCACCAACAGTGTAAAATTATTCCTATTTCTCCATATCCTCTCCAGCACCTGTTGTTTCCTGACTTTTGAATGATTGCCATTCTACCTTGTGTGAGATGGTATCTCATTGTGGTTTTGATTTGCATTTCTCTGATGGCAAGTGATGATGAGCATTTTTTCATGTGTCTGTTGGCTGTATGAATGTCTTCTTTTGAGAAATGTCTGTTCATATCCTTTGCCCACTTTTTGATGGGGTTGTTTGTTTTTTTCTTGTAAATTTGTTTGAGTTCTTTGTAGATTCTGGATATTAGCCCTTTGTCAGATGAGTAGATTGCAAAACTTCTCTCCCATTCTGTAGGTTGCCTGTTCACTCTGATGGTAGTTTCTTTTGCTGTGCAGAAGCTCTTTAGTTTAATTAGATCCCATTTGTCAATTTTGGCTTTTGTTGCCATTGCTTTTGGTGTTTTAGACATGAAGTCCTTGCCTATGCCTATGTCCTGAATGGTACTACCTAGATTTTCTTCTAGGGTTTTTATGGTATTAGGTCTAACATTTAAGTCTCTAATCCATCTTGAATTAATTTTTGTATTTTTTTTTGAGACGGAGTCTCGCTCTCTCGCCCAGGCTGGAGTGCAGTGGCCGGATCTCAGCTCACTGCAAGCTCCGCCTCCCGTGTTTACCCCATTCTCCTGCCTCAGCCTCCCGAGTAGCTGGGACTACAGGCGCCCACCACCTCGCCCAGCTAGTTTTTTGTATTTTTTTTAAGTAGAGACAGGGTTTCACCGTGTTAGCCAGGATGGCCTCGATCTCCTGACCTCGTGATCTGCCCGTCTCGGCCTCCCAAAGCACTGGGGTTACAGGCTTGAGCTACTGCGCCCGGCCTCAGTAGTCTTAAACACATGTTTGAAATCGAAATTCTGGAAATCTCACCCTTTTAAGTATTATCTTCAAGATAGTCTAATACTTTGCATTTTGAAAGCTGCAACAGCTTTTGCTAGATGTTTCCAAGAAAGAAAAGATGTAAAATACGCACAATGAAGTAAGAATGTAATCTACAATTTTGTATTAGATATTTGAGCCTCTTAAAGTAATGTATTATGCTTTTAGTTATAAGGGATCAATAAGTATTACTCCTGTTTTTACCATTTTCACATGCCTTTATAGGCAATAACAATTATGGGTTTCCTCACATGATCATATTTAAATATAAGCAACTTACTGTTTGGGGAATTGTGTGTATTATTAAGCTGAAACAAATGCTCTCATTGAACTTAATGAAATCTACAGTCTCAAGTGCCTGGGAAATCATTACAAATAAGGTGAACTCAAATAAACCAAAGCACAATTATTAGGTTTAATTCCTAAAATAAAATTAGTCCATCTAAAAGTAATAAGCGTGGTAACTCTGACATAACAACTTCTTCACCAAACAACTCTTCCTTTGTACTTTAATAAACGTAGCTTTTTATTCCTTTTTGTGCAGCCTTCCTATTGCCTTACTGTTACTTGAAACCCTCAACATATGACCTTAACTTCGTGAACTGCCACCTGCATTACAATGTATGACTCATCTGTTTTCTGATGAATCTAAAGTTCCTTTGACTCAGGCTTTGGAAGAGGATGTGGAATGATGAAGAAATTGATTTAGAAAGAGTACATATTAGGACAAGTCTACTTTGTACTTGGAAAGGGTTGTTCGTAAACATCTGTGAACAAATTCGTGCAAATGGAACACTCACTTCTGAGTGAAAACTACTGCATGAAATTCTTTTTCTCACTGCAAGTGCTTACAGGTCTAAGGCATCAAATTCCTTTACATTTAAATCTTGTGGAATTCATTTTTCAAATGGAATTTGTATTTTCTTCAATGACTCACTCTGATTTTAAAGCTTCTACAGATTTATAGTTCAAGATGGTGAAATGCATCTGCATCTATACCCTTCCTTCCAAAATCCTATGGAAAGGATAGAAAATTGCATACACACATAAATGTGTGTGTGTAGACATGTGTCTGCCTGTGTGTGTATAGCTCTATCTATACTGTACATATGCACACGCACCAAGGACACATATACACTGCCATAAATACCTATACTATAATATTCTGCTATATGCTATAACATAGAACTACTCAACAAAGAAATCTTTTAGCGAAATGGAAAGTCTAAAGAATTTCTGATAAAGCAAATACATTCAGATTTGTCAAAAGCACACTGCTGTGAAATCTGTTGTTCAAAGCTGTAATGGTAGGACTATTCTTTCTAGACTATTCTTTCTAAGTGGATGTTGATGTGGTTTGACTGTGTCCGCACCCAAATCTCATCTTGAATTGTAACTCCCACAATTCCCCCGTGAGGGACCCAGTGGCAGGTAATGGAATCATGGGGGGTGGATATTTCTTGTGCTGTTCTCGTGATAGTGAATTAGTCTCATGAGATCTAATGGTTTCAAAGAGAGGAATTCCCCTGCACAAGGTCTCTTTCTCTCTGTCACTCTGTGCCTGCCACCATCCACGTAAGACGTGACTTCCTCCTCCTCTCCTTCCTCCGTGATTGTGAGGCCTCCCCAGCCGTCCGGAACCTCTTTTTCTTCCCAGTCTCAGGTATGTCTTTATCAGCAGCATGAAAAGAGACTAATTCAGAGGTCCAGAGACGAATCAATCCCACAGCCAAAAATTAAAAAAGGAAAGTCGTCAGCACAGTTATTGGGCCTCTCTTTGCTTGTCAACTATGACTTTTAGACATATGACAAAAGCCAGAGAGGCACATTGAAACACAAGTAAGGGATCAATGAGAAGTCTACTGATATGAGAGACTCAAAAACATAAATAAATGAAGTAAGGGAGGGAGGGAAACTCAGGATTCCCCCGTATGTATGCACGGAATGGGGTGGAGGAAAGAAAAATAAGGCAAGGGTAAAGGCAGAGCTCCATACAGGAGTGAAATTTAGTAGATGAAATACATCTGCAAATGCATTTCTTAATTTGGCAACTTGGGACTTCCTAGCTGGCTACCCTACCGCACTGCCATGATCCACTACCCTAAACAGAACCCACACCTAATCTTGCATTTTAAGAAAGGATTCTGAGGGAAATATACTTACACAACTGCAAAGAAAACCCAGCTCAGTAACTAAAATAATCAACCTAATTCTGAGTCATGAGGAAAAAGAGAAAAATGCAGAGTAAATAAAAATAATTAAGGAACCAGGAAAGAACAAGAAAAAAGTAAAATAAATATTCTCAGAAATTCAAGATTATTATGCAAGGAGATACAGCTTTCAGAAACAAAAAATTATAAAACATAAATATTTTGCCAGTTAAAAAGTATCATCAGAATCTTCTGTTAAAGAATGAATATTTCAGTCCTGCAAAAATTCATATGTGGAGATCCTAACTGCCAATGTGATGGTATTAGGAGGTGGAGCTTTTGGGAGATTACTAGGTCATGAGAGTAGAGCCCCTGATGATAGGATCAGTGCCCTTACACAAGGACCCTGGAGAGCTATGTCACTTTTTCTGTCATGTGAGAGTACAACAAGAAGAACCAGGAAGGTTTTTCTTCCTGGTTCTCACCTGACACCCAATCTGTCAGCACCATGACTGTGGACTTCCCAGGCTCCTGAACTATGAGAAATACATGTTTGTTGCTAAGCCACCTAGTTTATTATATTTTTGTTGCAGCAGCCTGAATGGACTAAAACAAAAGTTGGTACTGAGATGAGGGGCTACTGCTGTAACAAATACTTTGTAAAACTGTGAAACTGGCTTTGCAGTTAAGTAGAGGCTGGAAGGTTGTTGAGGTGCATGCTAGAAATGTGGACATTAACCTTAATTCTGGTGAGGGCTCAGAAAGAAAAGAAGAGTGTTAGAATGTAAGCCTTAATCTTCTTGGGAAATACCTAAGTAATACTAAAGAGGATTTGGTAAAAACATGAACAGCAAAGTCCATTGTAATGAGTTATCCAAAGGAAATGAAGAATATGTTATTGAAAACCAGAGGAAAGCCAATTCTTGATATAAATCGACAAAGAATTTGACTGAGTTGTGTTCCTGTCTTAGTGTTTTGTGGAAGCTGGAATTTGTCAGCTACCAAATTCAATGTTTAGCTAAAAGGATGTCTAAGTGAAGTGTTGAGGATATGGCTTGGCTCCTCCTGAGTGCTTACAGTAAAACGAATGAAGAAATGACTTAAAGATGAAATTCTTTAGCAAAAAGGAAGCAGAACTGAATGATTTGGAAAATTCCCAGCCTATCTATATTGCAAAAAATGAGAAAATAAGGGTGTGGCTAACCAATCATCTAATAAGATTAGTATGGATCTTCCATCTCAACAGAAGCCAGATGTTATTTTTCAAGACAATGTAAGCATGCCCCCAAAGATGATTCAGTGATTGGCAGGGCTTCCCCCTCCCATCACAAGCCCAGAAAGCATGGGCTCAGAGAGCATAGATGCCATCACCTAGGTTACTAAGAACAGTGTTGCTCAGTCTCGGGACTGGAAACCAATTCAAGAGAGACTTGGGTGCAGAGCTTGAGCCTAGCAGAGCTGCAGGGGCCTAGCAGAGAACATTACTGGTTGGGGCCCCATTAGAGAGCCGCTATAGGACTTTCGTATCAAGCCATGGGAGTGATGTTGCCATCCAATGGACACGGAAGAAAGAGCATCCAGCCAAAAGAAATAGTTCTTGGGCCTTAAGGTTTCATGTGGTTTGTCCTGTTAGGTGTTGAACTTACTTGGAAGCCATTACGCCTTTACTATGTCTTATTTTTCCCTTTTGGAAGGGGAATATCTACCGTATGCCTGTCCCACCATTGTGTTTTGAAAGCTTAAAACTTGTTTGGTTTCACAGGTTCATAGAGAAGAATTTGCTTCAGGATAAATCATATTCTACATCTCACCCATGTCTGCTTTAGATGATATGTAGATGAGACTTTGGACTCAGACTTTACAGTTGATGCTAAAACAACTGAAGATTTTGGGGACTGCTAGGGTGAAACTAGTGTATTTTAGATGTGACAAGGATATAAATTGTGAATAACTAGAAATGAAATGTTATGGATTAAATATGTATGTCCCCCCAGAATTCATATGTCGAAGCTCTAGCCCCCAAAGTGATGGTATTAGGAGGTGGGGCATTTGGGAGGTGGTTAGTTCATGAGGGTGGAGCTTCATGAATAAGATTAGTGCCATTGTCAAAGGAACCCAGAGAGCTCTCTGACTGTTTTTCCAACATGTGAGATCACAACAAAAAGATGGCTGTTTATGAACAAGGAAGTAAAGCGAGCCCTCATGACACAGCAAATCTTCCAGTGCCTTGATTTCAAACTTCCCAGCCTCCAGAACTATGAGAAATAAATCTTTGTTGTTTAAGCCACCAAGTTGACGGTATTTTTGTGAAAGCAGCCTGAACAGACAAAGGCATTTTTCTTACAGAAGAATTGCAAATAATTTACCTAGATACTTTCCTCTCCAGAAAGTAGAACTTGATTTCTACACACTTTCTCTTTGTTTAGGAGCTATGCTTACTGACTCTCTTCAAAGAGAGTTAGAAGTAAAAAGCAGTATCTTTAGAGAAACTTAACAAAGAGTTACCTCAGTCAACTGTTTAAGTGACATCAGTGACATCACATGGATATAATGTGATAAAAAAGCTACTTCACCTGCGTTGAATTCATCCCTAAAGTTTATAATCTCAATCGAATCAAAAGAAAAACATCAGACAAACCTAGATTGTTGGACCTTCTGCAAGATACCTGGCCAGTACTCTTCAATATTATTTTGCTGTTGTTGAAAAATAAAGACTGAAAAAAAATTGTCACAAACTAGAGGGGACTTGGGAAGCATAACACTGAAATGCAACATTGTGTCCTGGATTCGATTCTAAAACAAAAAGATGACATTAATTTTAAAATTGGTGGAATATAAGTAAAATTCAGAATTTACTTAATATTAATGTACCAATAATGAGTTTCTTAGTTTTGACAAATACACATGGTAATGTGGTTGTCAACAATGAGGGAAAATTGGGTGAGAAGTACACAGGAACTTTCCTTATTTCAACTTTTCTTTAAATCTAAAATTATTCCGTAATTTAAAGCTTATTAAAATTGTAGTTGCCAAATAAAACTTAGTAAATGTTGCTACAGTAGAAAAGACACAAAATAGCTGAGATCTGAAATATTTATTGTGCGTTTATTAGGAAATCTAAAAAGAAAAAAATGAATCAATGGATATGAGAAAATAGTACAAGTAAAAGAAAGGGATCAATTTTAGAATAAAAGTGACAACAGAAACAAAGGAATGAAAAGATCAACACACAATCATTGGTTGCTGGCATACCTGCACTCAAGAACAGAGTAAAAATTCTCCTGAATAGAAACAACTACAGCAATATTATCCAAGAAAAGAATGAAAATAAAACCAATACTAGGCATATGATGATCTACAATGAAGACAGTAGAGTAATGCTTCAATAATTTTAATTTTTGAATTCTATACCCAGCCAAACTCTCAATTATGCATGAGGAAAAAATAGACAAATTTGTAGACACTTAAGATGCACCAAATTTAAAAACCATGGAAACTTTGTGAAAGAATTGCTGAAATATGTACCAGTAAAACTGAAAACAAAAGCCAAGAAAGAATAATATTTTTTTCTAGAAAATAATTACATTTTCAAAGATTTTAAGGAAAAATAGAACCAAAAAAGAAATGAACAGATAATCCATATAACCTTGACGTGTGGAAAATTCTGATTTCAGCGGCACAGACTTGATTATAGTTAACAAAAGAGAGTAGAATTACGAAAAAAAAAGAGAGTAGAATTACGTGTTCTCACCACAAAAAAATGATGAGATGTAATACAGATGTTGATTAGCTTAATTTAGCCATTTCACAATGTATACCTATATCAAAACATCATGTGCACCATAAATATATGTAATTTTTGTCAATTAACAAATAGAAAATAACAATAATTATCATACAAAGTAAAATAAATAAATAAAAGTTACTTAAAAAGTGAACCATTAAAATAGCTGTTTCTGGGAAGAGAGAGTCAAGTGGAACAATGATTTCATTTTTATTCTCACACTTTTCTATGCTTTCCCACCATTTTATTATTGGATTTCTTAGTTTTAAATTAATAACCTTTGAAAGTACTTTCTAAACTAACCTGAGAAACACTTAAAACACAGGACCCAAGCATTCAATCATATGAAGGAAATATATTCTGATATTGGTATGTCTTTATTTTTCTTCTGTTCTGCTTTTTTTCATTAAGTTAGGAGTTATGGAGAATGTAACATGGTCAGTAATATTAAATACAAATTTTTTTATTAATGGAATAAAACAATTTCAAATACATTACAACTAATATGTCCTAACCTGGCTCCACAGTCTGTCTCCAGACCTTCTCCTCATACTTAATTTCTTGTTTCTTCTTAAAACAGACAGTGAATCATTCACCCATTCATTTGATTGCAGGGTTAAAGTTTACAATGAACTTACAATCTAGAAGAAAAATAGGTATGCAGAAACACCAATTACATAATAATATAGATGTGTTTTAATAACAGTGAAAAAGTATTATGTGAAGAGAGTGCACGCCTAAGTTCCTGTGTGGTCAGGAAAAGCTCTGTAGAGGACACATGCTTGTGCTCAACTTAAAGCATAAGGAGGAATTCAGCAGTACATTTTAGAGTTGGAATCGCTCAGGCTGAGTGAGAGGTAGCACTGCCCACCTCATCTAGCCAGTAAGTAACAGAATTAGGATTTGAATCTACTTCATGACCTCAACCACCGTGCCTCACCGTCTGTGACCATCTGTCAGTTGTATAGTCATACATTTAGAAACAAAGCCAGAGCGATCATAATAATTACAGTCAGGCACAACTACATTTTTTTCAATACTATTCAATAGGTAATAATGATGATGGCATTACTAAGAAACCGGCAGACACTCGAGTCTTCATTTACAAAATTGGATGAGATAATGAGGAGCACTGTGACCTCATCACAAGCTTTCGCCAACAAGCCCACTTTAGTCTACTGATCAAACCAGGCAAACACCATGCCGCAAAGCTGAATCTGTTCCAGTACTTAAATCCGCTATTCATTTTAATGATGGTCACATGTAAGTCACCTGCTCCATTTCTGAAACTATGTCATGGGGACATGGTCTCAATGTCACCTTATTTTGCTTCTAGAGGTAAATTGAACAAACCCCAGCATTAGCCCATAGCTGCTAAATAGAAGCCTATATGATAATCCAGATGCATCTTTGGGACCAGCACAATACTCCTTAATCACTTTACTCATTACTGCTTTAGCAAAACACTCAAGGCAAAATAGACAGCAAAAGGTGGATCTATTTTCAGTAATTGGCATTGTGTAAACATGTGCAGCCAGTCAGTCCTTGAGATATGACACTTCAATATCAGATGTACACATTTGAATTAGGTGGAAGTCATGTCCAATATAAAAATATTTATATGCCTGTTTTTACTTATTTTATAAAATTATGCAACCAAAGTCATCTGCTTTCTCAAATCTAATATTTCAAGAATCAATTTTAAATATAATTTAAAGACTAAGAGATCCTTCATAAGAGAAAATCATTCATGCATTCATAAATTAATATATATATAAGTAATTGTATTTGTCTGTTTATGTATATATGAATGTCTACAGAATGACAGGCATTATATTACACAAATCATAGGTTGATGAATTATACAGTGCCCTTGGGTAGCTCTCCAATCAGTAAGGGGGAGAAAGAAGTAAATAGATAACTGCAAAATGTCAGGCAGGACCTGACCCTAAGGGACTTGGAGCTTGGCTTTAGGAAGAAGAGCCTCCAGCACAGAAGTACAGCTTTAACAATATCCATCATGGGCCAGTGAAACTCAGTTTTTACACCTCGCCTTCTCCCAGCAGACCCCAGGGTCTCACTCCTGCTTTGATTGATGGGGTTTTTGTTTGCTTCTGTCCTTTCTCTGGCTTTGGCTCTTGATTTAACTGTGTCTCTGGCCTTGTGGATCCACGGCATTGTCTCCTTGTTCACAGCTTGTCTCCTTGCTGCAAGTCTCTTCAGCCAATTACGAATGATCACATTGTAATTGACATCTGGCTGGGCCTTATTGTGAATGGAGCAGGTAGAGAGCAGGAATCTGATTCAGGGGTTTATTAGGAAAGACAGGATTTGGTCCATATTAGATGAGAGCATAGTGTGTGTGTGTGTGTGTGTGTGTGTGTGTGTGTGTATGTATGTGTATGTGTGTATACTTTGGGAGGCATAGAAACTTAGAATAAGGAAAAATTGAGTTTCAGAATATAGATACATTTTTAATTTCAGACATTTTCTTGGTTATGTTGATACAAAATAAATTGAAGAAGTAGGCAATGTTAAAAGAAAGACGTATTATATGTAAGTAAATATGTGGATACATTGGATGCATGTGAGCATAGATTCCTAGTCTCCACAAATACCAGCTTACCTAAAACAAGTGAAAAAACAATTATAAACAGTTACCTTACCAATACTTAAATGAGGTTCATTATTCTCAGAATCACTGAAATTAACCTAGGTAGGGCAATGTTCTTCTGCCAATGTTTACAGTAGTCGCAACTTGGATTCCTAATGCATGACATTCCCCTTTACTGGGGTTCCATCATTCACTCAATGCATATTTTTGAACACTTTCTATGTTGAGGATATAAAAAGAAATAAAAAATAAGCAAATAAACACGAACTACATCAAGTGGCAATACGTGCTATGAAGGCAAGAAAAACAGAGCTTGATGGGGATGCGGGTTGCATTTTAGTCACATTGGTCAGAGAAATTCTCTGTGATAAGGTGGCCTATGGAATACAAGCCACAAGGAGCATAACGACCCTGAGATGGAAGCACTCCAAATGTGGTAAGGAGGCTGGAGCACAGTGAGCAACAGTAGCACAGAGGGTGGGGAGAGAGATAGCAGAGGAAAAAGTTGAACTGGGGGAGGCAGTCCCACGTGTGGAAAAGGGCTGCAGGCAGAAGGAGTCAAAAGAGCTCCTTTCTTAGGGAAAAATTCATTGAGGAAATGAGTTATAGGCTGAAAAACCAAGGGTGCATAAGAATGAATGGACCAGAATGGGGATAGGCAGAAAAGGACTGTGCTGAAGATTCCCATTCCACAGGCACTTCCCGGGCTGAGCTTGGCTACTGACTAGCCCTGTGACCTTGAAAAGTAGAACCCTCCTAGCACTCAGTTTATGCATTGATAAAATGGGTACAATAACAATAACTCAGTGTGTTTTTGCAAGGAGGGGATGAATGTATACACGTTAGCCTGTCTTATCAACATTCTCACAGGACTTTGGGGCATAAGCTCAAGGCAGACCCTGCATGTCCCATGAAGTAGGAGAGAAGAGCCACCTCTGACACATTTAAGAGTATTTTTCTGTAAAGAGGAGAACAAAATGGAAGTGGGGGGATACAGGGAGATAATGAGGTTGAGAAAGGTGTCCCTTGTGTTTGCTTGTTTGTAGGAGATGGGATATTTGATGGCATATTGGTGTCCAGTTTGGAAAGACCTAGTGAATAGGGGATATTCTGTGTTAGAGGAGAGGTAGGAATTGACTGCAGCCCAAAGGCTTGAGTGGGTGAGAGGCGTGGCTCTGAGGCATGTGCCAGGGAAACAAGCTGTATGTGATGAGTGGGTGGCAGGAGCATGTGGAAGGTCTGTTCTGGGTCGCTTTGGCTACCAGCATTGATTTCTCTTTACCTAGCAAAACAACAAAAACCCAATTTTCAAAGGATCTTTCCTTTTTTGTTTCCTAGGATCCTGAGGGCAGAGGGAGTCCCTATCTAAATGACTGTCATCTCTATCCTATCTATATAGAATCTGATGACACTTTCCCCTATCCGAGGTCCCATGTTTCATTTACCCTTCTTTAATAACGGATACACCAACCAGTCTCCATCCTCGACAGCAAGTCTTGAGACCTATAGCCATGTTGGGCTTGAATGATCATCTGTAGTACTTTGGGAATCAGGCAGCATCTCAGCAATGTTTCCTTTTAGGCAAGTGCTTCTCAAAGTATGGCCCTCAGAGTGGCAGCAGAAGCACTGGATACCTTTGTAGAATGACAAATTCTCAGGTCCCATCGCAGAGCTGCTGAATCAGCAACCCTGGATATGGAAAACAGCACTTTGTGTTTTTTGAAAACACAGGTGACCCAGAGCCACATTCTGAGGTAAGAAATGCTGTTTTGGGCTGGTGGAGAGACGAAAGATTTCATCAAAGGAGAATAAATAAAACCCATCTTTTTTCAGGTAACTGACATCTCCCCCACAACCCCCAAACACTAATGTGAAAAATATACACACCATATATAGAGTCACAATAGAAAATTTAGAAACTGAGAAAATTAGAAAAAGTGTTAAAGGTCAGTCAGGGATCCATCACTCAAATACATCCAGCTTTAATCTGTTGTTCTTTTATTTCTAAAGACAACAATGTGTTCTTTGCTGTTATCGGGCTTGCAGCTGAGGCTGGCTACTTTCGCTGGTGAACTGAAGGCACTTACCATATTGGAATTAGCTTGAAGCTTCAGGAACAATTGATATTTTTGTTTAGCAAAATGCACTTTGCTTACAGCTTGCTTTTCCTGGAGATGTGTATCTCTCTGTGGCCAGACAGATGCTATTTCCCTGTTTTCTATGGGCATCCACAAATTATTTATGCAGTCAATAAACATCTTATAAGTAACTACTCATTCGGGCTGAATTGATGTTTGTGCTAACTAGAAAAGAATGTTGGTTCTGGCACTTTGTTACCTTTGCACCTTATAAATAGAAGGGATTTAGTAAAGAAGCATGGATGTTAGGGACTCCCTGAAGCTTTTTGCAAGAGAGGTATGAAGGGGAGGGAACCCAGAGCCAGGGACTAATTAGCACATTGACTGCCAATTCAGGCACTCTTCATCCTGACTAGGAGGTGGGAGGTGGGGTGGGTGGAGACTTGCAAATGTGTCTATCATATTAGCCTTCTCACTCATTTATTCATTCTTGCCAGTGCATTTCTTCCTTTCTGTTTTTCCATCTCTCAGCAGTACCTGCTTCTACACTTCTCTGTTCTCTTTTCCTTTCTTCCAATTTATCTTTCTGCATCCCTACTCTTCCATAACTATTTTATCTATTCAATATAGAAAACACAATAAATATCTCTACATCATTTCTGCACCATCTTTCTTCTTTGCCTTACCAAAAAAAGAAAAAGTCTATTTTACATTCACATCTTTGTTTTCTTTTATCTCCTTGTAGGCAAAGACTGCATGCTTTTAGATTAACTTGTGTAAAGGATTTTCTTAAAAATCCTTTAGAATGTTCACAACAGAAGACAGTCAATTTTCTTTTACAGTAGTGATTTTTATCAAGTAAGATTTATAAAAGACCAACACAGAACTGACCAAAAAAAGTATTTTGAAAAAACTTGCATCTCTGAATCTAAACATGCTTACATCTACTCACCTGTGGTAGATACAAGGCAGGAAAGCAAACAGAGCAAAAGGATGTTATGTAGAAAGACCCCATTTGTTGACACACGTTTTGCTGTAGTATCCCATAACAGGTAAATGCATACGCGTGTTTTAAATCCTGTTAATTACTTAATGTGAACTGAATGAAATAGGTTTTTATCTTAGTTGTGTTTTCATTCAGCTTTTCCGTGATTTTAGAGGCTTACTTGTAATCCTTACTTTCTCATGAAATGGCATTTTACATCCAGTAGTTTAATAGTATTATGTTTTTTCAGCCTAAATTTTGTCTGCTTTTAAGAAATAAATATTTATATCTGTTAAATATAGAATCAACAATTATTTTTCTAGTAAATTCTAAGAAAAGATACTACATTGGGTGGGTAAAATAATTTCATCAGTTGGGCACTTTTTTGCTGCTTTTATGTTCTCATTCCTCCTCTGCTAAGATGAAGTGCCCTAAAATTAAATACAGTCATGTTAATCTGGTATCAATAAAGTTATACAGGCATTAGCAGAAAATTATATTAATTCATTGTGTCACATGAATGCTTTTAGGCATTCTTTGCAGCCCAGGCAGTCAATGCAGCAGGTGGTCTGCCTTGTTCATTTCCTTTGTTATCACCTTGCTCTCTGGTCCCAGATCAGGCTAATCAAGGTCAAATGCACTGATGTCCTAGTTCTGACTTTCATTTATTTACCAAGGATAGAGCAGAGAATGGCTGAGTGAAACGGCTATGACCAATCTTCTGTACATACTTCAATTGTTCTCAATCTGTGGTCCTATCAAAGGTATCCTTTATCCTGGTAGTGCATTATATTTATCATAATGTTTTACCAATAAAATGATCACAACTTGGTGCTAACGTATTTTGTTCGGTGCTGCAAAGTGGGTCATACTAATGTAATAATATGTAATAATATTCTTGTCACACATCTGCATGCCCCAAATAGCGTGTATCTGTATGTGCCTCTGTGTGTGTGTGAGTGTGTGTGTGTGTGTGTGTGGAGGGAAAGATACAACACTGGACACTTGAACCAATTCATAAGGAATTCAATGGTCTAGCAGTAAATTGGGACACTCAGGGGAGCAATTTGGAAGAAGTACTTAAGATTAAACACTTAGTACTTAACACAACTGTTTTACTGACTAACAGATCATTACCTAGTGGTTGACAAAGTATTTTCACAGCTATACCTGTCAGTCAATTCTGCCAGCTCACTTTTTAATTAGCAAATCTTGAAACCACAACCAATTAGGGGTGGAATGGCAAGCAAATGGCAAATTGCATTTTGTTCTCTTTATTGTCTTTAAATTGTTCTACAGTACCTATTTTCTGAGATAAAGATGATGAAATAAAAGAATAAGCAACTTTTTTGTTTAGAAAACTAATTCATAACTTACTTTATCGCTAGTAAATATAGAAATACATTATGTATGTGTGTGTGTGTTTGTGTGTGTGAATGTGTATAACCATGCCATTTATTCCATATATCAAAGTAGAATTTTTTTTCCATGGTAAAGGAAGGTTAAAGTATTGGTAAAATTTAAGAGATTGATGTTATGATTAACTAAACAACATAGCCACAAAGGGGTCTTGTTTTTTTCCTCTTCTGCAATAATAATACTATTGTAAATGTGCTTTTAAATTTTTTAACATTTCCCTTAGTACCCTATAACTAGGTGACTACTCAATAAGTGCATACATAAAATGTGAGTAAAATTTCTACTTTATGCTTATCTTAAAGTTGAAAAAGCAAGGAAGTCAAGAATTGCTGCAAATTTGAAATTCTCCTTTCTGGGAATATCATCTACTGTTTATTAGATGGATCTCTGGTACGGACTGAGATCCTGAACTGATTTCTCTAAACTCTCCGTTCAAGGAATCATTAGCTGAATGGTCAGAGATGAATGAGAAAATGCAATGTTTGACTCAGAATGAGCAGATCTGATTGTCACTGCATGCATAAATCTCAGCCACCTAAATTTATTTATAAATTTGAGGACTCCCTTAGAAACACTGTCCGAATCTCAGCTAGCTATGTGGCATGATCTTGCACTATATCCGCGAGGGTATAATGACAAAATGTGGGTTAGAGGCAAGTCTAGTTTTATAACTTTGTAACTAATTAAATTAACAGGTGATCCTGTACCTGTACCAAAACTATGATAAAAATTCTATTTCAATTAAGAACTAAGGAGGCCTTAACACTTGACTCTATGCTGCTGAATATGTTTTATCAATGATTTCTCTAGAGATGAAAATGCATGCTTATCTAATAAAATTTGGGAATGATAGAAAGGGCCAACCACTATGTAGAAAGACAGATTTTTAAAAAATTGTTCATAGATCCAGCATGATTAATTTTTAAATTTTAAAAATGCAAAGTCGTAAAATTAGGTGAGAAAAGTGATATGTACTAATAGAGGGCAGGAAATGTCTTCTCTGATAAGAACTTATGAAAACATTATCCAGAGTCTTCAGGACCACAGTGTAGCTCCCGTAGCTACCTCTGGAGTATCCTTACACAAGTCTCAGACATGCAGCAGCCAGTAGCATGGATTTGGCCTCTCCAGAAGAAATTTCTCTCTGGGATAAGAAATGAGAAGAGAGAGAAAATCAAGTTACACAGAGATGTTGAGAAGAACAGGGAATGTTAAAGGTGCTTCTATCAGAAGGCATCTATTGTTTTAGTGAGATAAGACTGTAATTAATCTAACAACCAATGTAATCAAATCAAGTTGTATTTAATATTTTAAAAGTCAATTGTTCTATTTATTTTATACCAAGAAAGCAAAACAAAAATGGGATGTAATGATACAGAAGCATCGTCTCTGAAATTTGCTTTTCAAATATTGAGATGGCTTATTTCAACTCTTTGTTTACTGCCATTGGTTATTTATTTATTATGATTCCATAAAATAAATGTGGATAGATTTGTAATATAGGTGAGAAAATATGCAGAGAGAACTTTCTATTCTCATCATATCAGCCAAATCCAAGTTTTTTTTTTCCACAATCTAATTCGGTTTGATGGTGGGATTTCTATTTACCCCATTTGTTTCCTACTCTCACGGGCAGGATCCCAAATTTTATTTGGTCCACAGTGTAACTAGGTTAGATGATGGGAGGATGAAGGATATTACCACAGAGCTGACATGATTATCTTTACATCCCTGTTTCTGAAGAATTAATCCATAATTATTTTCAAGTATAAAAATAATTACATTGTTATTAAAGCATCTATTGATGAAACAGCCTATAGAAACAACAAAAATAAATATAGTTGTTCCAAGAACAATTTCTTGACTGACTCAAAACCATATTTTTCAAAATTTAAGAACACAAATAAGCTGATTATTAACTTTTTCCTCAACTGAGGGGAAACATAAGGCTGCTGCTGGTGGTGTTGCTTTTTAGGTTCAAAGGTGATCCTGTGAGCAATGATTTCCAATGTGGATAAATACAGCTGAAGAGACTGATGTGTGACCTTTACTTTCCAAATCAAGTGCATGTGTAATCTGCCCACGGTTAATGCCTGCATCCATATTCAGGAGAGACATTGACTCCCCTTGGCCCTGGCCCTGGGCCTAAGTGTTTCTATGAATACTGAGCCGGCAACCCACAAAGGCTTTGAAACAAGCCAGCTCACAGAGCTGCACTCAACTTCCCCAGTAAAAACACAATCTGTGAACATGCTTTAAAAAATACTTTTCATTGCCTTCCTCAGATCATCATCGTCCTGGTTTGGAAAGCAGCATTTCAAGCAAAGTGCTTTTGTTCTCTTTAGAATGATAATGCTCTCTGCAAATGCTTATCAATTATTGACAGTCTTTGTTATATTCTTAGAAGTAATGCCACAATAAGCAGTGTTACTAACTTATGACATCCCTTTTCATTACCAATGATTGAACGATTCCCACACATTTTAAACTCCAAATAAGGAGGTGGGGTAGGGGGCTGCAAAAAGAAAGACAACCCACATACAGATTTCACCTCACTAACGACTTAATTGGCATCACCCCTGGGGTGAAATGTTGTAACACCCTACAACCCTTTATGACAGGAAGTGAAAATTCCATATCCAATTGGAGCTACAGGGATAATTTAGGGAGGCAGAATGCAATTATCCAATTAGGAATTTAGCCAGAACAGAAAGGTTAATCCCCCTTAGTCCTTTCAAAAGAGCCCATGGGATCTTTAATGACGACAAGGGGTCAGGACCTGTGTTTTACAACTCAAGCCAAAAAATTATTCAGACCTCTCTCTCACTTTCTGAAAAACAGGGAGACTCCATTTACCTAATTTCAAAAGAAATATTCCCCAATATCAGAACTTTTCAGAATTTGCAGATTTCCCGTATTATCCACTCCAGGTTATGAAACCACAATATAAAAGTTGGTTTAGCTTGAAAAGCAAGTTTAGTATTTGGCTAACAATGATTCTGTGGCATGGGATGCTTTCCTGCACAGAAGACAGAGAATGGCATGGAGTTGGATGCTGACTCAGAGGTTTGGAATGCGCCATTGATGCCTGGCTGGGCTCCAGCTTTTGGCTTAGAATCTGCCAACTTGGCAGGCTGGGGAATTTGCTGTGGCAATTTTTCAAAATGGGAAGAATCAGTCCAAGGAGAGATTGTTTCTACATTTTAACTACCAGGACAAGTGACAGGGTCCTCTCTTAACAAACAGTCTGGCCCAAGACAGAAAGAGAGGTTAGGCTCAAAGGAGAACCGACAGCCTATTTGCAAGAACCTCTTGTACAAGTAATACACCTTTTGGGCATTCATTCCAAAGTTCCAGCCAAAGGAAATATGAATTACAAATTTCAGTCTGGGAGGCACAGAACACAGACCTGCCGGATGCAACAACAAATGGCACTTCTCAGGTCTTCCTATTAGACAGACAGTTATGTCATGGATATTTAGAAGTGAAGCAATTTTTCTTTGGATGTCAGCCAATACAGGATCATTAAACAGAGCTTTTTGGATTCTCAAGTCTAATATGTCGAGAGAGAGAGAGACAGAAAAAAAGTTTTCAGTTAGTAACCAACTATAGCTTTGTCATATTACTCTTTTAATTCTTCAGCCTTTAATTCCCTTGATAAATTCCGACCGACACAAATATTTTGATGAAACTTGTAGAATGTCCTCAAATACTGTTTAATTTTCTACAAATTTCAGTTTGTCCCAATGACCTACAGAATAATTTTCTTACAAAACTTAAAAAGATACTTGTAAGAAATGTAGGCAATGTATCAAAGCAGGAGTTAGAGGACTTTAGTTAGTTTTTGTGAATCAATCTAAATTAATACAACCATATCAAAGTGTAATGCAACCAGGTTACAGCACTGCTACTTACACATCAGATTGAAATTGATATTAAATTAGCATTAGAAAATGCTTCAAACTCTGTCTTCATCAGAACTTTTAAACATTTTAACAGTACAAAATAAAACATAAATTTTATATCACCTTATAGATAATATTATTGATTTTGGTTCTTTATTAAGTTTTCTGAGAAGGCAAACATTTTATATGTGGTAATTTAAAAACACCTAAATAATGATTTCTCAAGAAAATGAAAAAATATTCTGTATACATTTGGAAAGCAAGTTTCTGCTCCTTGTACAATGTTACACGTTGCGTGGTTAAATTTACATCGAAAATAAAATGATAAAATATTATTAACTAAAATAATAAAATAAATAAGTAACCTGAGATGCCCAGTGATATTAGTTCCTTTAGAGCGCTTTTGTTTTCTTTTAAAATATTTAATTTTATAGAACCTAATGATATCTGAGGAGATAAAATCTAACATCCATATGCATTTCCAGCATATGTAGGCAAATCTTTTCTAAAATAGTTGAGTTATTGCATTATCTGTTGTTAAAGTAGGATTTTTTCTACTCTACTACTTTCAAGAAGATGGCCATCTACGTCATTTTATGGTTTCAAAACAAATGTTCACTATTATTTTCAATTTTATTGGAAGGGGGAGGGGAAGATAGTTTTCTAATGACAACGATATCTAAGATGTCCAGAATACAAGTTTTAGAATGTAGCTTTTTCACCCTAGTTAAGAACGCTTTATCCAAAAGAAAGGCAGTAACAAATGCTGACAAAGATGTGAAGAAAAGGGAACCCTTGTACACTATTGATGGGAGTGTAAATTAGTACAACCACTACGGAAAACAGCTGGGAGGTTTCTCAAAAAACTAAAAATAGAGCTACCATATGATCTAGTAACCTTACTACTAAGTATATACCCCCAAAGAAAGGAAATCAGTATATTGAAGAGATATCTGCACTCCCATGTTTATTGCAGCACCGTTCACAATACCTAAAAATTGAAAACAACCTAAATATCCATCAACAGATGAATGGGTAAAGAGAATGTGGTACATATACACAACGTAGTAGTATTCAGCCATAAAAAGAATGAGATCCTGTCATTTGTAACAACATGGATGGAACCGGGCATCATTATGTTAAGTGAAATAAGGCAGGCACAGAAATGTAAACTTCACAAGTTCTCACTTATTTGTGTGGGCTAAAAATTAAAGCAATTGAGCTAATGGAGATAGACAGCAGTAGGATGTAGGATGGTTACCAGAGACTAGGAAGGGTAGTGGCAGGGGATAGAAAGAGGGGATGGTTAATGAATACAAAAATATAATTAGATGGAATTAATAACATCTAGTATTTGATAGCACTACAGGGTGACTACAGTTAACAATAATTTATTGTGTGTTTTTAAATAACTAAAGAGTATAATTAGGTTGTTCATAACACAAAGAAAAGATAAATACTGATGAATTTATTTTCATCAGTAAAATTCATGAGTAAAGATGAATTTACTCAGATACAATGTTCTTTGCATTGTATGCCTATATCCAAATATTTTATGTACTCCATAAATATATACACAACTATGTATCCCCAAACATTAAAAGTGAAAAAAATATAAATTGTATGATTATTGAGGTATAGCAGACCAACAGATCAGGAGGTGATTGCCACTGAAAAGAGAGTTTATTACTCACAGCTTGCAGGAGGAGGGGGCACATCATATGGGTCCACCGGGAGAATCACCAGGATCCTTCAGGGGTCAGGAGTTGCAAGGAGGGCAAAACACACGCAAGAGTGTGTTGTAGTTACTCTGGAAAGGAATAGAGTAGGCAAGGAAAACAGGCTAAGAATTAGCTAGTTGAGGCCGGGCGCGGTGGCTCAAGCCTGTAATCCCAGCACTTTGGGAGGCCGAGACGGGCGGATCACGAGGT
>NW_012117599.1:7956471-7965252 GCF_000951035.1 Colobus angolensis palliatus
GCCTCAAAAAAAAAAAAAAAGAATTAGCTAGTTGAATAATTTCAGCCAGTTCTGGCTAATAGAAGTGTCCCTAATTGTCAAGTACCTGGCCCTGGGGTGGTTAGGGCAGAGGAATAGAGTCCCAGAGTGGGAGAGCCCAGTAGAAGAGGTGGTTGGGGATATGGACTCTGAACTTGTCAGTTTGCATTTGAAAGGCACACTCACAGGGGTGTCATTTACTGTCTCTAGAAATTGACTAGCCACTAGCCCTGGGAGTGACCACCTCTTCAGGATCTGCAAGAGATGCAGAGGGACCATCTCTCCAGGATTTCTGATACAAAAGCATCAGAAATACAGAAACTAAAAGAACGTGATTAATACAACAGACTTTTCATTTTGTTTTAAGGCAATGTGGCAATGAAAAAGCTTTTTCAGTTTGCCCAGTATGTACTCAGTTTTTTTAATGCATGCTCATTTTCTGTTGATTGAGTCATAAGTGTAAAAGTTATTTAGCATCTGCTTACGTCATGAAGTCACCCCTTCATTGGAATATCTTTTCTTTGGAGTTAGCCAGACCCCAAATCAAATCCCACCTTTGCCCGTTTTCATTTGGGTAATTATGCATGAACTAATTGTCCAAGACACAGTTTCTTAATCTGTTAAAGAAATTATTTTATCTCTTACTTTGAGGATAACATGTGAAAATGCCTATATAGTGCCCAGAGCTCAGAAAGTGCTCAATGAAAATTCTTACTTTAATTATTCTTTAGAAATTGATAAACTGAAGCCACTAAGATTCTAAGTAGTCAATAAGATTGCTTTTAGCTTATTCAGATCTGTTCCTTTATATTTTTCTAGAGTTGTCCTAACCATTTTATAGGAGAACCTTACTATATCAGATATTAAGGGGCTCAGTTAATGACAGGCACACCTTAACTGCTAGAAACCACCTTTACCATTATAGAGTGGACCTCTATAGAAAACAAGGACCAACATCACTGATTATTAGAGAAATGTACATCAAAACTACTATGAGACACCATCTCATGCTTGTCAGAATGGTGGTGATTAGAAAGTCAAGAAACAGCAGATGCTGCTGAGGGTGTGGAGAAATAGGAATGTTTTCACGCTGTTGGTGAGCGTATTAGTCTGTTTTCACACTGTAGATAAAGACATACCCGAGACTGGGTAATTTATAAAGAAAAAGAGGTTTAATGGACTCACAGGTCCACATGGCTGTGGAGGCCTCACAATCATGGCAGAAGGTGAAAGCCATGTCTTACCTGGTGGCAGGCAAAGGGGCTTATACAGGGGAACTCCTATTTATAAAACCGTCAGATCTCATGAGACTTATTCACTACCATGAGAACGATACGGGGTAAGTCACCACCATAATCCTATTATCTCCTACTGGGTCTCTCCCTCAACATGTGGGAATTATGGAAGCTACAGTTCAAGATGATATTTGGATGGCAACATAGCGATACCGTATCATTCTGCCCCTGGCCCCTCCCAAATCTCATGTTCTCACATTTCAAAACCAGTTATGCCTTCCCAGCAGTTCCTCAAAGTCTTAACTAATTTCAGCATTAACTCAAAAGTCCATAGTCCAAAGTCTCATCTGAGACAAGACAAGACCTACAAGTCTGTATGTAAAGTCAAAAGCAAGTTAACTATTTCTTAAAGTGGGGGTACAGGCATTGTGTAAATAGACTCATTCCAAATGTGAGAAATCGGCCAAAATAAAGGGTCTACAGACCACATGCAAGGCCAAAATCTAGCGGGGCAGCCAAATCTTGAAGTTCTGAAATGATCTCCTTTGACTTCATGTCTCACATCCAGGTCGTACTGATGCAAGAGGGGGCCTGCCATTTGCCATGGCTTTGGGCAGCTCCACCCCTGTGCCTTTGCTGGGTGCAGCTCCACTCCTGGCTGCTTTCACAAGCTGTCGTTGAGTGTCTGCAGCTTTTCTAGGTGCACAGAGCAAGCTGTCCATGGATCTACCATTCCCTTCTGGTGTCTGGAGGACAGTGGCCCTCCTTTCACAGCTCCACTTGGCAGTGCCCCAGTGTTGACTCTGTGTGGGGGTTCCAATCCAACATTTCTTTTCCTCAGTGCCCTAGCAGAGGTTCTCCATGAGGCCCCACCCCTGCAGCAAACTTCTGCTTGGACATCCAGGCATGGCCATCCATATTCTGAAATTTAGGCTGAGATCCTCAAACTTCATTTCTTGACTTCTGTGCACCTGCAGGCTCAACATCACATGAAAGCTGCCAAGACTTGGGACTTGCACCCTCTGAAGCCATGGCCCGACCTATACTGTAGCCTCTTTTAGTCATAGCTGGAGGAGCTAGGATGCAGGGCACCAAGTCCCTAGGCTGCACACAGCAAGGTGGCCACAGGCCTAGCCCACCAAACTGTTTTTTCTTCTTAGGCCTCTGGATCTGTGATGGGAAGTGCTGCCACCAAGGTCTCTGACATACCATGGAGACAATTCCCCATTGTCTTGGTGTTCGTTACTTATGCAAATTTCTGCAGCAGGCTTGAATTTCTCCACAGAAAATGGGTTTTTCTTTTCTATTGCATTGTCAGGGTGCAAATTTTTCAAGCTTTTATGTTCTACTTCCTCTTGAACACTTTGCTGCTTTGAAATTTCTTCTACCAGATACCCTAAATCATCTTTTTCAAGTTTAAAGTTCCACAGATCTCTAGGGCAGGAGCAAAATACCATCAATCTCTTTGCATAGCAACAGTGACCTTGGCTGGGCATTGTGGCTCACACCTGTAATCCTAGCACTTTGGGAGGCCAAGGCAGGCGGATCATCTGAGGTCAGGAGTTTGAGACCCACCTGGCCAACATGGTAAAACCCCATCTCTACTAAAAATGCAAAAATTAGCCAGGTGCATTTAATCCCAGCTATTTGGGAGGCTGAGGCAGGAGACTTGCTTGAACTTGGGAGGCAGAGGTGGCAATGAGCCAAGATTATGCCACTGCACTCCAGTCTGGGCAACTGAGTGAGACTCCATTTCCCCCCGTCAACCCCCAAAAAAGAGTGACCTTTACTCCAGTTCCCAACAAGTTCCTCATCTCCATCTGAGATCACCTCAGCCTGAACCTTATTATCCATATCACTATCAGTCCTTTGGTCAAAGCCATTCAACAAGTCTCTAGGAAGTTCCAAACTTTCTCACATCTTCCTGTCTTCTTCTGAGCCCTCCAAACTCTTCTAACCTCTGCCAGACCCAGTCCCAAAGTCGCTTCCACATTTTCAGGTCTCTATGGCAGCTCCCCACAGTACCGGTATCAGTTTGCTGTATTAGTCCATTTTCATGCTGCTGAGAAAGACATACTTGAGACTGGTTAATTTATAAGGAAAAAGAAGTTTAATGGACTCACAGTTCCATGTGGCTGAGAGATCCCACAATCATTCCAGAAAATGAAAGGCACATCTTACAAGGCTGTGCAGGGGAACTCCCATTTATAAAACCATCAGCTCCCCTGAGACTTATTTACTACCATGAAAACAGTATGTGGGAAACTGCCCTTATGATTTAATTTTTTCCCACTGGGTCTCTCCCACAACATATGGGTATAATGGGAGCTACAATTCAAGATGAGATTTGAGCGGGGCACAGCCAAGTCATATCAGTGGGAATGTAAATTTGTTCCACGATTGTGGAAGACTGTGGTAATTCCTCAAAACCTAGAATCAGAAATACCATTTGACCCAGCAATTCCATTACTGCATATATAAACAAAGGAATATAAATCATTCTATTAAAAAGATACTTGCATGTGTATGTTCTATACACCACTATTCTCAATAGCAAAGCCATGGAATCAACCCAAATGCTCATCAGTGATACGCTGGATAAAGAAAATTTGGTACACACACACACACACACACACACAATGGAACACTATGCAGCCATGAAAAGGAATGAGATCATGTCCGTTGCAGGGACATGGATGGAGCTGGAAGCCATTATCCTCAGTAAACTAACACAGGAACAGAAAACCAAACACTGCATGTTTTCATTTATAAGTGGGAGCTGAACAATGAGAACACATGGACACATGGAGAAGGAACAACACACACAGGGACCTATTGGGTAGGAGGAAGGGATGGAGAGCATCAGGATAAATAGCTAATGCATGTGGGGTTTAATATCTAGGTGATGGGTTGATAGGTGCACCAAACCACCATGGCACACGTTTACCTATGCAACAAACATCTACATCTTACACATGTATCACAGAACTTAAAACAAATTTAATAAAAAGAAAATGAGGGCCAGAAAGTCTTACATGAATGCAGAAAAGACTGTTGGGGGTATATAGCAAAAGAATTGTGTGGCAACTAGTGGGAAGTGAACTGAGAGGCCAGGTAAACTCACAGTCATCACACAGGACTGTCTTACAAGAGTGAGCCAAGTTATTTAGTTTTAGGAACTAAAACATAGCAACTTCTTTATGTATACTCATCAAATTAAATAAGATTAGTTAATAGATTTGTAAAATTCTCTTGATAATATTTTTATTTTCTTAAACATAATTATGCTTACATATTTTTAAAAGTATGTATGTTAAAAAGAATTATTTTATAATACAAATTTTAAAAGGTAAAAATGTAAGTTTTTTTTTTTACTTCCTCCTTTATTTAAAGCATAGAAGCTTCAAATACAGAAATACAAGTATGTCTTTCAGAATCAGAATTGGGATAAGTGGAAGATCTTATTCTCAACTGTTTCATATAGAGTTACAACATTCAGATTCTTAATTAGTTTTCTCAACATTCCATATTCTTCCCCACTCCTGAACTGATCTATATCTGATTTCAACATTTCATGACAGGTCGCATCAAGGTTCTCCTGTGTAAAATTCTGCTCTCTTACAGAAGGAGAGGTCCTAGCTATAACTATTTTCTTAAATTTATCTGAGAATGGCACCTCCAGAAAAAAAAATCATCATTTTTGTCTAAGGTTTGAAAACTCTGTAGTACAATGAAATTGGACCTTCTACAGTTTAAAATAAATATTTGATTTTTTCTAGCCCTGTAGCTCAATGAATGCCTGACTCCAATGACAGACCATAATTATCCAAAGCTCTCATTTATGAATATGGAATATAAATATGCTAAAGTGATTATGTCATGAATAGACTTGTTTTTTGCATAACAATGCTTAGAGTTTCTCACCTTTCTCCTCGCCTTCTTTTTCTTCATTAAATGTAGCCTGGAGGTTTCTTATCTATTCTATGTAACCAAAAGAGCAATGGTTTATTTAGGAAAGGGTCTCAGGTGGTCTAAGGTTAGCAATGGCAGATGTGAAGAAAATGAAGAAGAATGGAAGGAAATGTGCGTCCTCTTCCTCATGCATTCCAAGATCCTGCAGTGGGGAAGGTCCAAGTAACCAGTTCTGTAACGTGTGTCATTTCCTAGTTAAGTCAATATCAACTCTGAATGATTCTCGAAAAGCACGTGTTGAGGTGGTACGGACAAAAATGAAAGCCTGAAAAGATTTCTACATCACTGATTAAAAAACAACAACAACAACAACAACAAAACACTTCTGGGGAAAACAGTTTATTCGGGTTCTTTGTATGAATGAAAAATACACTTATACACTTTTACTAAATCTCTGAGATTTGGAAAAATTGTTTGTTTACACAGATAGACCCAATTACCCAATTATTGAAACTATCAACACCTCATCTTCAAGTATCATTAGAGAAGGTAGGGTATAAATATTTTCCATCTGTCTGGCACCATGAATTGGAGTTCTGGATATCTTCTTCCAAGAGTATCTTTTCCCAAGAGAATACACCAATACCATTTTACTTCCAATATATGGAGGTGGACAAAAGCCTTACTCTCCCATAAGTCCCCAGCACCCAGTAGAGCATCCTAAATATTCACAAAAAAAAAAAAAAAAAAAAGAATCTAACCATTCTATTTTTAAGGCAAAATGTACCTCAGTTTTCCAAACATATCAAATAAACACTGGTATTAATGAGCAGCAGCTACACTGAAGAATAGAGGTTAGTTATACACCCTGGAAGGTACACCTTCTCTAACTATTTAATGGAATTAAAAACTGAGGCCACTGGCACATGACTATTACTTTGTTAGCAGGTGTCTAACTGTGGATTCAAATTCTCTCATGCACATAAGATGTTGCAATTTCTCATTTCCTCTTCTGTCAGCTTTGAAAATAAAACTCTTTATATCTTGCCTTGGTCTATAATTACTTAAATCAATTTCTAAATTCAGTGATATAAAGTTTTGCAAAATATAATTTAACAATCTTTTAATATCTGCAGGATTATTGAGACGTCATCATTTTATTGGCGATGTTACTTATTTGTTCCTAGTTTTTCCTTGCTAGGAGTTTATCACGTTTTAGACAGTATTGAGTTTCTATAAGACATGATGGTTTTGTATTTCATTACATTTTAATGAATTTTTTATTTTACTCTGTGAGTTTCATTTGCTGTTCTTATTCAAGATTGATGTTTTCAGCTTTTCTCCTTATAATACATTCATATGTAAATATAGCTTAAGCTGCATCATAAGTTTGAAAGTTTTTGATATCATTTAGTTCTAAGTATTTTATTATTTTCATTATATGGAATTCCAGATTATGATTTCTTCTTTGACTTTTGCCTAATTTCTTAACACTGGAATTTTCTAGTTATTTTTATATGGTTTCCAGTTTAATATTTTAATGTCCAGAGAATGTAACCTGTGTGATTTTAATCTTTAAAATCTGTTTAGATTTGTATTGTGGACTAGCAAATGATCAATTTTATGTGTTTTGTGTTTTTTGAAATTTGGAGACGTAGTTCCACATGTGTTAACTGGTTTGTGCTTTGTAATCATATTATTGAAATCCATATTTCCAGTGACATTTTCTCTGCAATTCTTTGTAAATATATTAAACATTTCTCATTATGTTATACTTTACTTTGTTTTACATTTGTAAATTTTTGCTTGATATATGTTGAGGTTGGGTTTGTTAGGCACATGGAAAGTTTGAATTCTTATATTTTTCTGATAAATTGAAATTCTATCATTATTAAATGCTCCCCTTTATCTCTGGTAATGCAATTTGCATCACAACATATTTTGACTCAAATAAAGATAGATATACTAGCTTTCAGTGATTCCATAGTATGCTATCAACACCTCCACTATTTTTCAATTCTAAGGCTAAAAATGATGTTTGCAAAGGTCATAAGAGTTGATTGATTCTTTATATCTTCTTTCTTTCTAAAGTCCAATCTGCTAATCCTTATATTTTTTTCTATTGAATTTCTCGTTGTTTTACTTAATGGAATTATTGACGTGTTTGAAATGTATTTGCCACATTTCTATATTATTTCTATTCTCCCATCCTTCCACGATCTGTTCCATTTTGTTGTACTTGTTTGAGTTGCTGAAGTTTTTTTGTTTGTTTGTTTGTTTTGTTTTTTGTTTTGGTTTGGTTTTGCTTTTTGAGACGGGGTCTCACTCTGTCGCCCAAGCTGGAGTGCAATGGTGCGATCTCGGCTCACTGCAACCTCTGCCAGATTCAAGGGATTCTCCTGCCTCAGTCTCCTGAGTAGCTGGGATTACAGATGTACGCCACCATGCCCTGATAATTTTTGTATTTTTATTAGAGACGGATTTCACCATGTTGGCCAGGCTGGTCTCAAAATCCCAACCTCAACTGATCCACCTGCCTTGACCTCCCCAAGTGCTGGGATTACAGGTGCGAGCCACTGCACCAGGCCAAAGTTTTAAAAAAATTATTCCACATCCCTTTTATTAGTTTATTAGTAACTACAAATACTATTCTTTTAATAGTTTATCTTCCTAGAGCCCAGTTATAATATGCATTATTACTTATTAAAACCTACCATGAATTGTCTTACTACTTTTTGTACAAAGAAAGGATCTTAATACTTTTACATTTTAACTAATAACTTCCTGATATTATTTTTGACATTATTATTGTCTACAACAGATATTTTCATTTAGATTAAGCCACATACCTTTAGTCTTCCTACCTCTCTGAACTTTCGTATTGGATCATCTTTCTTTTTTCTGAAGATTACCTGTAATGAGGCTGTGCTTTGGACAAATCATTTCCATTTTAGTTTGTCTGAAAATGTTTTTATTTTACTTCCAGTTTTAAATACTATGTTTTGCTAACCATGGAATTCTAAGTTAAAATTTATTTTCCTTCTGCATGATAAAGGGAAGATAGTTGATATTCTTATTGTTGCTATATTGAAGGTAATATCCTGTGTTTCTCTTGCTGTGGTAAAAATTTATTCTTTATCACTTATTTTCACAAATAAAAGATACAGAAAATTTTAGTTTTGTAAGTCTACTTGGGTTTTTTTGCACTTTTCTTGATTTATAATCGTTTATGAATCGAAAGCATGAAGAATTCATCAGTTCTGAAATTTGCTCAACAATTATAGTCTCTAATACTCTATCTGTCTCACTCTCTTGCCTTCTGGACCCAAATTATATGTGCGTTGGAGCTTCTGACCATATCGCAATGTGTATATTGCAGAGTTTAAAAAAAATTCTTAACTTGATTGTTGATTCCACGTACATATTTTTTGACCTGTCAACCAATTCGTCTCTATTTATTTTGTAATTTTAGTTATTGCATATTTTAATTCTACAATTTTTTCTTTTTCTATAATTTGTACTCTGACAAAATGTTTGATGGTTTTAAGACTTTATTTTACATATTTTTTACATGCTATTTTACATAGTTTTAGCTGTTTTAAGGTCTCTGATCTTA
>NW_012117599.1:7965302-8052068 GCF_000951035.1 Colobus angolensis palliatus
AAATGTTTGATGGTTTTAAGACTTTATTTTACATATTTTTTACATGCTATTTTACATAGTTTTAGCTGTTTTAAGGTCTCTGATCTTATTTCCTATTCTCAAACTCTGTGTCTGTTTCAGTGGTTTGTTGTTTCACTTTAATTCACGTCTTCTCTTATGTATGGTGATTTTTTATTGAGAGCTGGGCATTGCATATGATAATTTTAAGAGTTGGTCAAAAGTTTTGGATACCACTATCTTTATGCAGAAATGATTGATTTTTGCCTAGGGTCAATAATATTTTCAGAAATCATTTTAATCCATTAGGGATTGAGATGTTTGGCAGCCAGACTTTCATCACTGTAAGCTCTAGTCTCTTTCTGGGTTAGCCTTATTCCTAGGAACTAGCAGTGCTTTCTGCTCAGTAAGTCTGGATTTCCAGGTTCTCTTGAAAGCTGGCTTCTATTTGTGTTCAGTCAGCAATAGATACTAGTGCAACATCAGAAGCATGGCGGACTAGAAGATTTTCTTGTCTCTGTCTTTCTCTGTTTGTGAAACTTCTATTGGAAGTGGCTTCATTCCATTGTAAACTAAGCTATGTTCTGGTAGCCCCCCTTGATCCTCTTGCTGGTCCCATCAATGGTTCCTCCAGGGTTCCAGACCAGCACTGGTAGCCCCTGCTCCATTGTTCCATCCCTGTCTTAGATGATCTAGTGTCAACCCCAGTGTTCCCCATGCAAGGTCTAAGCATGTCTGTCTCTTTTTCACATTGTGTAGCTGACATCAGTTGCACCAGCCCTGCTTCCTGGTTTCTGGGAGGAGAACCTGCTTGATGCTGTTATCATTGCTCTAGACACCCTGCTGTTAGTAGTCTCTGAGTTACCATATCTTTACTCTAAGCCCTTCCAACACTTAGTACCTAGTATAGTTTAAGTTTGGGGGACAGAACCTGAATGGTACACTTGGTAATATTCTACAGAGCAATTAGTTATGAGACTGGACTTGAAGGTAAATTGGCTTAGAACACAAAGCTTGAGTTGTGTTTCTATCTTTGCACAGTAACAGTAAGTTTATTTTTCTAAATACAGACAATGAATAGAAAATAGCTATGCTCACAAAAGTGACACAAAAAGCAGGATTTACACAGGAATGGCTTGGACAGTCTTCCACACTGATACGGTTGGGCTGTGTCCCCACCCAAATCTCATCTTGAATTGTAGTTCCCATAATTCCCATGTGTTGTGGGAGGGACCCAGTGGGAGAGAACTGAATCGTGAGGCTTGTTTCCCCCATACTATTCTCATGATGGTGAATAAGACCCGTGAGATCTGATGGCTTTATAAGGGGAAATCTCTTTTGCTTGGCTCTCGTTCTGTCTCTAGTCTGCTGCCATGTAAGACGTGCCTTTCACTTTCCACCATGACTGTATGTCCTCCCCAGCCACGTGGAACTACGAGTCCATGAAACCTCTTTTTCTTTACAAATCACCCCATCTTGGGTGTGTCTTTATCAGCAACATGAAAATGGACTAATACACCTGTTTCTACAAATCTTATCCAGGTTCCTGACCAGCCTACAGGTTTTCACCTGATATTCTTGATTTATACTGTATTAAAACAAAAACTGAGGCCAATAAGAATGAACTGCCTCAATGCCTGTCTGCATCAAATCACCCTACTTCTTTATGTACCCTGTGTTCCAAGCCAACCATCCCACCTCTCTTATAAATCCTTTCTCCCCTCATGCTTTTCAGAAAGTTTGCTTAATTGGCTCTTCTCAGCTACATTTATATCTCAGAGCTCTTAATACAGAAATGTGACAGGCAGAATGTCCCCCCAAAGGGGTCCACACCATAATTTCCAGAACCTGTCAAGTATATACCTTACATCGCCAAAAAGACTTTGCAGATGGAATTGTAATTACAGAGTTTAAAATGGAGAAATTGTCCTGGATTAATCAGATGGGGCAAATCAAATCACATGAGCAAGAGGTTTGAGGCGGAAAGTGAGAGACAGATTCAAAACATGAGAGACACGTGACACACCTTTTCTGGTTTGAAGATGAAAAGGAGAAAAATGACAGGAAATGCGTGGGACTTCAAGAAGCTGAGAGACTCTCAGCTGTTAGGCAGCGGGGAAACAGGGATGTGAGTTCTGGAGCCACCATAAATGGAATCCTGCCAACAATATCCAGCAGCTTGGATGCAGATTCTTCCCGGAACCTCCAAGAAACAATACAGTTCTGACAACCCATTGATTTTGGCTTCGAGAGACGCTAAGCAGAGGATTAGTGTATGGTGTTATTTTTAGCCACTAAGTGTGCCACTAAGTTTGATATAATTTGTTATGGCGACAATAAGAAACCAATAGAATAAATGTGAACAATATCGCTCTGAAAGATTTACAACTTAAGACAAAACCTCTGCTAAACCCAGACCATTTAGTTACCTTCTGATTTTTCTCTTTCCTGTTTTTCCATCTTCTTTTTTTTTTTTAATTTTTATTATACTTTAAGTTCTAGGGTACATGTGCATAACATGCAGCATGTTGGTGTGCTGCACCCATCAACTCGTCAGCACCCATCAATTCATCATTTATATCATGTATAACTCCCCAATGCAATCCCTCCCCCCTCCCCCCTCCCCATGATAGGCCCCAGTGTGTGATGTTCCCCTTCCCGAGTCCAAGTGATCTCATTGTTCAGTTCCCACCTATGAGTGAGAACATGCGGTGTTTGGTTTTCTCTTCTTGTGATAGTTTGCTAAGAATGATGGTTTCCAGCTGCATCCATGTCCCTACAAAGGATGCAAACTCATCCTTTTTTATGGCTGCATAGTATTCCATGGTGTATATGTGCCACATTTTCTTAATCCAGTCTGTCACAGATGGACATTTGGGTTGCTTCCAAGTCTTTGCTATTGTGAATAGTGCCGCAATAAACATACGTGTGCATGTGTCTTTGTAGTAGAATAATTTATAATCCTTTGGGTATATACCCAGTAGTGGGATGGCTGGGTCATATGGTACATCTAGTTCTAGATCCTTGAGGAATTGCCATACTGTTTTCCATAATGGTTGAACTAGTTTACAATCCCACCAACAGTGTAAAAGTGTTCCTATTTCTCCACATCCTCTCCAACACCTGTTGTTTCCTGATTTTTTAATGATTGCCATTCTAACAGGTGTGAGATGGTATCTCATTGTGGTTTTGATTTACATTTCTCTGATGGCGAGTGATGATGAGCATTTTTTCATGTGTCTGTTGGCTGTATGAATGTCTTCTTTTGAGAAATGTCTGTTCATATCCTTTCCCCACTTTTTGATGGGGTTGTTTGTTTTTTTCTTGTATATTTGTTTGAGTTCTTTGTAGATTCTGGATATTAGCCCTTTGTCAGATGAGTAGATTGCAAAACTTTTCTCCCATTCTGTAGGTTGCCTGTTCACTCTGATGGTAGTTTCTTTTGCTGTGCAGAAGCTCTTTAGTTTAATTAGATCCCATTTGTCAATTTTGGCTTTTGCTGCCGTTGCTTTTGGTGTTTTAGACATGAAGTCCTTGCCCATGCCTATGTCCTGAATGGTACTACCTGGGTTTTCTTCTGGGTTTTTATGGTATTAGGTCTAACATTTAAGTCTCTAATCCATCTTGAATTAAAGGTGGAAGACTAAGATTGGATTTTCAGCAGGTCGGCTTTCTCCTGAGGCCTCTCTCCTTGCATAATGGTTTTTTTTCTCACTTATGTAGAATACGTATATTCTCAATTGAATTCACTTAGCTTGTCAATTCAGATAGATTTTTTTAATCAAATTTCATAAGAAATCAAAATTATTCTGTATCAAACTTTGTTTAAAATGTATATGTGCACAACATATACGTTTGGTGGCTAAGAAGTAAATTGGAAATTCTTGCTCAATATGGAACATTTTTTATTATTTAAATAAACGCTTTGTTGTAAATATTATTATTATGATTTGATGAAATTTTTGTTGGATAGAAAGGTCAAATGGAAGAGATTTATCTCTGAGGTTTTGCCAGTTAAAATCCTCTGGTCTGAAGGGATCTTTAGTCAAAGAGCTGCCAGTGAGATGTGGAAAAGTTTCTTTGAACCTCAGAAGGTTGAGCCCAAGTCACTAGGAGGTCTCTGCTGGCCTGCATTAAACTAGCTTCAATGAAACGAAGGAGAAGAGGCTACACTGCAATAGCGAGGAAGGAAAGGGACGTGTACGGGCTAAATTGTGCACATCACCTCCAAAAAATATAGCAACTGTATTTGGAGACAGGAGGTAATTACGTTTAAATGGGTTTGTGAGGGAGGGGCCTAGCTTAAAGGGGTTGGTGTCCTGAAAAGAAGAGGAAAAGACATCAGGGAAATGCGTGCACAGGAGAAAGGCCATGCGGCGCACAGCAAGAAGGTGGCCATCCACCTTCTGGTTTGAAGATGATAGGGAGAAAGGGAGAAAATGACAGGAAATGCGTATGACTTCAAACAGAGCTTAAGCAGTAGCTAAAAACTGTAGAACTTCACAAACTATATTCTATGACAACATGTGGAAACAGCAAATAATTGTGAGATAGTCCAGGGTGGCACATGTTTAGAATATGAGAGAAGTGCTTTTTTTCCCCCCACTCATATTTCAGAATGACCAGACAGAATGCTAGCAGTGGAGTTACAAATTAATAAATGGGGTTCCAACTACAATAAGCTGGCTCAGATTGAGAAACAACCAAAAGGATAGATGGATTCCTTTTCTACAAATGTAGTGACATATTTAGCCATGATCACTTCTCCCAGGGTTCAAAATAAAAAATGAAATATTACTCACAAGGTTGCACTCAGGACTCATGCCTGCAAACATTCCCAATGGGCATTTAAAAAAAAATTCAATGGTAATGCTTAAAGATACTATCTTCAGTTACTTAGAATATTTATTTTTGTGAAAACATCATTACTTAATGATAAAGAGTAATGGTACCTCTATTAAGATAGAATAACGTATTTTCGGGGCATCTGCCCTTCAGAGTCTTCAATTCTTCTACCTTCCCTGTAGAGAGCTGTATGTCCCCTTGAACAGCTGTGGAACAGTTGTAGAGGTGACAAGTGACCTGCCTGGCCTCCCTGCACCATTCAAAGGAAGCAGGAATCAAATCCAACATGTTTATTCTGAGATCTCATACTTCTTCTATCCCTCCACAATGTCTGTCAAAGACGGTGACATTTTTACCTGCATGGATTTTCTGGGAGAAATATTTCTGGGGGTAAAAGTGGATGCAGAATGAAACTTTTCAAATGGTTTCCTTTCAAGATATTTAAATCCTCCTAGGGCAAAAACTGTAGGCTTTGGTGGTGAAAATGAACTCTAGGCAAAGATTGTTACCCAAACACTGCTACATTCCCTAGAAGGGATTTAGAGTTACAAGGCCAACCTTTCCACAATTGCTGCTGTGTTTATAAGGAGATGAGCAGTTTGGAGGAATTGAGTTTCTTTTGAATGCACAGGAGAAAAGGATGCCAAAAAATTGTCACTTAAAGACTTTATGGAATTTTTATAAAGAAGAATAAATATAGTAAATTCATCTATGTGCAAACAAAAATAGAGAGCAAATTACATGTATGAAAATAGTCACTCAATTAAATCAACATCTCCACAATGGATACAATCAAATGTAACTTTCCTAGGTTATGCACATTGCCTCCTTCCCATCTCAAAGACTACTATACTTAAAAATATCTGAGACTGGTTGGGTGTGATGGTTCACACCTGTAATCTCAGCACTTCGGGAGGCAGAGGCAGGTGGATCACTTGAGGTCAGGAATTTGAGAATAGCCTGGTTAACATGGCGAAACCCCGTCTCCACTAAAACCACAAAAAATTAGCTGGGCGTGGTGGTGCATGCCTGTAATCCCAATCCCAGCTACTCAGGAGGCTGAGGCAGGAGAACTGCTTGAACCCCGGAGGCAGAGGTTGCAGTGAGCCAAGAACGCGCCACTGCACTCCAAGCTGAGTGACAGAGTGAGACTCTGTCTCAAAAAAAAAAAAAAAAAAAAAAATCTGAGACCAGTTTTAAATACACAGGTGACACACAATACTTTCTTTGGCATATCCACATAATTTAGAAAAGCAGGCGATATGTGACAATTGCTGTAATAACCAAGAATAGGAAAATATGTATGTTTTTGCTATTAAAACATACATGATTTTGTTTTCACTACAAGCTTAGACAAGTGAAAATGTAAGGTATTACTTTATGAGTCATGCGACAGTGACACTTCTTATCCTACATTTTTCTTTTGTAACTCATCCAACTCTAGCTTGCCTAGAATACCAGCCACCTATTGCTAGCTGCTACACACATCTGCTCATGGAACAACCTGTGAGGCCGCTTCAAAGTCAGGTCATCCAACCCTGCAGCCTGCTGGAAAGTGGAATGGCTGTTCCAGGCCACCAGCAGACACCCAGCAGTTTCCAAAGGCAGGGGAAGCATGCTGAGTGGTGCAGGCTCAGCGCCTGAGCTCCCTGGAAACCCTGCAGTGATTGTGGAAGGTTGTGACTTCCCACTTTCCCTTCCATTCGCCTGCAGGAGAGAGGAAGTCTGTTCTTTTTTATTGAGAGCTTCAGTTGACTGCATTGTTCTATAGTGACTATTCGCTTCCAGAATTGAGGAGACGATGACACACACACTCACAAAGATGCACAATGAGTACAAGGTTTATCTGATACAAGAACAAATCAGGATTTCTGCTTGAAATAAACCTTTTGCCAGTAGGTATGTGCCTGAGTAAATACAAAGAGTAAGAGAGGGCACATCTGTGTGCAGTTGTTCCTGTTTCATAATTGACTGTGTGAAGTGTTTCAATATAAGATGCTATAGACTGCAGATTTTTTATTGTCAATTATGCAAAGTCACTGGATGGTTTAAAATAAATACATGCAATGATTGGATAATTATTATAAATAATTATTTCCATTTTAAACAGAGAAACAAACTGATGCATTAGAAATATTTTGGTCCTAGGCTGGGGGTTGTAGCTCACACCTATAATTTCAGCACCTTGGGAGGCTGAAGCAGAAGGATTTCTTGAGGCCAGGAGTTCCAGACCTGCCTGGTCAACATAGTGAGACCCTGTCTATACAAAAAAAAAAAAGGGGTTAAAATTAGCTGGGTTTTGTGGCATGCACTTGTGTTCCCAACTACTTGGGAGGCTGAGCCAAGAGGATTGCTTGAGCCCAGGAATTTGAGGATGCAATAAGCTATGATTGCACCACTGCACACCAGCCTGGTCAACATAGCAAGAACCTACTTCTGAAAAAAAAAAAAAAAAAAAAGACGAAGAAAGAAAGATTTTGGCCATAACAAGTCCCAATTAAATATCCAGAGCAAGGATAATCACACCATTATAGACTACAACCCCTCTGAGGGTAATGAACATTTCTTTTACAGGCAGTATTCTTGATGAGGGGCATGAGAAACAAACTCTAATGGCCACAGCATACGTGCAAGCTGATGCAGCCCTTCACGCTTTTGCCATTTTGGGCTTCGGTAAGAGGGAGAAGGCGATCAGTATTTACCAAGGACAACGCCATTTTCCTGATCCCTGTGATACAAAAGGTTAGTCGTGGTTCGGGTCACTAAGGGGTGGGAAGCACTTGGAAAATGAAATAAATTGGGCCTAAAAAGGAGTCCTGCCTAATTGTAATGAAATAAATTGTTTTGCCTATCTTTTCTATCAAAGAAAATAACAAAAGTAAGAATTAGTAAGTAAATTAGTATATTAGTCAGAGGACTCCAGAAAAACACAACCAACAGGATAGACAGGTAGGTAGGTATGTAGATAAGTGTGTTGGGGGAGCATATATTTTAAAGAACTGGCTAACACAATTGTGGGGGCTGGCTGGTACACAATCTGCAGGGCAGGCTGGTGGGCTGGAGACTTAAGGAAGCCTTGCAGTTCAAGTCCAAAGGCTGTTCACTGGTAGCATTTTTTTCTTGCTCGAAGAGATACAAAGGCCTTCAACTAATTGGATGAAGCTCACCCACATTATGGAGGGTCATATGCTTTACTCAAAGTCTACTGGTTTAAATGTTAATCTCATCTAAAAAAATCTTCATAGAAACATCTAGAATAATGTTTGACTAAATATTTAAGTACCATAACCTAACCAAGTGGACACATACAGTTAACCATAACAATCAGTTTGCATTTTTTTTATGCTACAAACCACCAAAAAATATAGTGGCTAAAAACAGCAGAATACACAGACACTTGGGGCTGGACTCAGGCAGGGCAGTTTTTCTCATCTTGGCTCAGCTCACGATGCTTCTGCAGGCAGCTGCCAGGTTGACTGAGGACTGGTTGATCAAGGATGGCTATAGAAGGAGTTTATTCCCTCTGTTCCATGTAGTCTCCCATTATCCAGCATATTAGCCTATACTTAGTTATGCAGCAGGTAGGCAGAGTTCTGAGAGCAGGAGAGCAGAAGCACACAGGGCACTCAGGTCCTGGCTTGGAAGTGGCTCTGCATCACAGACGAGAGGACAGTGCAAGTGATGAGGCCAGCTATGATTCCAGGGTAGAGAAATAGACTCTGCCTCTTGATCAAAAATATTTAAAATAGGAGGGAATTAAGAAAACGACATGGAAAGGCAGAAAAGAGACTCTGGGAAAGTTTTTTTTTTTTTTTTTTTTAAAAAAAAAACAACCAACACAGGTTTCAAACAGCAAAAAAATTTAGAGAAATTCTTTCCTTTGTGAGTCATCATAAGAAACATGAGATGTGTTTGGAGCGCTTGGATTGGCCAATCCCATATTGCTGGTACTCTAAAACTAAATAGGTAGAAAGGAAGAAAAAAGAAATGAAGGAAACAAAAAGAATAGCAAGCCAGAGTGGTATGTTTGTTCAAAATAATTTCAAGAAATGTTTAATTAGAAATCTGAAACACAGTTACTAATATGGTTTGGGTGTGTCACCACCCAAATCTCATATTGAATCGTAGTTCCTATAATCCCCACCTGTTCTGGGAGGACCCAGTGGGAGGTAATTGAACCATGAGGGCGGTTACCCCATGCTGTTCTTGTGATAGTGAGTGAGCTCTCACGAGATATGAAGGTTTTACAAGAGGCTTTTCCCCCTTTGCTCAACACATCGCTCTCCTGCCGCCCTGTAAAGAGGTACCTTTGCCATACTTGTAAGTTTCCTGAGCCATGTGGAACTGTGCGTCGATTAAAGTCAATTAACCTCTTTTCTTTATAAATTACCCCGTCTCGGGTATGTGTTTATGAGCAACATGAGAATGGACTAATACAGACACATCATTTTTTAATTGTAAAAAAATCTAAGAAATTTGCCTTGTATGGAAATGATCATGAAAGGTAATTTTTCTCTCCTGCATGCTTTTTCAAAGGGCAAAATGTTCTGTGCACATGGCAGTCTCAGTCTTTAATTCTAAGTAAATATTTATCCAGAGTTTAGGTACAAAGAAGCAGCACCCTTTACTTGGCAGTTGATTTGATGAGGTCTCACCCCTCTTCTTAAATGTAGGTCTGATCTTCATACGGTTTGGCTCTGTTTCTCCGCCCAAATCTCCTGTGGAATTGTAATCCCCATCGCTGGGGGAGGGACCTGGTGGGAAGTGATTGGATCATGGGGGCAGACATTTCCCTTGCTGTTCTTGTGATAGTGAGTGAGTTCTCACGAGATCTGGTTGTTTAAAAGTGTGTAGCACTTCCCCTTTCACTCTCTCTTCCTCCTGCTCCTGCCCTGTAAGACATGCTGCCTTCCCTTTGGCCTTCCACCATGGCTGTAAGTTTCCCCAGGCCTCCCCAGCCATGTTTCCTGTACAACCTGAGGAATTGTGAGTCAATTAAACTTATTTTCTTTATAGATTACCCAGTCTCAGTTAGTTCTTTAAGGAGCGTGAGAATGGGCTAATATAGCTCTCTTCTTATATTTGATAACAGAAAATTTGAGAGAAATAAACAGACAAATGCTGGAGAATAAAATGCTTTGTGAGAGGATATGAAGAGGTAGTAATCCATTTGGAATGTCCCAAGGGGATCACTAACTCATTCACTCACTCTGGAATTTCGAACTACTTCCAAGCCTTTCTGTGGAAAGAAATACTGGAAGCAGAGCATTTAAGGGTTTAGGAGTCATGCTGTGAGATCTGGCATCTCAATCAGCCGTCGTTCTCAGAGCAGCTTGGGGAGGCAATGGTTAAAGATTTTAGTGAGGCAGGCCCTGGTAGGGCTGCAATCCTGCCATGATGCAGTCTCATTGCATAGAAGTTGGTTGGTTCACAGCAAAGCATCCCGATATGAGGCCACCTAAAAGGCCAATCCATCACCTCCAGCTGGTATGTGCTGAGCAGGAAAGGTGGGGGGCAGGAAGAACTCCATCAGCTTCTGCACTTCGCGCTCTGCACAGCTTATATCCTTCTCCAGGCTGAATTTATGACCTTTCTGTCAGCTGCTTCTTTAATGCATACGGCTAAATATCAGGGGCATGATTCAGACACTCGAGCACTCGAATGCCTACTACTACTAGGACCACGCAGGGGTGCTCTGACAGTCAGCATGGGATATTATAATTTACAGTCTAGCGTTCTGGGTGTCAGGTCCTCACTGAGCTGCTGGCATGCTTCATGCCATCTTTCCTTCTTATATATTGTATATAAAAAAGAGAGGTGCAATGTGTCAGATCCCAAGAGAAGCATGGTATGAGATGAGCAGTACTTTTTAATCTATTTTTTTGTTTAATTAGTGACTTTTCTTTTCCGTTTTTATGGGAATTATTTTGTTGATCAAATATGAATCTGTTACATAAGAGAACTGTTGTAAATTTTTTCAGGGCCTTCGTGTGATCGGGAATGTTAAAGGATTTACTATTAATAAGACATAAAACCTAAAATTCTCCAGACCTTGCAGCCTTTAGGAAAGTAGTATGTGTCTAACAGTATAAACGTACATCTCAGTAACCCCTGCTCCTCCCTGCAGGTAGAAAGGATATTCAAGACCATATCACACTTAAGATTTGAAGCGTGGCAGGGTTAATGTCCCAAATGTCGGTCTGGACTTTCTTTCCTGCTTTTAGATCCAGCTCCCTTGCAGACATCTGCTGCCAGGAGGTCTCTGCAGAAGGTGCTTCCCACTGTCACAGCCAATAGCACTCCCTGGGTGCCCCTTCAAGGCTTTTCCACCTACTCTGCAGTGGCAAGAGCCCTGTTGGTTCCTGTCTCCTTCACTGTGCTGAAACCAGGCTGCTGTCTGAGCAGCAAGGAAAGAACATCTTCTCCCCCAACTTGTCTTGCTTTCTCCCTGGACATGGAAGCAGAGATGTTGCTACATTCACGCTTATTGAGGTCCCTTGTGAAATGTTTTATTCAAGTTCTGTCTTTGCCTCCACGCTGAGGACTCATGCTCAAGTCCATGGGAATGGTCATCAGACCACTCTCTTATACAGATGCTGGGCCAGTTCGTTGTCCCCAAACCTCTTCCTTTAAACATGCTTTCAAAACTCTGCCTTAATTCTCTTTCAGCAGAAAAAAAAGCTAAACCAAGTAAAGCAATGTAAAGGCAGAGAATCCTAAAGTGTGAATCTCATACACACTAAGTGGTCAGTTAAAGCTCAAGTTAAGACAACAGCTGCACCCACATGCTTTTTTACAAATGACACCACATTTCTGCCAGGTACCATATTTCAAAATATATGACTTATTAAGAGAAATACTCTGTGATCAAATAAATTTGGAGCATGCTGCTTTGTAAATGTCCTCTTGGATATTTGCAGTACACAAGACACACCTGCGGCACACAACTGCTGCATAAAATAATTAATTTGACATTGCTTAAACTTATTTGACAATAGGGTGAGGCATAGTGGCTCATGCCTGTAATCCCAGCTCTCTTTAGGAGGCTGAGGCAGGAGGATCCCTGGAGTCCAGGAATTCAGGAGTTCAAGATTGCAGTGAGCTGTGATTGTGCTACTGCCCTCCAGCCTGCGTGATAGAGTGAGACTTTGCCTCTTAAAATTGTTTTTTTCTTTTTAAAATTAAAAACGTATTTGACAACAGGAATCTTTTCTATTTTTTTTTTTTTTTTTCATAATGTCTAGCTTCTGAGGAACCAGTGTGGCACACAACAGAATTTGGCAAATAGTACCTTAAGAAATCCTAGGCCAATATTGTCAACAAAAACTTTTGTCCATTACTTACTGAGATAAAGTGAGGAAAGTCTAGTGAAGCCTCTGAAGTCATTCACCCTCTTTCTGAATTCATTTCAGCCCAGTTTCCCAGTGGGAAGCAGTGAGGGAGGGGTGCAGCAGCAGACGGGTGCTCCAATGGAGCCTTCCAGCAGGTGCCTCACAAGCTTGAGACCAGGCCTCCCACAGAGGGTGCCCCTGCCACGACTGCAGTGTATGGAAGAAAGTCTAGTGCTGCAAGATCCTGCTGCTTTCAAGGGAAACCGATAGAGCAGTTTTTGGTGAAATCTCATAATTTTTACATGTTGGTAATTACATTCAATTTCTTAAAAAGAGGAGGACATCTTACATGCAGGCACCCTCCTCCCCTCATCAAAAAATAAACTGAACAAAGACATTTAAAAAAACACAGGCACACTTTTGGATTGAGTCTAACCCATGGCTTACCAGGTTGCATTCTCCTATCTGGTTCACAGTTGGAAATCCAGAGGGATAAGTAGACGAAAATAAAAAATTAAAGCTGTGTTCTTAAATTCTGCCTACTTTTAACCACTGGATGCAGCCTGCTTATTGAAATAAACAACATAGTGCTTGTCATTATTTTATTACATCCTTGAATTCATAATTTATCTCCAGTGAAAGGGGGAATTATGTGGTAAGTGTTCACAGGCACTTTGATTCTCATGTAAAATGTTTTTATGCTGCTATAGTCAAATAATCAATGTTGTAGGCCTTGCTCCCCCTGGGAATGTTAAAGATTAATTTTGGTGGGACTACAGCTAAAAAACAGAATTTAGTGACAAACTTGACAATCATGTTATTATTTTAAATGACTAAATTCCAATACATTATTGTCAAGAATAAAAAGGATTTTATTTTAGTAAATTTTACAATTCAAGGGAAGTCTCAATATTGGTTTGAGACACCTGGGAATTTTGTAAAGCCCCGGCAGAAAATGTACATCAAAGGCAATTAACTCTCAGTGGTCCATATGGGGCCATCTTTGACAATATTTTCACCATGAATTGCTTGTTTCCACTTTGCCATTCAGCTTTGTACTCTGTCCCCGGGGAGCCCAATTAATACACACACACACACACACACACACCAAATAAAAAACCCCACACATAATACATATACACATATTTACAAGTATCAATATGTTATATATTATACATATATTCAACAAACTAATTTTATTCGATATTGACATGGGTAATATATTAATCATAGAACCCATTTTAATTTCAGCATGAGATCCCGAATTATTTGTCACTCTTTATTAGCATATTTTACAATAGACTCTGACTCCCTATGGAATGTATTTCTCTTTTACCTTTGTTTCTTCCAGAGAACCTCAATAAAGATGACATCCTTTAAAAAGGATATTTTATTAATATAGCTTGGTTTAGGTTATAGACAGATTTTCCTACATTTTATTTGTTATCTCATTTTGGAAAGATGTATACCTGACAAGTTAACTATAATTTTATTATTTATAAATTGCATCATTTTTTACATTCTAGTGGTTAATTTTAAAGAAATGCTTTCCTTTTAACAAGGATGAATCTATTTTGAATACATCTGTATTAAGAGTCTAGATTTCACAAAATGAGTTTATTGAGGTGGGACACAAATATATTTTGATAAATACTTGAACTGTATTGTGGTAATATTTGCCCTTGATTTAATGATTCGTCAATTCATTCTCTGTTTTCTCTACAATTTAACAGAAAGAGATTTTTGAAAGAGCAGAAATTATCAGCATTCCCTATCTACTTTTCAGGGGAATAAAGAGTTTTGTTTTGTTTTTGTTTTTGTTTTTTTTTCAATCTAGAAGACATCAAAGAAGCAGTCAGGCAAGGGGAAGAGAGTGGCTGGCACGGTTAAGAAAGGATGGGAAGAGGCAGATTTTTGGCAGAACTGAATGTGTTAATCTGCAGTGAAATTAGCGATTTAAAAAAGTATTTCTCAGCTGCACATCTGAAAAAAAAATTTATGGTTCTAATTTTCCTTTGGAAATTTAAAATCTTACAAACTCGTAAGATATAATTATCCAAGTTTTTCCACCCCACACTCACCATGCCCACAGAAAGGAGTGGGAATTATGTATGGATGTAAATGGGATGACTACTGCAAAGAATTTAGAAACATTTCAATAAACATACTTGCAAATATTTTCGGTATTTTAAAAAAGTAGGACACATATGTTAAACTCAAGGGAAGAGGGCCTAAAAGGGAATCTCCAAGTGCACAGTTTGCTTCTATATTTGTGTGAACCATTTGGTTAAGTATTTTACAAAATATCTACACTTTATTTTCCAGTCCTTCTGGAATTTTCAAAATACTGTATATCCTACAATAGACTTTTCAACATATGTGTAAGCTGTAGTGTGAAAATAATTGTGGAAATAATTCTAGATCTATATAATTCTGCAACCTACTTGCCTTGAATTGGCTGCATGTGTTTTTTCATGTAAGTATGCATAGAAAATGTTGAAGTGTTTCACACAAAACTCGTTTAGATCTAAAAGCATCTCCGTGATTGGTGAGGTTTTGCCAACCCTAAGGAAATTAGCAAAGATAACATTTAATAACGTCAACCAAGAGAGCTCTTCCTTCATCAGATTTCTTTAAAATGTTTAAAAGTTTGGGTGAAATAGAGAGATGTATAGATCAAACACTCATACCTTAAGATATTTGATTGTAGAGAATGCTCTGTGCACTTGGGTTTTCAAAAAAATAATTATTTAATGACATTTCTAGACAAACAGAAATATTGCTAGGAAATGGCACTTTCTATTCCATCCCTGGTTAGGAAAAATCTTTCTCCATTTCTGGGGTCCACCTATACTTCTGTTCTCAAAAGTTACGGAGAGTAGTTTTAAAATAGCCAAGGCTCTTTTTTGGACCTTCTTTTCCCTAAATCTCCTCCTCCTCCAGCTTTTCTTCTCCCATTTAAGATGTTATAAAAATTATCAAAGGAAAAACTAGCACTCAGCAGAACTATACACATGTGGGTGCTAAATAAATACTTTTGATGATGATGAATGTTGGCAATTCTCCATGGAAGAAAGACCTTACACAAAAGATGTTATAATTATAATGTTTAAATGATTATGCTGTAATTATTATGTTAAAAATCTCCCATGCTCTCAGAACTGCTCGGTGGTGGCAGGGCTGTGACATTCCCATTCAACCTCATCTTATTGCTAAGGCACTTGCCACCTTTGCATGCCATGAAAAAACAGTGGCTTGGCCAAGTCAGAGCAGACCTGGGCAATGGAGGGAGCTCCTGGAGGGCTCTCCTCTCTCTCCCTTCCTCTTCTCACACTCTGCAAGGCTCCTGGCCACCAAAGGATCCCATGTTCCTAATTTTGCTCCAGGCTTTTATCTGTATTCTAACCACCTGCATTAAAAGATCTCGTCAAGTTCATTCGTATCAAGTTTAAATGAGACTCAAAATGTTACCTATCTCTCCTAGATTAGGTAACTTTGCATGGAAAAACAAAAAAGAATAGAAGTTAAATAAATGAATATCTAGTGATGGGACTTTTACCATTAGATGAGGTTCCCTGGAGGAAACCCTTGGAATTCTTGACCAGTTGTCCAGGAGTTTCCAGGGATTCAGAGGTGCTAACATCTACACATTAGCATCATGATTTTAGAGGTATTCGTTTTTATTTTGCTTTCTTAGACTCCTACACTGTTTCTTAGATTGACAATGGCAGGCAGGCTGGATGACTTTCATAGACTCTTGTATGTACATTGACGACCTTTTACCATCCTCAGAGCCTTCTTCAAAATTCTAGCAAAGTCTGAGCTCAGCCAAGTTTTCAGTTTTAACTGAGTCAGCAAATACTTGAGAGTGAACTGTCCTCTTTCTGTAGATATATGGCACAATTTACAAGGCGTGTCTGAATGAAAATGCTTTGAGGTTCTCTAGGATACATCCAAGTGTCATTTATTCCTTAGAATTAAAAATCACTGAAAATAACCTTAGACTTTATCGATGTTGATAACATTTTGAAGAGTAGACAAGAAGGGCTTCAGAATGACACATGTCCACTGCCTGTGTTTCTGACTTTATCCAGGATAACACAGAGGTGGGCAGATAGACCCTGATTCACACATAACTCAGGCCTCCCCTCACAGCCTACAATGAATCCATCACACCTCCTGGCACATGGCTGGGGCCTAACTAATGACAAATGCTATTACCAACGATCTCTTTTAATAGTCACAATCAAATTTATGAAATTGTTTCTTGAAGATAGGAGAGAAGTAGGATCAGGGAGGAGAGAGGCACAACAATACCTGTTGAGAGGACTTTGAGTGAGTGTGTTCCAAGAGAAGGGAATGGCACAAGAGCAAAAAGACAAGTTCACAAACCAAAGTTGGAGGATTTGGGATTAATTGAAATCCTCAAGTGGCGCCTGGTAAGTGACTGCCTATTTAGAGCCAACAGATAGGTTTCTGTGAGGTTAAGGAAGCGAAAAATCCCATACGAAGCTAGTGAGATGTTAAATTCTAATTAGAAGTGTTAATTAAAAAAAAAAATTCCAATTTCATCAGTGAGAGTGCTTTTGTTGTTCCAATTCTCTTTGCTACAGTGAATCCTAAGTATCCTGACTCACTTCGTTCCAATATTATTTACCACTTCTGTAAGGGAGAGAGAAGTTGAGTCTGCCCACAAGCGCCTGGAGCCTCAGTTGTCTCCCCAGAGCCGCCATGATAAGAGACCTATTGGCATTTCCATGGAAAACACCTGTTTTCAGGGCTTTATACACAGACATCACAGTTCACCGTGGCTCAAAGTTTAGCAAAATGAGTGTGGGACTCTCAGGAAGAAAAAGGATTTATGTAATTCTTCTTCAGAGCATCTCTTCGCCACTCTTTTGATACCTTCAAAAAATAGCCAGTGAATTTCCATGACTTAGATGAGGTTATTTTGTGCTGTGTATGAAGTTAAATATGAAGTGATAATATCATTTAACATGACATTTTGCAGACCATTAATCCAAAAGGAGGATTAAACCCTTTGAATGAGCATGCAAATATTAGCTGCCTGAAATTATATTTAAAACTAAATATGAAATTAAATCTAATATTTAACAGATTTCAAATGCATATGTACATTAATATTTTTATTTCAATAACAGTAATCAACATGCTCCAAATTATTTAATGTAATGTTAAATGTTTTCTATTATGCTTTCCACCGATATTTGGATAGTTCCAAAATTTACAATAAACATTATAGAAAAAATTGTTATATATAAGTATTTAAAAGGTGTCTTAAATACAAACCTTGAGCACAAGAGGGCCTATTTAATAAAATGTACAATATCGTTTTATTTCAAATATTTATTTAAGTCATAATAGTTATTTAAAACCATTATAGTCAATGTAACATTTTCAGAAAGTATATTAATGTGTAGACCTGTATTTATTTAACCACCTGATTTTGCCAGAATATATGATGTCATCTCACACATTTTTAGAGTGACTCCTTTGATGCCATTATAAAAATAGAGGATGTAGTTAAAGAAAGTCAAAGTATGTTAAAATCCCTAAAAGCCACCATTTCTAAGGTTAGACTCCTTTAAATCCTTTTGCTATTACTGTACAATTTGTTTACAAATTGATGAAATTGATTATTGTGGACAACATGAAATATTTCAAGGAAAAATAAAAACTAGGTACCATTTGTTTCAGCTCTTCAGTGTATCCTAAAAGCATGCTCCACTTTTTGCAGGATTCTTGGTGGAATATAAGCCCCTCTCGCTCTTCTCTGCTGTCTCTTGACCACTCAGAGCCTCCAGTTACACCAAACCCCAACACCACCTGCCCCACGCCAACCTAGGGACAAGGGTAGGCACTTCCATTTCAAGATTCTACGTCAAAATAAAACTGCCCTAGATTCTGTTTTTTTTCTGAGTTCTTTTTTCTGTAGCAGAGAGAAAAAGTCCTAATTTAGGTTCTTTTTATTTGAAGTACAATTCTCAGGGGTCTGGTTAGGTCAGTGAGTCCCTAGACATATACGGTTTTAGAACATCTCAGTCTCCATCATACTTGATAGATTCCATGTGAGAGAAGATAAGACAAATCAGTCATCAGTTTCTACTTATGCTTATTCCTCATTAATCGTTATTTTAAAAATATATCATAGAAACCTAAAGGCCTTACAATTGTTAATATGCCCCTTTATTCAGGATTAAAATCATTAACATTTTAACAGCTGAAACCAGAATGCCTGTGGGGGCAGAGGGAACTCCTTATTTCAATAAGAATCCATGGGTGCAGTATGCTCCCTCCCAGCTTGGGTGTTGGCAGGTGCTGGGCAGGAGGGGAAAGGGACAGTCCGGTCTATATGCTGTAGAAAGATGCATTTGTTGGTTTTGTTCCCAAAAGGCAAAAGGAAATAAAAATTAAGAGGACAGAGAAAAAAGTCAGGAAGAATAAATGGCAAGAGGCTAGAATTTGTTGTAGGAACAGTGAAACCTCCCTAGGGAGAAGTAATAAAAATTATAATGATGGTGCTAATTGTGTCATTCAAAATTACCTGGACACCTGGATGTCACCTGGATGTCATCTCCCATGCAGGACCAATAGAGCCTACTAGACTCCTTGAATTTTTGTCTGCATGAAGATATAGTGATACTTAAAAGGACTAGATTCTGTGTTTAAACAGGAGTAAGACACCAGGGAAGAAGGAATCAGATACTCAGGAAATAAGGAAAGCTATGTTGATGCAAGCTTCTTACACATTTGCAGAAATTTGGAAGATAATAGCACAGACCATGGTATTGGAAAGTAGAATTCAAGCCAGTGTTACTTTACTCTTAATAAATCTTAATAAATAAAATATGGCTGGGTGTGGTGGCTCATGCCTATAATCCCAGCACTTTGGGAGGCCAAGGCAGGCAGATCACCTGAGGTCAAGTGCTCGAGACCAGCATGGTCAACATGGTGAAAACAACTCGGCTGCACTAAAAAAAAAAAAAAAGAAAAGAAAAGAAAAGAAAAAAATTAGCCAGGCATGGTGGTGCACACCTGTAATACCAGCTAGCTACTTGGGAAGCTGAGACAAGAGAATTGCTTGAACCCAGGCAGCAGAGGTTGCAGTGAGCTGAGATCATGCCACTGCACTCCAGGCTGGGTGACAGAGTGAGATTCTGTCTCAAAATAAATAAATTAATAATTTAAAATTTCAGGTTATATTTCTTATTGGACAAAATGATAATCGTATATAAATTTGATGAAGACAGTTTTACAAATATTACATATTGATTTTATATCACATGTATGATATTTTACACACACACACATATACCCCTCCACACACATATGTAGAGTCAGGGAGAAAAAAAAAAGGGAGAGAGAGAGAGAGGAAGAAGAGACGACAAAATACCTAAGGTTGGTACCCTTGGCTAGATTTGAATTTGGCAGACTTAATGTTGTAAACATTGGCTTATGAATTGATATCCTCTTAGAAGGATTTCCCATCATATACATTGGTCAACTAACACCTGGACTAATACTTCAATGTAGAGAATATTATCAAGTCAAGAACACTCTGAAGAGAGCAACTAACTGGTAAACAACTAGCTAATAATATTTACTGAGCATTTTTAATTGGTCACCTGTAAATTCATTTCATTCTCATAGGAGACCTCTTAGGAGATACTATTAATATCACCACATGCGAATTAGGAAACTAAAGAACAGAGAAGTTAAGTGACTTGCCCAATGTCACACAGCTAGTAAGTGATAAAGCTGAGATTGAACCCAAATTATGGTCAAATCCCAACTTCTTAATCAATATACAATACTGCCTTCCTCATAAGATCAGTAAAGATCTATAAAAGTGTGTTTTATGAGGAATTATTGAGGGAACTAAAACTGTTTAACCTGGAAAACAAAATACTTTAGGGGGAAAAGAGAGTAAGAGTAAAAAAAAAGATATTTTCCAGGACACACTGAAAATCAGACCTGAGAGAGGTTCAGGGTCAGCTCCTCACTATTGATGTGATGCCTCCAATTGTGTAACATTTTTGAACTTGAACATCTCTGGAAAAATCTTAACAGCAAACTTCCTTATCCCTAAAACAAAGGAAAAGAGACAAATGCGAGCTTTAATAGGTACCATCCTCAAGAATTTTGGGAGAGGACTGATTCTAACACGCGACTATAACTAAGTCTAGAGTACCAATGATAATCAGAAAATTGGCATTTTATGTATATATTTTTCTCCTATAGATTCAAAATATGCGTGGGGGTCCCAGGAGTCCAAACACTCCTCATTGCCTTGCAGGATTTCTGGACATCCAGGACTGAGCGTGATGGTCCTTGGTGTGTTGGCCAAGGTAATAGTGGTCTCAGGGCCTCTAGTTACACACTGACCTTGCTGTATGTACATCTGCATCAGAAGTTTTACCTGTCAACTCACCCAGCCCAATACCACCAGGTAAAACCTCCTGGCAAGCCAGTCCTTGTTCCTTCCAGTTTCCTCATTCCAAGTTCCTATCTTCTCAGAAGGAGAGGATGACATAGCCCATACTACCATCTTTTCAGACCCTCTTTCCTCCTGTCTTATGAAAACATGCTTTTATGAAAGAGTCTTAGGTCCAACATAAATATGTACAAATTAGTGTGAATGTAAGAAAATTCCTGGCTTTTCCTATTGACAATTTTGTTTTGTAAAATATTTTAAATAGCTATGGAATTCTACTGTTATCGTTGTCAAATAATCCAAGAATAAGTAAACATTTTAAGTGGAAAAAATATTTTAAGCAGGGATTTCTAAATTAAAGTGACCATGTGTGTGTTTGCACATGCAAACAAAAACAATGCTTTAGTTTACCAGCCATACTTTTGAACATATGTATATTTTCATTCCATTTTCACTTTAATACAAGGCTTACCCATTAAAACAGATGTTCAGAAAAGCTAATATCTATTGCAAAATTTTCTAGTGGTTACAACTAGGGATTCACATTCGCAGTAACCTAATCACGAGGAACACTAGGCTCAGGCTTTGAAACCCAATTATTGAAGGAACACAAGAAGACACATTAAGCCACCATAAATTTCACCATCACCACCTAATCATGGTGGATTGAACACATTCATTTATCAACTCTCATTCCGTAAAATGGTTGCAATGGCATTAAAGGAAGTGAAGACAAAACATATAAGCCAGCAATGGCTTTGACATGTCAACAGTAGGAACACATAGAGAGATGATGGAAATTGAGAAAGTTGAAACTAAAAGCATGCAGAAGTGTTTCTAATGAGAAGAAGCCAATTCATCCTGAGGAAACCCAGAACTTGGGTGTCAGGAATCTTAGAAACTTTTCTGAGGATTGACTGAAAATCCGATTTTAAAGTAGCTAGATATGAGATCTCCTTCTTCAGCCAGGGTGCTGAGCAACCATCTGTGAGAGGGAAGTTAATTCCTTGGGGAAATTCAACTGAAGAACATCTGGACTTGGGTACTATTGAGAACAGGAGAGGGTCAGTGTAGACACAGCACTGGAATAAAGGGGATGATGGGAGTCTATGCCTGATCAATCAGATCACTAGTCTCCCCCCACTCACCTCCTCACACACTGGTTTCAGTCACCCTCTCCTCCAATGCAAGGGTTAGAGAAATCTCCTGCACAAAGTCTGTTTGTCTCCAGAGGAAAGTCCTACAGATATTGAGGGTTGTGTGTTCTTCCAAAAAATACCTATCCAATCACTGTAAGTGAAATGCCAATAGATCACGCCATCATGTCAACTGTGTATCCAATCATTTTAATGCCTTATTTTTAAACCTTAATGACTGACCAAGCATCTTAAGGAAAACCACTGAGGTGAAAGGCCAAAAATAAGTAAAATTTAGAAAGAAAGATAACTGTAAATCAGTAAAAAAATATATATAGAATAGCTGATTACAATATTGAAACTAAAATATTATCAGAGTAATAAGAAGATATTACATCTATGAAATATGAACAGGAGGTGATAGACAGGAATTTGGAATGAGCTCATGGGAATAAATATGATGAATTTTAAAAAGCAAGAGAATAGTTTGAAGAGCAATTTAATTAAATATTCCAGAAGGCAGAACAAAAGAAAAACTAAAGATGGATAATAGGATCTAACACATTAGAAAATGAGAAAAAAATCTGGTGGATTTTCAGAGAGACCAGAAATACCAAAGATAAAAGATCTGCAAGGAATGAATAATAAATAATATTTTACAATACACATGCTTCTGGATTTGAAGTGCCCATTGAATACCCAGTATAACGCAAGAAAAATATTTTTACTAAGGCATACTTATGGTAAAAATTAAGAACCTATGAAATAAGCAAAAATCCTAAAAGCTTTCAAAGCAAAAATAGATGTTGTATATAAAAGAGAAGAAACCACAATGGCAGTGAATTTAATAGCAACACAAGAAGCAATAAAATCAACTAAAGTATCTTGAAAATTTTGAGGGAAAACGAATTTCACCTAAAATTTTATCACCAGCCAAAGTGTTATTTAATGGTGAGAACAAAATAAAGCCCTTTTGAAATTACATAGCTGCAAAAATATACATACAACTGCAGATTCCTTCTTGACACACAACTGGAATATGTCCTCCATAAAAGTAAATTGAAAAAATAGAAAAAATCTGGGATGTATTTAACAGAAGAGGGAGGAGAAAGGATTTTTCAGAATGTAAGCAAAGGTAAGTTCCAGTATTTGGCAGAAGACCAAGAAAAAGACTGGATAAAGTCGGAGCAGAAGGATAGAAATCTGTAAATAAAAGTTTTCCAAGCAATAACAAAAATTCAAAAAAGGCTGAATGGGAAAAGAAGGAATTATTACATGTTGCATTGAACACAAAAGAGAAGAGTTTTACAGAGTTGCAGAATTTGTGCAAATTCATGTCCACGCAGTAAAAATATAAGCAAATGGAAAATCTAGGCACTGTTAATTATAGGTAAAGCAAACATTTGCAGAAAAAAGAAGAAATGTAACAACTGTATATTACTCAGCTCAGTGATGAAAATACTTACATATTCATAATAAAGTCAAAACTCAATAATGTTTTAAACTGGAATTTTACTGTAGCTGCTTTGGAGCATAAGAGGAGGTAAAGTAGTGTTATGTAAAGCCTTCATTATCATTTTACATAAGATAAAGATGTAGCCCCTCCCCACATCAGAAGAAAGAAGTAATTGACCAGATCACGTGACCATGTGTTTACTTCATTCGCGCAAACATTATGCAACATACATGAGCTTCCAATTCCAACATTTTTTTTTTTTTTTTAGAGAAAGACATTTCAGTTTTGACTTTTTATCTACAGGTAATGTTGAAATAAGCATACCAATAATAATAATATGCACTATGGAAAATATAGGAAATAAATTTTTAAACACACATACATGCGACATTTTCCATTTCTATCCACAAGCACTCTGCATGAGGCTAATTTATCCAGCCAGCCGTCAGAATACTAGATCAATACTATAGTAAAACTTCAAGGAGCAGCGTGTTGCCAATATGATGCTGGGTGCACCTAGCATCCTGCAGTTGTGACCATCTTTCTCAGGTGTTTTTGATACTTAGAGTCACCTTTGTGTATCTGGGACTTATGCCAAGGTAATTCCATGAGTTGGTTTTAAAACTTTTCCTAGTGAAGCCTGCTGGGCTGTCTACAGAGAATGATTCATAGGTCATTTGCACTCTTTATGTGTAGATGGAACAACTTTCTTTTAAAGGCATTTCCTCATATTTATCCTTTTGGAAGTTCATATGCCAATTTTCTGCCCACTGACACAGGTTTTTGAAATATTTCTGCGGCTGGCATTTCACCGTCTGGCATTTCAGTATCTGTGAACTCACTCCCCAGATCATTTATAACACTTTAAAATGAGCCGGGTACCCACACCACACTTTGGAGAAACTCACTACTTAATAACAGTATAGAAATCCCGTCCCAACTTACTCCCCATTCCTCTAGCTCAGTGTCTGTAATCCAGGTCCTTGTGCAAGTCACATGAGACAGCTTAAGCCTGTGTAGATGCTCTGATCAATTTTTCATAAGTTTATGGACTTATGTTAGTTTTATGTTTCGGGTTATCCTTTCTTTTTGTCTATACTGCAGTAGGTCATTTTATTATTACTTATTACTGTGCCTCTTGTTTGTATGCGACAGAAACTCAATTCGAGCCAGCTTAAATAGAAAGAGAAGCTGTTGTGAGGATTTAGAAGTATTTCATAGAAACCAGAAGCAAGAATGAAGCCTGGACTCAAGAAGGACTGGAAACAGGCATTGCATATATCATCATTCCCATTTTCTTCCCTCTGTGAACCATTTTTGTTTTTCTTTCAAAAGAACCGTTTTGGCTTCTCTGGTTCATACAGCAGAGCTGCTTTTCGTTTCTTTTTCATGTTGGTGAAACATATAAAAGAAAAAAATAACATCACCTTTTGTTTTGATTGGATTTTTATTACTGGTGAAGGTGAACTTATTATTCTTCTTTATTTTTCTATTAGTAGTTATTTGTAAATTTCCCTTACTTAGGCTATTTCTCCTGCTGAAATATTCATAATTTTAGTTTATTTAGAAGAGTTTAGGTTTTTAGGATATTAAACGCTTTTTTGTAATACAGATTCCCAGTTTACTGTTTGTCTCTAGTTTTCTATGTGGTATTTGTTATTAAATAACCTTTTATTATTCTTTTTTATTTTAGTATGTGCATTTTAGATTTATCATCTTTAGCCTTTACACAAAATATGTAGCAAACTATGCTTTTTTTATAATGACAACTTTTATATAAGATGAAGGGGTACATCATCTTGTAGACCTTAGATGATTTATTACATGAGTGTATTATGTTATGTTGAGTTTTAGGGTACAAATGATCCTGTCAACCATTTAGTGGTCATAATATCCAATGTTTTTTCAGCCCATATCTCCTTCCCTCCTCCCTCCCCCATCAGGAAATCCTCAGTGTCTGTTGCTCTTATCTTTATGTCTTTGCATATTCAATGTCCAGCTCCCATTTATAAGTAAGAACATGTGCTATTTGGTTTTCTGTTCTGACGATCATTCACTTAGGATAGTGTTCTCCAGCTGCATTCATGTCACTGCAAAGGACATGATGTTATTCTTGTTTATGGCTGTGTAGTATTCCGTGGTGTATATGTATCACATTATCTTTATCCAATCCATTGTTGATGGGCACCTTTGCTATTGGAAATATTGCTGCAATAAACATGACTGTATGTGTCTTTTTGACAGAATGAATCATTTTCCTCCAGGTATATACTCTGTAGTGAAATTATTGAGTCAAATGATAGTTTTAAGTTCTTTAAGATATCTCCAGATTACTTTCTACAGTGTCTGAAGTATTCTGCATTCCCACCAAGACTGTATAAGCATTCCCTTTTCTCTGCAGCCTCACCAACATTTCTTTTTGTTTTGTTTTGTTTTACTTTTTAATAAGAGCTATGCCGAATGGTGTGAGACCATATCTTATTGTGGTTTGATTTTCATTTCTCTAATGATTAGTGATGTTGAGCATTTTTTCATGTTTTTTGACGACTTGCACATCTTCTTTTAAAAAGTATCTGTTATATCCTTTGCCCACTTCTAAATGGATTATTTGTTTTTTGCTTGTTGATTTGTTTAAGTTCCTCGTAGATTCTTGATATCAGGTCTTTGTCAAAAGCATATTTTGTGAATATTCTGTCCCTTTGTGTAGACTGTCTGTTTACTCTGTTGGTAATTTCTTTTCCTGTGCAGAAGCTCTTTAGTTCAATTAGGTCCCACTTGTCAATTTTTTGTTTTTGTTGTAATTGTTTTTGGGGATTTACCCATAACCTTTTGCCAGAGCCAATGTCGAGAAGAGTATTTCCAAGGTCTTTTCTAGGATTTTTATAGTTTGAGCTCTTACATTTAAAACTTTAATACATCTTGAGTTAATTTTTATATGTAGTAAGAGGTAATTGTCTAGTTTCATTCTCTGCATATGGCTGGCCAGTTACCCCAGCACCATTTACTGAATAGGGAGTCCTTTCCCCATCACTTATTTTTATCAGTTTTGTCAAGGATCAGATGATTGTAGGTGGATGGGTTTATTCCTTGTTTCTCTATTCTGTTCCGTTGATCTGTGTGTATGTTTCTGTACCAGTACCACGCTGTTTTGCTTGTCATAGCCTTATAGTATAGTTTGAAGTTGAGTAATGTGATGTCAGATTTGTTCTTTTTGCTTAGGGTCGCTTTGGCTATTTGGTCTCTTTTTTGATTCCATATAAATTTTAGAATCAATTTTTCTAATTCTGTGAAAAATAATATTGGTATTTTGATAGGGATAGCATTGGATCTGTAAACTGTTTTGGGCAATATGGCTGATTTAACAATATTGGTTCTTCCAATCTATGACCATAAAATATTTCCACTTATTTGTGTCATCTAGATTTCCTGAGTTATTCTTGTGGAGATCTTTCACCTCTCTTGGTTAGATGAATTCCTATGTATTTCATTTTGTGTGTGTGTGTGTGTGAGTGTGTGTATGTGTGTCTACTTTAAATAAGACTGTGTTCTTGATTGGGTTCTCAGCTAGAAAGTTATTGGTGTTTGAAATGTTACTGATTTTTGTACATTGATCTCATATCCTGAAACTTTACTGAAGTTGTTTATCAGTTCCAGGAGCCTTTTCACAGTCTTTAGGGTTTTCTATGTATAGAATGACATTGCCAGCAAAGAGATATTTTGACTTCTTTTTCTGTTTGATACCTTTTACTTATTTCTCTTGATTGATTGCTCTGTCTAGGACTTCTACTAGTATTCTGAATAGGAGTGTGAAAACAGGCATTCTTATCTCCTTCCAGTTCTCAAGGGGAATGGGTTCAACTTTTGCCCATTCAGTATGATGTTGGCTGTAGGTCTGTCCTAGATGCCTCTTACTATTTTGAGTTATGTTCCTTCAGTGCCCAGCCTGTTGAGGGATTTACCATGAAGGACGTTGGATTTTATAAATGGCTTTCTTTGTCCATTGAGATGATCATATGGTTTTCGTTTTTTATCCTGTTCATGTGGTGAATCACGTTTATTGATTTGTCTATCTTGAAGCGACCTCGCATCCTAAGAAAAAAAGCCTATTTGATCATGGTGAATTCACTTTTTGATATGCTGCTGAATTCAGTTTCCAAGTATTTTGTTGAGGATTTTTGGGTCTATTTTCATCAGGGATATTGGCTAGAACTTTTCTTTTTTCATTGTGTCTGCCGGATTTTGGTATCAGGATGATGCTGGCATTGCAGAATAAGTTATAGAGGATGCCCTCCCCTCATTTTTAAGGAATAATTTCAAAATAATTGGTACCAGCTCTTCTTGCATGTAAGATGTAATTCAGCTGTGAATCCAAGTGGGCTGTTTTTTATTGTAGGTTTTTTATTGCTGATTCGATTTTGGAAAACATTATTGGTTTGTTCAGGTTTTTACCTTCTTCCTGGTTCAATCTTGGAAGGTTGTGTATTTCTAGGAATTTATCCTTTTCCTCTAGATTTTCTAATTTGTGTCTACAGAGCTGTTTACAATATTCTTTGAGGATCTTTTGCATTTCTATCAGATAACTTGTAATCTTTGCCATCTCTGATTGCATTTATTTGGCTTATTTGGATCTTTTCTCTTTTTTTCTTTGTTAATCTAGCTAGTGATTTATCAACCTTGTTTATTCTTTTGAAGACAACTCTTGGTTTAATCATCTTTTGCGTAGACTTTTGGGTCTCAATTTCATTCAGTTCTTCTCTGATTTTAGTTATTTAATTTCTTCTGCTGTCATTGGAGTTGGAGTCTTCTTTTCTCTTAATTCCTCTAGGTGTCATGTTAGATCATTCATTTAAGATCTTCTTAGCCTCTTGATGAAGACATTTAGCACTATAAGCTTTCCTCTTAACACATTTTCTGCATCCCAGAGATTTGGGTAAGTTGTGTCTCTATTTTTATTAATTCCACAGAATTTGTTTTATTTCTGCCTTAATTTTATTGTTTCCCCAACAGCTAATCGGAAGTTTTTTAATTTCTTAATTTCCATATTTTCATGTAGTTGTGAGATATCTTGGTATTGATTTCTATTTTTACTGCACTGGGGTCCTACAGTGTGATTGATATGGCTTTGATTTTTTTTAATTTTACTGAGACTTGTTTTATGACCAAGAATGTGGTTGATCTTAGAATATGTTCTGTGTGCAGATCAGAATAATGTATATTCTGTGCTTACTGGGTATTCAGTAGATGTCTATCAGGTCCAGTTCATCAAGTATTGAGTTTAACTCCAGAATTTCTTGGTTAGTTTTCTGCCTTGATGATCTTTCTAACAGTCAGTGAAGTGTTAAAGTCTCCCACTATTATTGTGTGGCTGTCTTAAGTTTCTTGTAAAGAAAAACTTGTTTTATGAATCTGGGTGCTACAGTGTAGGGTGCATACATATTTAGGATGTTTAAGTCTTATTGTTGAATTGAACCCTTTATCATTATGTCATGCCCTTCTTTGTCTTCCCTGATTTTTGTTGGTTTAAAGCCTATTTTATCTGATATAAGAATAGTAACTCATTCTCTTTTTTGTTTTCCATTTGCATGGTAGATTTTTCTCTATGCCTTTACTTTTAGCCTGTGACTGTCATTGTATGTGAGGTATATCTCTGGAAGACAGCAGACAATTGGGTCTTGTCTTTTTATCTAGCTTGGCAGTCTATACCTTTTAAGTGGGGTGTTTAGGCCATTTACATTCAGGGTTAGTATTGATATGCAAAATTTTGGTTCTGTCATTATGTTGTTAGCTGTTTATTTTGTAGACTTGATTGTGTAGTTCCCTTATATTGTCTGTGGGCTATGTGCTTGAGTGTATTTGTGTGGTGGCAGGTTTCAATCCTTTGTTTACAAGTTTAACACTCCCGTAAGGGCATCTTGTAATGCTGGTCTGGTGGTAATGAATTCCCTCAGTGCTTGCTTGCCTGAGAAAAATTTTATTTCTCCTTTACTTAAGAAGTTTAGTTTGGCAGGATATGAGATTTTTGGCTAGAATTTCTTTTCTTTAAGAATGCTGAAAATATGCACACAATCTCCTCTGGCTTGTAAGATTTCTGCTGAGAGGTCTACTGCTAGCCTACTGGGGTTCCCTGTGTAGGTGGTCTAACCTTTCTTTCTACCTAACATTAAGATATTTTTTATTTTGTGTTGACTTTGGTAAATCTGATAGCTATGTGCCTTGGGGATGGTCATCTTGTACAGTATCTCTCAGGAGTTTTCTGTATTTATTTAATTTGTATGTCCACCTTGCTACCAAGATTGAGGCAATACTCAAGAACTATATCCTCAAATGTTCTTTCCAAGTTGCTTACTCTCTCTCCTCTTTCAGAAATGGCAATGAGTCATAGATTTGGTCATATATATATATATATAATCACATATTTCTTAGAGGTTTTGCTTGTTTTTGAAATTCTCCCAGAAAGGAGAACTAGAAATTAAAATTTTAAATTATTTTTGTCTGACTTAGTAGATTCAAAGAACTGGTCTTTAAACTCTGAGATTCTATCCTCATCTTGTTCTATTCTATTGTTAATGCTTATGATTATATTATGAAATTCTTCAATTCCAGAAGTTCAGTTTGGTTCTTTCCTAAAATGGTTATTTTGTCTTTCAGCTCCTGGATCATTTTACTGGATTCCTTAGATTGAGTTTCAACTTTCTTCTGGAACTTGATGAGCTTCCTTGCTATCAATATTCTTAAGTCTGTGTCTGACATTTCAGTCTTTTCAATGTGGTTAAGAACCATTGCAGTATTTGTTTGAAGGTCAGGGGACACTCTAACTTTTGGAATTGCTAGAGTTCTTACACTGATTCTTTCTCATGTATGAAGACTGGTCGTCCTTTAAATGTGATGTGAGTTGAGTACAGACAGTTGGCTTTGCTTCTTGGTGCTTTCAGAGGGCCAAGGCCCTTTATCTGTGACGAGATTGTTGCCTTACTTTTCACAAGCACTGTACACTAGCAAAATATTTTGGTGGTATAATTAGGGCTGTGATCCAGTAGGTGGTACCTAAGAGTGGTGCCCAAAGATTGGCTCTTAGTCTCATGCTTTTTTGTATTTTTTGGCATATTGGCAGCCGTGCTCTGTGGTGGGGGAAGAGAGATGACTCCTTCAACTGGTCCACTCCTGGGCCTTGGGTGAGGCCCCTGCAATCACTGGCACTGCACTTGTATTTTCTTTGTTACATGTTCCAGACCACAAGGCTCCCTAAGGCAGAGGCCAGGTTGGCAGACAGGCCATGCCCTTCCAGACCACCTCTGTGGAGGGGGGCACTTCCTGCTCTCCCTCTGGCCTATGAGCCCAGGTGTCACACCCCTCTCAGTGTTCTGACAGTGGGGACTTCCCTGCTTGGGTGCCTCCTAAGCAGGTGAGTCTTACCCACCTAGAAGGAGTGGGAGTGGGTGGAATCACCTGCTCCACCACCTGGGTGCTTCCCGGAGGAATACAGCGCTGAACCTGCCCACAGAATTCAGACAGAAGCAAGTCCCTGGAGCTCTGCCTAGCTGGTGTATCCCATGCAGATAGAAACAGCAAAGGTTGGTGGAGTACTCTGAGTACTTCCTGGAGGAACATGGAGCTGCTCCCACCTGCAGAGTTCAGGCTGAGGCAGGTTTACTGTGCTGGAAACCCCAGGTTACATGTCCCACCCTGCAAGGAGCAGCAGGGTTGAGTGGACTTGCCTGATCTGCTGTCCAGGGGTGCATGGAGCTGCATCCACACACAGTGTGCAAGCAGAAGTCAGTCCAGTTGTGTTGGAAGCGCCAGCCAGCATGTGAACCTAGGTAGAAGCAGTGTGTGTGGGTGGAGTCGCCCTGTCAGTCACCCAGGTGTTTCCTGGGGGAACACAGAGAGCTGTTTGCCCCCATAGAATTTAGGGAGAGGTGGGACCAGTGTGCTGGAAGCTGGAAGAGGGCAGTGAAACAATCTTATTGCTCCCAGACATGGGGACTGCAGCCTGCATTGTGGATATGACCACTGGTGCTAGGCTGCTCTGAGATCCAAGGATTGTGGGAGTCCCTGTGAGCTTCAGTGTTGCTTCTGGAAAAACTCCAAGTGGTTTTCTGTATTAGTCTAGAGACTTAGGGGAATGAGGGGACTCTCCCATTCCCAGGCTTGCACAAGTTCCTGCGGGAAGTGTGGATCCCCAGGGGCTCTCACTCGCTCACTCTTTCTCCATGTTGGGGAGCTTCTGCTGTCTCATGTAGGTCCCTGATGGGCAGCTGTTCAGTTGTGCTCTTTTCTGTTCTCCATGACCCTTTCCTTCCTTGATGCGTCCTGTTGTAGTTTCTTAGATCAGTGTGCAGAGTCAGTGTTCACTCGCCACTTTGTCCCCTTGCAGTGAAAGCAGTGCACTCAAGCTGCTTCTAGTCCACCATGTTTATCCCTGCTAAAATTTTTTAATGTTTCCATTTTTTTTTCAGTTGACAATTTTTTCTTCATGTCTGGAAAGTCCTTCAGTGACTACAGATATTCTTCTACATTGTAACCTAGTAATTCTATGATGTTTAATCATTCTTTCTTAAATGTGTCTGGATTTCACTATAAGACATAAGATAGATAAACCTCTTTATGTTCAGATATTTTGCTACTTGTTTCAGTAAATTTGTTAAAAGCCCCTACTTTTGACGAGGGAGTTAAATTTTCTCTTAACTAGTTGCACTGATTACCTCTTAAATAATTCTGGAGAGAATGAGAGCCGGCAGCCTGTTTGGTATTCATTTTATTGTAGAATGTTGACCCCTCCAGAGTGCGCTCTTGGTTTGAGAAATATGTGTTTGAAAATATTTAAGATGATATATATCTGTAATTTTTAAAATATTAGAATAAAATCATTCATCAAATTCAAACTTCACAGAGTCCATCAACCTTGATATGCATGTGATTCTCTCTTCTCCTCATTAAATGAAAGTGTTATGATACCTGTTTTGTCAGCCATGGTGCTAGGCATAAGTTCTCATGTAACAAAGGCATGGCATCAGAAGACACGGAATTCACATCCTGCTTTCACCTTGGAAAGCATTTTGTCTCTCCTGATCTCAGTTTGCTTGGGAGAGATATAAAGTTAGCTTAAGGGTCATTCTAGGTCCAACACCCATTCTTCATCTGGGAGTCTGTAGATGTGAAAGAAAGTCCAGTTAATTATTTTTTAGATATCGCTCAACTGAAATTTTGCAGCCCTGATCTTTTGATGTATTTCAAACACTTGTCCCGTGCCAGGTGTCTTGTTAGTACTTAGTCTCTGAGAATTTCATTGTGTTTACCTAGAGAATAAGGGAAGAAGAGCTGATTTTATCATACATCCTATGTTAAATATGTATGTATGAACATCTCTCTGACATGCATGTATATACATATGTACATACATGCCTGATATTTGCGATTATTCTCTTTTCTTAATTATTCTCTGTTTCTGTATTAACTACACATTTAGTTTTTAAGGGTTGAAATTATTACCACTTCCTGGGAATTATATTCAATTTCTAAAGGAACTGTGGGACTCATAAAACTCCTAAATATGGCAAGTAGTGAGATTTCGATTCACGAATAGCTATCATGGGGATTCCATATTATGTACATGAAAACTGTGTTATTCTCCATGTTTATATTTATCAAGATTTTCGTCAGCAAAGATGTTTGTAACTCATGTAACTATCCAAGACAATAACTGCTCTCCTATCTAATTGCACAATGTGCTGTCATCACTTTAACTGCACCCTATGTTGGTACTATTTTGAAGGGTATGATATTCTCATAAGGGAAAGTATATTTCATTGCATGTATTTAATTTTAATTGTTTAATGCTAGAAAAACCAACACAGCATTTCCTATTCTATCTCCCTGGAATTACGTGTGCATCCACATTTATGAATTCATACATCTTCTCTACCTTCTGTGAAAAATGAGAAGAGTAAAAGCTGCCAATATTATAATAATCAGCATCTTTTAAACAAAGTGTTATACACATAGCTAGATATGTTTGGGCTTTGTTTTAAAAAATTCAGGTTATTATCTGGCTCACTTGATTTAGATTTAACCTTGTTTTAGACTCTTCTCATATAAAATTGAAAATAATGTGAAATCTGGAAACACTGAAAGTTCATCTTGTAAGTGATAAAGGACATCACTGATGTTTCAACTGCCTATCCCCCACTGTTAGAGAAATAGGGCTAGGGACCTACTTTTCTGTCTCTGATTGGTGTGAGTAACTGAAAGCTTAGAATTATTTAGCATACAGAACCTTAATGGTGCAGTTCAGGGTTTATTATATAAAATGCTATCTTAAAATACTATACTTTAAAATAGTTTGCTTTAATAGGTGAAAGGGAAAAAAGCTAAGCTTTAAAAGTATTTTGTTTGAAAATACACAGTCCTATCTCAGCCATAAGTGGATTTTTAAAACTTTCTTTTAAAAGGTGCAACTTTAAATATTATCCAGTAGAATTTCCTTTCCAGCTGATATTTTCAGGAAAGCAGAATGAGGAAACGTAATATGGCTTAATCCTTTTTCTTTTCTAAGGCAACTGTTTTAGTCCGTTCAGGCTGCTGTAACAAAATACCACAGACTGGGCGGCTTATAAACAACAAACACTTATTCCTCAAAGAGTCAGAGGCTGGAAATCCAAATCAAGGCACTGGAAGATTCGGTGTCTGGAGAGGGCTTGTATCCTGGGTCGTAGAGGGCATTTTCTCTTCTCACTGAGTCCTCACAGCAGAAGGAGACAAGGCAACTCCTGAGGTGTTTTTTATAACGGTACTAAAACCATTCGTTCTTTTATGATCTACTCACGTCATCACTTGGTGAGTAGACTTCAATCTACGAATTTTGGAGGTACACAAACATTCAGACCAGAGCATCAGCATTAACCACATCTGCCTAATTTTCAAGAGGCTCCATTTACTGTTAACATTTTATTATCCCCTTTCTCCTCTCTTAGCAATCTTCCAGGATCCAAGTGGCATTAGTTGTTTGTTTGTTTGTTTGTTTGTTTAATTTTACTTTAAGTTCTGGGATACATGTGCAGAACGTGCAGGTTCGTTACATAGGTATACAAGTGCCATGGTGGTTTGCTGCACCCATCAACCAGAAGCTTCCATTAAACTAGATGTGGCTGCTTTTGAAACATGTTGCATTTTTCTACCTTTGATTTTGATGGAAATGCCAACCATTGCTCTAACATGCTCCATAATTATAATTTGTTTAATTATGATAAGCTTACAAGATGGGACTTATGGTTATCCCAGTTTTACATGACAAAACTGAGATTCAGGAAGTGAAGTGATTTGTCTAAGGTTAAAACAGCTAATAAATGATGAAGCCTGATTTGAGCCCAGGTCATCTGACTTCAGCCCCTGAGTGAGCTCTTGGTAATCTGTAGTGCAAGTTTTCTTACTACGTGCAGTTACTATCTCTCCGCTCATTTGTACTATTAATTTTCACTTTTCTTCCAAAAAGATTCTACAGGTAAGTATATTTCTTGCAGATGATTAAATTGCTCTTCCTTTTCTGTGATTCTTTTTAATGTCATTGCATAATTATAAATAATAGTTTTTATTTGTTAAGCAGACTTGAGTTTTTGGCTTGGGCAATTTGCTGAGTGATGGATCTGTTGATTCTCCTCACAGCTGAACTACACTAGGTCTTTCCTAGAGCTCTGTTCTCCTTGGCATCACATGCCCAACCAGCCTGTTGTTCTACTAAGTCACTTTCCTTCTGAATTCTATTCTTGCTCAGTTAATGTCCCTGTGATTAACTTTCAGTCAAATGTTTTCTCGAGGACATTTATTTCTTCTAGTCTCTGGAGGAAAACGTGACATTTTAAGGTAACTTTCACCAGACTAAGCCTCAGGGGACAATGTAGATTCTGAAGCTGAAGAACTAAGGCTTTGATTTGTTCTCTGAAAACAGAAAAGTATGCTGAAGTCTACTGTTGCCAAGAGTGAGTGCTCAGTATGGGTTTAGTACATTTTTGAATTCAAATATTAACTCTTCCAAAGGAAGTCGTATTTACTTATATATAAAATGAATGCAATGTTCAGTTGTAGAGCATATAAGAAGAGGAAAAGAGGCTGGGCGTGGTGGCTCACGCCTGTAAACCCAGCACTTTGAGAAGATGAGGTGGGCAGATCATGAGGTCAGGAGATCGAGACCATCCTGGCTAACATGGTGAAACCCCATCTCTGCTAAAAATACAAAAAATTAGCCGGACATGGTGGTGGGTGCCTGTAGTCCCAGCTACTCGGGAGGCTGAGGCAGGAGAGTGGCGTGAACCCGGGAGGCGGAGCTTGCAGTGAGCCGAGATTGCTCCACTGCACTCCAACCTGGGCAACAGGGTAAAACTCCATCTCAAAAAAAAAGGAAAAGAATCCAGAGAGCTATATTTTAAAATAAATGCAAAGCAAACTCATATGCTAATCTGGATTCTGCAGAACCAGAAGTATAACAGAGGTAGATACCAAGACCCAAAAAGAATAAAATGATAGGATAGCAGCATGTGGGATCACAGTGTCAAGGATAGGCCTATACTTGGACAAAGCCAGACCTAGGTTATGGCCAAAATTTGACCCGTAAGCCTGAGCTATTGTGTAAACTGTATGAAAAGTCTCAAATTAAACATAGAATATCAGGAGAGAGAAATGGCAGTGAATCTTTGCACTAAGCATGTGAGCTACACAATACTTCAGAGCTACCCTTTAAAAACTTCCTTGTCACAGTAGGCAAAGTTATCGGGACTCATGACATTACACAAGCTCCAGAAGACAAGAATTGATGGCAGAAAATGGTCTTTCAGGGCCGGAAGCTGTGAATTCAAAAAGATACCAACTAGCAGGTCTTTTTCTTAAAAGGGCTAAGGCTGGGGAGACAAGAAGTCGCCAAGGTGTCTATAGGATGATAATTTACAGTTGTAAGGCGACAACCTGGCAGTAGTTTCAGCATCCCAGGGAAGATAAGCACCCAGGGGTTGATTTGGGAGCATCTTTGTGGGCGCCAAACAGTCTGGCTATCAGAATCCCACCATCTCAGAGACAGGAAGTTACGTGGCTGGGGCTCCGGTAACATCACCCACCCTGATGACACTGTTAAGAACGAGAGTAGAGTCTGTTAGGGAGTGGAGTGTGTCTCAAGCCTGGGGTCTGCCACTTCCGGCTCTGTGACCTTAAGCAGGTCACATGATTTATTTTCTGTAAAATTGGAATGTAAGAGGACGCGTTAGAAGATTTGTATAAGCAATGGGTAAAGCATGCATGCTGTTATGCTTAGAATAGTGTCTGGGGTATAAGTATAAAAACAAATATGTTTTATTTATATTATAAAGGATAGGCTTAGGGAAGGTTTTAGGCACAAGCTGAGTTGGAACATACGGGCTAAGAGAAGCTAGTAAGCTTAAGAAGTCAGGATTCCTTGGTCCAACGAAAGAGGAAAGGAGTGAAGAAGACGTTAGAGCGTAAAGGATAGGGGAGCCACAAACTGGGCAGAAGCCAGGGCCCTCTGAGTATTATAACCAATAAAAAATTCACAGTGGGCACTTTTTTCTTGAGTAATAGGGATGCTATATAAGACTTTCTGGTTGTTAAAGTCATTTAACATAATTCTTCCAGTGTTCTCCCAAATAGGTATCTGGATAACAAAGCCAGATATCCACACAAAGGCTTTCCTGGTGTGTGTGTGTGTGTGTGTGTGTGTGTGTGTGTGTGTAAATTAAAGAAAGACAGGGATTCCATGTTAGAGTTGATAGATAAAGTGGAAATATTGCATACCCGAGACCGAAAAGAGAGAAAAAAATAATGTATCCCAGTTAGCAGTTTAGAGACATTAGAGAGTTTGAGATTGTAAAACACCAGGGAATGCACAGAAAATTTGGCAAAGGTATTACACGTCAAGATTATTTAGATCTGAAACACAGCAAGGTGAATCTAGCTAATATCTGTACTAAAATTAATTCAACAAATATTTATTAAGAGCATCCTCTATGCTAGACATTTTGTTTATTTTGGTAATAAAAATATGTGTAAATGAATTTTGTTATCAATACATTTTTATGCATGAGAGAGACAGGCAAGTAAACACTAAGAATAAAATATAATATGAACAGATGAAAGAGGATTTTATCTGCCCAATACAGTCAATTTGACCTCCTAGACCAGATGATAAAATGCTTGACCTCTTACCTGCAACATAGACAAGTCTCTCAGATGAGTAAGAGAGCAAAAGGGATTGAAGCACAAAGGCAATTGAAAAGGTGCCATTCTAGAAATGGCAAAGGATAGAAAGATGGTAGGAAGGTGGGAAGAATTGAGATTCCGCACTCTTGGAAAGCGTGATGATGGTTTTTCATGCATGATAAAGTCTGAGAATCACAGTCTTAGCACAATTCTGTGTGCAACTCTGTTGCTGTCACTAATTGGCTTGTCTGGAAAATGGGTGCAACAGGAGTTGCAGAGCTGAGACATAAAGAATCAGTGTCATGATCAGACTTGCCTATCTGAAAGATCACTGTGAGGTTAGAATAACACAAGCAGTAAGGAAGCCAGTGACAGGAGTAGGTGACAGAAATTGTCCATTATGAGAGCTTCAATGAGAAGAACATTTATGTGTTTGTTTAAACTTTCAAGACATTTTATTTATGATTGGTCCTTATAAGATGTTGTTAGAATGGAAAAAGAAAGGTTTATTTTACATTATTTGAAGAAAATTCTAAAACCATCCTCTCGTCTATTAATTATATATTAATTTATTTATGGTTTTCTTAATTCTTATTACAAAGCTCATAAAATGTAATTTGGGAGATATTTTTAAGGCTTCTATTATCCAGGGAATAATTTCCAGTTACTGTTATTAAAAATAATATGTTTATGTGTAATAGCTGCCAACATTTAGTGAATTCTACAAATTATGTCTTGAGGAATAAGCTTAACTCTTTGGCAACTAATGTTAGTTATTTTATGTTATTCTCATGTAATGATAAGCCATAATATTTTTTCAAGTAATACATGACTTCTAGTTTAATGTGCTGCAATCATTATATCGTAAATAGAAACTCAAGAATTAACACTTTAAAAGTCAGCATTTAAGGAATGAATGGATGCTTCCGAAAATTTTGCATTCTTGGAAGAAAAATATCCTCCAAGAAAACCTAAGATTTAAAAAAAAAAAAAAAAAAAACCTTGTTTTTAAAACTAGGATTGTAGAAAGCATAAGAGTGCATAAATCAATAGTGGTAAGCCAGCGACGGAATGGAGTGCTGCTTGGGGGACACAGACTGAGGGGGCCGCCATTCGAATGGTTGGATGGTCTGAATGCCTGGGATCAGGCAGCAAAGCTGAGACTCTGCACAATGAGAGGTCACAGAGGAGATGCCCTTCTCCTTATGAAGCTGAAGCCAAAAGAGAGACATCTTCAGTGGGTAAATTATAGGGGATAGGAAACAGGTCACGCACACATGAAAACATCACATATGAGAGAAGTAGAATTCACTGTGTGGAAAAAGAATTGACTTTTCAATCAATTGAAATAAGATAATTAGTGGGCCCTCTCATATATATATATATATATATAGAGAGAGAGAGAGAGAGAGAGAGAGTAAAAAATATATATATAGTAAAATAAAAATATATCCCTACCTCATCTGATAGAGAAAAATTAAGATGGAGTAAAGCAATGTGAAAAGCTAATTTGTAAATTTTAGAAGAATACATAAATAGCTTCATAGTGACAAGAAGAGGATTATTTTCAAGAAGACACAAAAAAGCAAAATCATTATAAGAAAAATCCCAGCTGGGCATGGTGGCTCATGCCTATAATCCCAGCATTTTGGGAGGCTGAGGTGGGTGAATCGCTTGAGGCCAGGATTTCAAGACCAGCCGGGCCAACATGGCAAAACCCCGTCTCTATTTAAAAAAAAAATTCAAAAAGAACATTTCTAAATAAGTCAACCACATTAAAAGCAAAAAGACAAAAAAAAGCTATCATCAAATTATGAAGAAAATTATAAAACAACACAGAAACTGAGAAACTCTATCTGCAATGTAAAACTTAGAGGTTTCATTAGTTTCGTGATCAGAACATATATGTAAATATATATTTAAATATATAAATATATATTTACTTTTTGAACTCCTACAAATCAATAAGAAAAATGTCTGGTATAAAATAGATGACACAAGAGAAGTCATTTCAGAAAAAAAATTAGCAACCAATAAACATATATAAATGACTTTAGTCTTCTCAGTAATCAAGTTAATTCATATGAAACATGAATTGAGATATTGTACCGCAACTAGGTTGGTAAAAATTGCAAAACTGGGTAATACTCACTGGAATAAAATGTGGAGAAGCCAATTTTAATACAGAGCTGAAGGGAAAGCCCCTTGGTGTAATACCATCACTTTGAAAATGGTAGTGTTTCCTATAAATGGTTCCACATACAAATGGTTCCACACATAAATGGTTCCACAAAGCCCCTTGGTGTAATACCATCACTTTGAAAATGGTAGTGTTTCCTATAAATGGTTCTACATACAAATCCTGTGACCTGCAGCTTCATTCCTAGGTATGCCTACGCTCTAGAAAAACTATGTAGATACACCTGGCCCTATAGGACAATATTAAAGTTCTTGCTGTTATTTAAATTTTATCCACTGTAATTGCTATTTTTAAGCTACATCATTTAGTTCTCAGAGAATGTAATTTATAATATGTAATTTGTATTGTTTACCGTGTTATTATTTTAGTGACATTTTTCAGAATTACGATTAATTAAAGCATAGAAATAAACCCGGAATTGTAATCACCATCAGTTCTGGTTTAGCCATGTGTCATGTTATACACTTGTAAAAATTTAAATTATTCATACATACCTATTCTTCCAAAACAAATTTCTTTCCTCTTTCCATACTCAAAGGAGAATTTTAACCAGAATAAATTTCTAGAAATTTGTTATCATCATCTCATTATGGAGATTTCTCAATTTTTACAGTGATATCAAAAAATGATGTCATTGTAGTGAAATTACCGTGTAACAACGCTATGAAAACTCAGTCACACATCAATTCTGTAGAATGAAAATTGATGGTTAAATGCAGTACTAAGGAAGCTTGCTAGCAGAGCAAAAATATAATGCTGATGTACTTTCATTCAACAACCAGTATTAGTTCTCATTTCATGATATTTACCTTAGAGGTCTAAGTCACAATATTTTCCTTGAGTGAGATTTTATTGTTAAACACACCGTAATGAGAAGTGTTGACATTTTATTGAAAACCACTCTATATTGCTAATCTGCTATGAATATTGCTATGGCAGTAGGGAAAAATCTGTCAAAATGTGTTGGACTATGATCTGTCTGGATAAAAAAGACTAGCTTCTCATAGTTCAGACTCTTACTTAATTACCATTCCTACATAAAAGTAAAAAATGGGGCTGAGAGAAGTGGTTCATGCCTGCACCTTGCGGGACCACAGTGGGTAGATCACTTGCGGTCAGAAGTTCAAGTCCAGCCTGGCCAATATGGCAAAACCCCCATCTCTACAAAATAAAATAAAATAAAATAATCTGGGCATGGTGGCACACACCTATAATACCAGCTACTTGGGAAGCTGAGGGATGAGAATCACTTGAACTCAAGAGACAGGGGTTGCAGTGAGCTGAGATCACAACATTGCACTACAACCTGGACAACAGAGTGAGACCCAATCTCAGAAGAAAAACAAAAAGGTAAAAAATGGGTTACATGTTTCACCTTAGTTCTACTCTTGCCATTCCTGCTAAATAGTAAAAAATGGGTTTTCTCTTTCATCCTGTTCTTCTCCTCTTTGACTCCTTGAATCATTCTTTGGGTTTCTGCCTCCTGGAATCCTTTTTTGTCAGCGTTAATATCCGACTTCTGATGTGTGCTCATTTTGTTGCTTATCCTCTTTCTGCATGATTTTTCTCATAGTTGGTAACTGTATGTTTTATTTTCCCAGGAATCTAGAAGTGTTCTATAAGTGGGTCCACGTTGTTTGTTGTTATTATTTTTCTACATATATTTAACTTGCAATGTCATCCACATGAGACTGAGTTAATCGCTTAAATCATAGTTTGCATTTCTTTCTGGAAATTTAGGCAGTTGAGCAAGATAAAGTATGAGATCGCATACAATTTAAATCCATTTACTAATTTTTAACAGTTTACTAATTCTACATGGACTTTAAGAAATTGAAAAGCTGAGATGATTTATTTATTTGGGAAACATGGATAAGTTATGTCAAGTTTGCAAAAGTTTTCCTTATTTTATATGGCCAATAAATTGATTCATTCACCTGTGCATGTCACTGTATACAACAGGTGCAATCTCTGTCCTCAGATTTTACAGTTGAGAATGGAATAAAAAGCTCCAAAATCAAATAAGTTCAAGTTTGTTAAGTGGAATGTCTAATTTGTTTAAAAAACATGCCACGTATTTTATCCAAAGGTGTTTGCTCTTGCTTTCTGCTGAAGTCATGCCTAATTCCATGAAGAAGTATCTGAGATGTATTTAGAAGAACAGAAAGACTAAAAAACAGTCAATAAGACACAAGATAACATTAAAAGTAGAGAAAGTAGCCTTGTCAAAGCAAGCAGAAATGGGTTTCGGTACTGACTGGTAGGCCAGTTGGAATGACTAGGGATGAAGGTATGGAGCAGATAAGGACTCTAATGTGTGGGGCAGTTCATTTCATCCCCAGACATGCTATCTTAGGTGATGAATGTCTGCAACTTACAAGGAAGGAAAGCAAGTTTGCATTGTTCATACCCATACCACACTCTTCATTTCTACTCATGCACCATTCCACGGTGCTTGTCTGCTCTTAATTCCTACTGAACACAGTATGTTCTGTTTCTCGGTGATAAGTCAGTGCCAAAAAAAGGGAAGAGGGATTAAGTAACACTAGGGAATGTAGGTAATGTTGCCAAATTTTGTTACCTTATATTCTATACAGTAAAAAATTATTGAGGTCTGTATAAGTGCTATAGAAAATAAAGTTACAAATATTAAAAATCAAAATATAAACAAAACTTCCACCAAAAACCCCAACAGTATCTCAAGACGTTCACAGCCTCCTAGAAGAAGTACCTCTGTGAGCATGATCATGATGCAGATGATAAGTACTGAAACATGGGGAGTACTTGGCTACAATAACCATTGTGACCTAAAGAAATTAAGACATTTGGCCGGGTGTGGTGGCTCACGCCTGTAACCATTGGGAAGCCAAGGAGGGTGGATCACCTGAGGTCAGGAGTTTGGGACCAGTCTTACCAACATGGTGAAACCCCATCTCTACTAAAAGTACAAAAATTAGCCAGGCATGGTGGTGCATGCCTGTAATCCCAGCTACTTGGGAGACTGAGGCAGGATAATTGCTTGACCCCGGGAGATGGAGGTTGCAGTGAGTCGAGACTGTGCTATTGCACTCCAGTCTGAATGACAGAACGAGAGTCCATCTCAAAAAAATATATATATATATTAAGACATTTAAACATGTTTTTAATTCTGATTTATAATTCAGTCTCTAAAAACCTCCTACAAAATGGATTTTCATTTTATTAAAAATCTGGCCAAAATAACCTTTGGCTTAGAATTGGTCATTACTTAAAATAAATGCGAAAAAAAGAAAAAAAAAAAGGAACTGGTTCATTACAAAGTCAAATTAAAGTATATCATAATCATTTGTCAGTATAAGATGGAGAGTTAGTTTTCTTTTAGGCCAGAGTTTTTAACAGAAACGTCATATTTTTGATGTTGAACCTGTTTCACTGACATCATGGAAGGAAATTTTTTGCACTGCTTTCCATTTATTTGAACATTTCTCCATTCATCCATTCCCCAAACATATTGAGTATCCACCGTGTGTGATGAACCATCTTTCATCCTAAGCTTAATGAAACAGTGTATACACAAGGCATGTTTCAGAAAACTGTAACTTTCATATGAAATATTAGGCACAATTTTAGTTTAATTAAATTACTTATTTTAATAATTCAAGCAAACAAAATCCAAAGCTGTTCTAATTATTGATATGCTTTTTTTTTTTTTTTTGAGGCGGAGTCTCGCTCTGTCGCCCGGACTGGAGTGCAGTGGCCGGATCTCAGCTCACTGCAAGCTCCGCCTCCCGGGTTCCCGCCATTCTCCTCCCTCAGCCTCCGGAGTAGCTGGGACTACAGGCGCCGCCACCTCGCCCGGCTAGTTTTTTGTATTTTTAGTAGAGACGGGGTTTCACCGTGTTAGCCAGGATGGTCTCCATCTCCTGACCTCGTGATCCGCCCGTCTCGGCCTCCCAAAGTGCTGGGATTACAGGCTTGAGCTACCGTGCCCGGCCCTAATTATTGATATGCTTTGTTTAAAATCACATAAAATAACATGGGGTAATTACTTTGTCTTATTTCCCGTGAATAAGTAACATATTGAGTGTTATGTGCCAACGTTCTAGGTACTTTTCGTATTTAGACTCATTTAATGCTCAAATCCTGTTTGAAACAGGTTCTGTAGTTTTCAGGATTTTACAGATGAAGAAAGTACAGTTACAAGAGTTACAAGCATTTAGTTTGCTTGTCTCATACAACATAGCTGACCGGTGGTTAAGCTGTGCTAAATCCCAATCACTCGGAGTGCAGATTCTGCTGCACTCAAGTATTTTGCACCCAAAAATATTTGCAGGACCAGCCTGGGTAACATGGCAGGATCCATCTCTACAAAAAAGACAAAAACTAGCCAGGCATGGTGGTGCGTGCCTGTCGTCCCAGTGACTCTGGAGGTCAAGTTGGGAGGATCCCCTGAAACCAGGACGTCAAGGGTACCGTGATCCTGCCACTGCATTCCAGCCTGAGTGACAGAGCAAGACTCTGTCTCAAATAAATAAATAAATAAATAAAAATTTAAAAATTTCAGTCTACTCCTTGTTTCCAACATGTTTCTCAGTGAAACGGGTACTTGTTAAATTTCTAATATGTGGCCAGCTCAGTGCTACGCCTGTCACAAAAACTCAGTGCAGCCCCTCCATCCAGCTTCCCCAAGTTCAGTGAGCTAAACCGGGATTGTTCCAGGACTCTGAGTTTTCATTTCCCAAACAAATGGTCAGCGTCTCTTGTTTTGACCCTTCATGTCTCTCTCTATTTGCTCTCTAGATATAGTGAAGTAACAATTCACAAACGCCACAAGACTTTCTTTATGTTTTTTATCTTATTATTTTTTAATGAACATGTAGCCTCACACTTCTGTGTTTATCTTAAAATGGCCCTAATATACAACTTCTTTACTAGCTCTCATTATATATACACTGAAGGTTATTTTTCCTGGAGAGAGACAAATAAGAATAATTAGAAATAAGGTCAACTAAATTGTAGTCGATGCAACATAAAATCTTCCATGTTTTTTCCTCCATAACACAATACTATTCAAAATGCAAGTGTGTCTGTAACCTCAGAGATTAATAATTTTTTTTCTTTGATTGTTTGTTGTGGTTGCTTTTATTCAAGTAATGAAAACAGAACAAAGCTGCCTATGTTCAAACAGCAGTGATTTCGTAGTCTTTACAGATATTGTCTGAATCTAATTGGATTTTAATGAAATGATATTTCCTTTGTGATAAGTACATAAAAATTATGTTTTTAATTAACATCACAAGGTATAAGCTATAGATACCAAGTTTCAACAGAAGTAATATTACTTTTATGTTTTCTTCATTTAAAAAAAAAGACAGAAGTAGTAACAACTACTAGGAAAAATGAGTGAATCAAATGGGCAATGATTAGTGACTGGGCCTTCTCATCCTAGAATTTTGACGCATTGGCAATGTCTGTTTCTTTTTACGTTAAAAATCTTATTAGTTGGTTTTGTTTTGAAAGACTTTCTAAAGTTTTTGTTTTGTCTTTTGTATTCAGTTTTGACAGTGTTTGCATAGGATTGCAAATAAGCTAAGTTCAGTTCACACTTAATCATTTCAAGCAATGTTCCTTATTTGTATTGAACCCTAAAAAGAAAGCAAAGTGAATTTGTAACACAGGAAAGGATGTTTGTGAAATGTACCCCATTTTTCATATGAAATGTTACCTATTAGACTCAGAAAAGGAATATTTGATTCCCAGGAAACGTATGTGAGGAGAGATTGGCATTTAGAAGACCCAGGAGTAAATAGGAAAATAGATTTGTCTGTATAGTTTCAAAAATGACATTAAAAAAAACCTGTGAAGGAAAACAACAAATTATAGCCAATCAAGCTCAGTCCGTCCTGTTGACCTGTCAAGTTAATGTAGATTATGCTGCTTCTGTTAGTTATTAATTATATTTCCATTACCTATTGGTGACTTGTATTAGTGATCTATATAGAGTGATCTATGCATTTGGTCTCTTACTAATTAACAAACTGATCATACTGCTTTATGGTAATTGATTATAGGCTTTTTTTTTTTTTCAAATTTTACCTCTTTTCATTGTATGTATGTATATTTTATTAATAATTTTCAAAATATATTCTCTGAGTTAGTTAAGCAGTAGTGCTCTTTAAAACATAAAAGTGGTTCACATATAAGCGGCATATCAAAATGTGAGTTTCCTCATGAAAGTTGGATGAAAAATGTGCCTCCTATTCTACAGCCCCAAATAGATGGTAATCTGATTAACTCTTCCTGGTTTAACAATTCTTCTCACTCGGTGTCTAAACTATATGAAGAAAACTAAGTGAATATGTACAATCAGGACTTATCATGAGCATCCAGAAGGCTAAAAGCCTCAAATTTTCAATTAAAGGAGACTCTTCAAATTTCTAAATCCAATGAGAATATTTGTGTGTTCCTTCACTAGTCACAACTAATCTATTTTAAAAGATTCTCCAGTGTGAAAGAATAAAATGATACAATGACATGACTCACATTCAAACAATGCAAATCAATGAAGTTCGAAGTTTTATCACTGGATATTTCAACCAAATATTTATTCACAAATAAACATATTTTTGCTTTAATTTTTTTCTTTGGCCTTCTTAACCAAATAGTTGACATTCTATAAACATGCCCATGTGGTGTAAGTTATTTTGTTTGGTTATAGTTTTTTTAAATTAAGGTATAATCTACATGAGAAAATTACACAAATCTTAAATAAACAGCTTGATGAATTTTAATATATTTCTATACCTATGTAACCACCTATCAGATCAAGATAGAGAATACTTCCAATAACATTAAAGGGTTCTTACTGCCTATTCTCAATTAGTACCCCCCAAGAATAACAAGTATTCTTCACACTGTCATCATGATTAGTTTCACCTTCTGTGGAAATTTCTATAAATGGTCTAACAAATACTGTTTTTGCATCTAACCTTTCCCACTCAGCATTGTGTCTGAGACCCATGTGTCAGTAATCTATTATTTTTTCATAGCTATGCAGAGTTCCAACTTATGAACCTGCTATCATCAGTTTTCCCATTCTACTTCCAGTGAACACTTACAGTATTCAAAGTTTGTGTCTATTTTGAATAAAGTTGTTTTTAATATTCTCATATCAAGTCTTGCGATAGAAAGGAATACTCAGCTATCTGCCAGTGACTGTGGTTATAGAGTCACAGGGAAGCTCCATGGGCCAGCCAGAGAAGAATGAAGAGGAATAAGAAAGGGAGAAGGCGAGGATGGAGAGCAGAAGTAGAACTAAGAGAAGAAGGAAGACGAGAAGGGAGAAAGAGGAAGAGGAAGAAGGAAGGAGAACAGGCGTCTGCAGCAGCAGCCTGCACCGAGGGTGATGGGCAGGGTGCCATTTCCCTGCAGGAAACAGAGAACAGCATTCTGGAATGTGTGGACTAAGCTCAGGGTATCTGTGGAGGTGAAGCAGAAACACAAACTTCCTGTGAAGTTAACACTCAGGGAGTGTGTGCTAAAGTTGTGGGTACAAACCAGCATTACTGGCAAATGGAGATCCTCTGCAGAAGAAAACAGTTCCAAGGCAGGCATTTGCAATTCTCAGATAATAATAAAAAATGAACCTACAATTTTAAAAAGTATAATAACAGTACCAAACCTACAAAGAAATGTGACCAGAAGTAAGAATGAGAAAAAAACACAAATGGCAAAAATAGAATCCTGAGAAATTTCAGATATTAAAATCACTCAATATGAAAGATAAAATAACTATACATGAAATGTTTAAAATATGGACACACAAGTTTACTGTAACTTTAAGGCAAAAATTATAGTATCTAAAAATAAATTTGTACACAATGCATGGGAATAGATTGCTGGTTGGAATGTAAAACAGCTCAGCAACTGAGGAATGCAGCCTCGTAGCATTAGAATTAAACATGCACCCACTTCATGACCCAGCCATGCCAATTCTGTCTTTATCCCTGAGAAAGGAAAACGTAATGCTCACGCAAATCCCTGTTTCCCAATGTGCATAAGAACTTCGTAAAACTGCCAAAAAACTGAACACAACAAAGTCACCAAAAAAAAAAAGAGTTCCGTTCATTCAAGGGAATACTACTCAGCAATGTAAAAGAAATGACTCCTGATAATTCAACAATGGCTGAAGCTCAGAAGCATTATTCTAAGTGAAAAGTTTCCCTCAAAAGTGTAAAAACTGGACAAGTCCATAATATGAAAAGCTAAAAAAGGCAGCGTTACAGAGACACAAAACAGACTGAGGCTGAGGAGAGGGTCAGAGAAAATTTCTTTAGATAATTATGACAACATTTAATATTTATATTGTGGTGGCGGCTACAATTGTGGAACACAATTTGTGTATTTTTCCTAGAAATAACATAGATTTTAACATAAATGAATTGAAACAGGAAAAGTATTATCATCATAATAGATATAACCAAATCATTTGATACTTTTCAACACATACTCATGATATAAACATTTATCATACAGGCCTATAAGAAAACTTCCTTCACTTAATGAAAGTTATGAAAAATAAAATGCAAAATAAAGTCATAAAAAACAATTACTGTAAATGTGGAAATATTAGAAGTATTCTCTTAAAATCTCTTTAAAAGAATAAGAAACATCAAGAGCATAAAAAGACAAGCCACAGACTAGGAGAAAATATTTGTATATGACGTAACTGATAGAGTACTGTTGTTCATAATATATGAAGAATTAAAATGGAACAATAAGAAAACTACCTGTTTAAAAAATGGACCAAAGCCTACAGAATGGAAGAAAATTTTTGTAAACCATGCATCTGACAAAGGTCTAATATTTAGCTTCTATATGGAATGTAAAGAAATTTACAAGAAAAAGCAAACAATCCATTAATAGGTGGGCAAAGGACATGAACAGGCAGTTTTCTAAAGAAGATGTACATGTGGTAAAAAATAATATGATGAAAAGCTCAGCAACCCTGATCATCAGAGAAATGCAAATCAAAGCCACAATGACATACCATCTAACACCTGTCAAAATGACTATTATTAAAAAGTAAAAAAATAACAGATGCTGGTGAGATTGAAGAGAAAAGGAAACATTTATACCCGGTTGGTGGGAGTGTAAATTACTTCAACCATTTTGGAAGACAGTGTAGCGATTCCTCAAAGGCCTAAACACAAAAATACCATTTGACCCAGCAATCCCATTACTGGATGTGTATCCAAAGGAATATCAGTCGTTCTATCATAAATACACATACATTCATGTTTATTGCAGCACTATTTAGAGCAGCAGAGATGTGAACTCAACCTAGGTGCCCATCAATGGTAGACTAGACAAAGAAAATGTGGTCTGTATACACCATGGAATATTATGTGGCCACAAAAAAAGACAAGATTATGTCCTTTGCGGGAACGTGAATGGAGCTGGAGGCCATTATCCTTAGCAAACTAATGCAGAACAGAAAATGAAATACTGCATTTTCTCACTTACACATGGGATCTAAATGAGGAGAACACATGGACACATAGAGGGGAGTGACACACAGTGGGGTCTATCAGAGGGTGGGAGATGGGAGGAGAGAAATCAGGAAAAATAACTAATGGGTACTAGGCTTAATACCTGGGTGAGGAAATAATCTGTACAACAAACCCCTATATTACAAGTTTCCCTATAGAGCAAACTTGCACATGTGCCCCTGAACTTAAAGTAAAATTAAAAATAAAAAGATAAAACCTACTGTAATACAAATAGAAAATGAAGAAATGGCCCAACGGCCTTAAAAGTCGCATCACTGTAGAATATACACAAATGGCAAATAAGCATCTGAAAAGAAGCTCCACATCATATGTCATCAGAGATACACAAACTGAAAGAACACTGCAGTACCACTATCCACCTATCAGAATGGCCCAAATCTTAAACACTGACAACAACAAGTGCTGGTGAGAAGGTGGAGCAACTGGAACTCTCCTTCACTGCTGGCGGAAATGCAAAGTGGTACAGTCACTTTGGAAAACAGTTTGGTGGTTTCTTACAAAATGAAACATACTTTAAACATAGAATCCAGCAATTGCACTCCTTAGTATTTACCCAAAGGACTTGAAAGTGTAGGCCCTCAAAAAACCTTCACACAGGTGGTAACAGCAGCTTTATTTATAGTTACTCAAACCTGATAGCAACTATAGAAGCAGTGAAAGTATCAGCAGTTGACAGGGATTGGGGGCGGCGAAGGTTGAATAGGCAGAGTGCAGAGGATTTCTAAGGCAGAGAAAAACTCTGTATATACCATAACGATAGATATATGTCAGTAGACATTTTTCCAAACCCATTGAATGCCCAACACCAGAAATGACCTCGAATGTGAATTAAGGACTCTGGGTGATAATAATGTGTCACTGTAGCTTCATTGAGTAGAATAAATACACCTCTCTGGTGGAGGATGTTGATCGTGAGGTAGGCTGTGAAGGTCAGGGCAGGATTTTGTAGGAAATCTCTGTAACTCTTTCTCAGTTTTGCTGTGAACCAAAAACTGCTTTAAAAAATAAGGTAGAAAAGTAAAAAAAGAATAGGAAGTAGGCAGCCTCTTCTATTTAACATCAAAACATATGTCCTAGAAAGCAGAGTGAGAAATGAAAAGAAAGAAAATGTATAAGGATTAGAAGGAATGGGGGGAAATTCATTATACAGAAGTTGTGTGATAATCTACATAGATAAGCCCAAATAATACACAGATTATTATAATTCATATGAATATACAGCTTATGAGCTCAGTACCTGATCTGTAACAAAGTATATTGTCTTGTTATACACTTGTTTTGAGAGGCAAAAGGACTTTTGCAATTCACTGCTTTAGAAATATAAAAATAGGTACACTGCTTCAAGATGAAAGTCCAGAAAATATATTTAATTAATAGGGAGACTCATCTATTTATGAATGTCATTCAAAACCAAATATTTGTAAACTTTCATAAATATTGGTTATAAAATAGCAATGCAAATGGGTCCTTATATCACTCAGTTTCTCTTTGAAACATGCACTCTGTGAGGCAGGGTTGAGCTGTGATCTGTACAAGCAGCAGGCATTTATGGAGAGGAAAGAATAAGATGACTGTGTACAGACTCTGAGTCAGTATGGCCAATGCTTTCACAAATTAAATTAAATAGCTGCAAGCCTCACTTTAATATCCCTTTAAGAGTCAAAAATACCAAAGCCTAATTTTTATATGGCTGTTTTCTCAAATAAAATTTTAATCTCTTATGAATACTCATTTCTTTCCTGACAAAAATTTTCACAAGCTGTTGAGGTAGCATTTCTTGGACATAGTGTTTTCAAAGGGAAAGAGAGTTATAAAAAATGAACAATAGCTTTGGTTAATAAAGCATGCCCAAAGCCCTGAAACATTATAAGTAAACCTATTTCCCAAAATGTTCATAAAACAAGGTGGATACAAATAATTAGAACCATATAGTGAAATACCCCACCTCTCTTGTTAATGATAGTGATGACTACCAAAACGTACCTTTGCTTAATCAGATAACGTAATGCAGAGATCAAAACCTGGTGTCGAGAATTAGACTTTAAAATGAAACTATGTCTCTTTGGAAAACAGAAAACTATGCAAAGGAATATATTGGAGGAAAGCTGCTGGTCTCTTAAGAGACCTAAGAGGCAATGTCATCACTCATAAAATAGCAGGAACAGCAGAAAGGTAAAAGGACTTCGTCACTAACAGAATAAAAACATGATTGTAAACTTCAAATAATTGCTTCTTGTGTGAGTTACAGAGGTGTGCATCACCAGGAAAACATTTATACTGGGAAATCCTCTGGTTTCGTAAAAAGAATGATTTGAATTTGAACAAACCACTTTTTGAGGATTTTGAAATGGATTTTATGGCTGACTTAGAGTCATCACTCATGATTTGTGATTTTGAAAGAGGCTCTGAAACTCCTCGGCTTGACATCCATGGTCTTCCATTTTCAAATTCAACTCAACCTGTTTGTTCCATCTCTCAGTTTCTCTGAATTCGCTCTTATTCCTCAGTGGTTGTGTTGATTTTTCACCTTAGAGCTGGAATATACTGTTCCAATTTCTGGTCGGATTTTGCCTTCAAAGTTTCCTTGTTGTCTTTTCACTGACTTTTTATGTTCTCCCTACATGCAAAATATATTGATGGCCTGCTATCCATAAAGCACTATCCGGGACCCTGGGGAGAGAGCCTTAGTCGAAAGAGAGAGAATTACTATTTTTAGGATCATATTGGCTAGTGGAAGTGCAAACGAACACACAAACAAAAAATATCAGCATAACAGGTCAGCGGAGGACAGCATGGGGAAATGTAAAGCAGGAGATGAGATGGGAGGTACGGGAAGCTCTGCCCTGTAGAGTCTTTCGGGCGGTTATAAGGACTTTGGCCATTGGACAGCCCTTATTACGCATTTTAAAAAGTTGCTTACCAAATTTCTCATAATTCAATTACTTCATTTTCCTTATTTCCCTCCAATATTTTAAAAACCTCAACAGTCAGAGCTGATACTTCTATTTTCCAGTCTAGCTCCTGAATTGCACACAGCAGATTCATGAGCTCTAATAAGTTTGAGATAACTCCCAAAGTATTACAAATGACAGACTGAATAACATGATTGACTTCTCAGAAATTCAAACCAAAATGATAAAATATAATTTCCAATTATTAAATTAGCTAGGATAATTTTATTAGAGAGATCCTAGGTTTGAACAGTAACGATTGGAAAAAATAATGTATGCATTTAGGGTAGGAATATGGATTGATACAGCCTTTGTAAAGTGGAAATTATTTTTAAAGGAAGCAACATTCTTTTTCTTAAAAAAATTATAAACAGTTTCCAAGCTTTTACCTGCTTTGAATCCTTTCTAGACGTACAGTTTAGACTAGGGTTTATTACACAAGATGTTTGTTACTGATTATTTAATGAAAAAAAAAAAACTGGGAAACTAAACACCTGCAGTCAGTTAAATAATGACTTAAATAGGAAATTAAACAATACACATTCTCTAGATATATCTACTCTAATTCAATAAAAAGCAAAAAGAAGACTTTCTGAAGAAAATTAAAATACAATGTTAATAGAAATTATTAAGAAATCATCTTACACCTCCTTAGATGAGAGAACTGGAGTTGGAAACATGGCTATCCAACTAGACACCACTTCCCAGTAAGATTTGCAAGGAAGCTGTTGCTATATGACCAACTTCTGGCCAATGATTTGTGAATGGAAGTGATCATTGAAGCTTCTTTTAACAGGCATTGACCTATCTTTTCCCTTTTCTTTCATCTCTTCCTGCTTCCTGAGATGAACACCTCCTGGCATAGAGTGTGAAATAATAGGCAATGGAGACTTGGGAGGATCTGGAAGTGAGAGGATGCAGATGAAGAGAAATTGTTTAATGGCTACAATGTATGTTATTCAGGTGATTGATACACTAAAAGCCATGTAACAAAATTATACTTGTACCCTGTTGGTACACAATATCAGGATGCCTGTATAGAAACAATAGAATCCAAAGTAAAGGAAGTTACTCAAAATGTTGAGTATTATGCTTGTGCCTGGGCTTAAAATTTTAAAAATAATATTGATCAAATAGGGTTTAATTAGAATAAAGCAACCAAAAAATGAAGCATTTTATATCACAATTAGATGTTATTTGAGATCTTATGATGGAATTTGGGGTTCTTTGACAGCACAGGGAAAAAAAGAAGACTTGACTGTTGTTCTTAAAGATTGAAAAATTTTAAGTTTATGAATTTCTTTATATGAATTAATAAATGGAAACAAAACAAAATAAAAATACCTCATAGCAGTAGCCAGGATAGCCAATTTGGAAACAGGTTAGAAGCTACATGCTGAAGGCAGCAAAATATGAAAGAAGTTTCTCTGGTGACTCATAAGGTACCACAGTAGTCTTAGCCTCAGAGCACCTAACCAGAATTTTACATGAAAAAATAATAATAAAAAAAACCTTCCAACTTGTTCAAGCTATTGTTATTTTGCATCTGTCTTCTAAAAGAATTGGTCCTATTTCCTAAGAAATTCACTTTTCTTCTTGATGCTTTTGTACATTCTCTAATTTTTCTACTATGAACATGAGCTAATTTATAAATATAAAACTAAATGCATGAAGTCAACACCATTATCAGGATGCCTATATAGAAACAATAGAATCCAAAGTAAAGGAAGTTACTGAAAATGTTGAGTATTCTGCTTGTTTCAGGGCTTAAGATTTTAAAAATAATAATGGTCAAAAAAGATAAAGCATTGTATGTCACAATTAGATGTCATTTGAGGTCTTATGATGGAATTTGGGGTTCTTTTATCTCACAGCGTAAGAAGAAAGGAAAGACTTGACTGTTGTTGTTAAGTATTGGTTTTAAATGAAGATGAAATAGGTATGATTTTAATAGTACAAATGCCCAAAAGATAAATGGTACAGTACTGTGACACAAAAGGCAACTCAAGTAAAGAGGAACACTTGTACCTCCAAGCTTCCCAGAAATGGAATTTCTTACACCGAAAGAAAGGAAGGGCTGGGTTATGGGAAATGGCCCCAAAGAGATGGACCGCTTGAGTATGTGGATTCTACACTTGGTAGCCTATGTAATAGATTCTGATTCTCCAGGAGACACCTGTATATTTCGGTTCTGAGATTCTCTGACTATATGAGTGTATTTTGATTATTTAAGGGAGTATCAACTAGGGTGCTCCCTTATTGATTTGAGTATATAAGCACTAAAGCTCATTGGTTTAATTTCATTAGTTATAAGTTATACTGGTTAATTTTTTTTTTTTTTGAGATGGAGTCTTGCTCTGTTGCCCAGGCTGGAGTGCAGTGGCGTGATCTCGGTTCACTGCAACCTCTGCCTCCCTCATTCAAACAATTATCCCACCTCAGCCTCCCAAGTAGCTGGCAATACAGGCACAGGCCACCAGGCCCTGCTAATTTTTGTATTTTTAGTAGAGACAGGGTTTCACCTTGTTGGCCAGGCTGGAACTCCTGAGCTCAGGTAATCTGCCCACCTCAGCCTCCCAAAGTGCTGGGATTACATTCATGAGCCACTGCACACACCAGTACTGGTTGACTTTTTAAAAAATGTTTTAATTAACACATAATAGTTGTACATATTTATGGAGTATATGGTGATGTTGCAATACATATAGTGCATATGTATAGTACAATCAGCTCAGGGTAATGAGCATATCCATCATCTCCAACATTGATTATTTATTTGTGTTGGGAACATTTAATATCTTCCTGCTAACTGGTTGAAACTATATAATATGTTATTAATAACTGTAGTCATCCTACAGTGCTATACAACACTAGCACTGGTCCTCCTATCTAGCTGTAATTTTTTGTCCTTTAACAAATCTCTCCCAATAATTCATTTTATAGAGATGAATTAAAATACCCAAACTAGACACTGTATTGCCCTGCATGATACAGGCAATTCTAAACCAAAGTTGACACTGTACACAGGAACATCTCACAGTTTTTCACTGCACTCTAAATGCTGCTTAATATATACAGTTAGAACTCACTAAACATAATGGATAGGTTCTTGGAAACTGTGACTGTAAGTGAAATGACATGTAAGGTAACCAATTTTGCCATAGGCTAATTGCTATAAATAAGAGTAAAGTTTCTATAGCGTATTTCTCTGGTTACAAAAATATCACCAAACTTCTAAATAAAGACCAGACAACTCTAACATTAGACATTGAAAAAAATGTGAGTTATACATACAGTTAAGAAAGACTTATAAAAACAAGTAAGATGATTATTTACCTGCTTATTCCAGTTCAGGATCTCAGGTGGCCAGAGCCTATGCCAGCAGCTCGGGTGCTAGGCAGGAGCCCGTCCTGGACAGGACACCATCCCATCCCATGGCACACTCACACACACACACGTTCACTCATACTGGGACCATGTGATACTCTGTTTCACCGGATGTGCACAGCTTTGGGATGTGGGAGGAAACCCACACAGACATGACGAGAACATGACAACTCCACACAGACAGTGGCCCCGGCTGAGAATCAATATTTTTTCTCATCAACATTATAATAAAATGATGTTGAATGAAGTAATGTTATTCCAAGACCTGCTACAGCTGCTGAGAAAAGTGGCCGTGCAGTCACAGAGCCTCTGTAAATATACACTTTAGAAGAGGCTTTGTGGTTTTTTATCTCAGAGAGTCACTTGTCCTTATAAGAGATGGTAAAAGACACTTTACCCTCTATCCACTTTACCATTGTTTGACACCTTCCTCCCCAATGTGGCATGCAATTGGCCATGGGGGGACATTTCTTCCTGGGGACCTCCCTCAATCCATTCTGCTGGAGCGATCCAAGTAGCAAAGGCCTCAGACCTGCTTCGGACATCGCAGTCTCCCTGACAAGTGGATGCAACTCCCAACCCTCACACCTTACAACTTCTCCTGAATTCTCCAGCTTGTACTGGAATTGACATGAATGCCAAACGACTGCAATGGACAATTACAGTAACTCTGAAACTGGGGAGAGAGGAAAGCAACTGAAGGAAGTAGGTTCTGCCTCTCTGTTGGAAGAACTGTTAAAGAAAGGGGGTGGGAATCTAGCAGTCCCTTGAGAGCGTCTCAGCAGAGGCAAGCACAGACAAGCCTGGTGAACCCTGTCCTAGACGGGTACTGTCAGCTCGCATTTTTATGGGCACACACACTGAGGCAGTGCCATTGCGAACTCAGTCGCCAGATGTCTCATGAGGCTTTTGGGGGGAGAATTGCTCATCACCCCAACTGGCTACACACCATGGAGGCAACTGCCCTCTGCTAATTGCAGGAAGTGCTGAAACAAGTCTTAGGTTCTGGCCAGGTGCTGGGTGAATGGAATTTCCTTGCAGAGTCTCTAACCCGTAATTGGATACTTGTAAACACTTGTGCTGGTGATGGTGTCCATGCTGCTGCTGCTGAGATTCATGATGAGTTAGGCACAATCTGGGTAGGAACTGGAGCACACAGAACAACTCCACCATCCGGAGAGTTCACCGCTATGTTATTTGTTATAACATGGTCCATTTTTCTTCCCCCTGCTGAGTAGAAGCTGTTAGGAAGAGATTAGAAAGCCTATAACCATAATGGAATATAAGGGGTCACAAGGATAAGAGGAAACTAAGACCTAAAGGAAATAAGAGAGAGAAGAAAGTAGAATTGCTTGGGAAAGTTTGGCTGAAGTAGGTCCTTAGTTTAAATTTACTTTTGGTTTAAGAAGTACCGCTCAAGGTGAAAGCACGATGTCGTCTCTACAGGTGTATCCTGTGTGGAGTGAGGACAGGTGTAGAGCCTTCGATCACAGAAACCAGCTGAAATGCCCTGACTGGCAGCCTTGGTGGAGGGAGGTGTCCAGGCATGGCTTGTGTGCTGGTCCACGGACAAGGTGAGCTCGGCATGCGATTTTCTCTGGCAAACCTACTGTAAACAGGGTGGATTAGATTGGAGATTCCTCTTAATGCCTGAAGAGTCTCACATTGCTTCAGAAGCCGGTTGGCTGCCTACACATCTTACTCTTCAGACATAATAATCATTCAGAGAGAGAGTATGAAAAGTGAGACTGTCAAAAGAGGGCAAAATGACGTTCATAGGTAATTTGTGATGCTAGTAATCCAAACCATTATTATTATTATTATTATCATTTACCTATTTGGGATGTTTTAATATGCTGTACATGATCAAACAAAACCTTCCCTAACTCAGAGGGAAATGCAACCTCGGCATTTTGATTTACCTCCCTCAAAGTATACCTCCCTCGAAGTATCTGGCTGCCCTCATGTCTGGATAAGCAACACGAAGTTCCCAGCTTCTAGCACAGGAGAATCTAGGCATGCAGATTAGGTTTAGTGCTATTTGACATTTAAATATCTAATTTACTGGGATGACACATAAAGACTACAGTTATTTGTTGTTACCACTGTGAGTATGTGTCAGTTGTCCTAGAATTTGGCCTGTGGTGGGGAGGAGCAAGGGAGGGGAAGAGTGGCAGGGAGCGTAACAATTACACGTACACTTTTAAAGAGGTGAGGTTTGGGCTTTTCCACGACTGCAGTGATTTTTGGTGACCATTATGCTGGCTCAGATGCTCAAATCATATTTTATTAGAGTGACTATTCAACAAGGACAGATCTGAGGAAAGCCCTCATCACTGTTGGCCAAAGCATGGGCTTCTCAGTCCGGCAATCCCATGTGTGAATTAGCTACGACTAACGGCACTCTGTGACCCCACTGTAGATGGCAGTAGTGTCCAGTGTTTGCTAATGGCGTGTACTGGGACTCCTTGTTTCTGCTCTTTTGTAGAAGCTAAAAGATACTGTGCGTCTGAGGGAGATGATGTTAAGCTTCCCATCTGTGGCCACATTTGTCAAAATGAATCAAAACCACCTTCCGTTACGGCTGCAAGGGTGCTGTGCCGTTTGAGTATAAATCGCATATTAACAGATTGGCCATAATACCTCAAAGAATAAGATGTGCCTGCTTTAAAGGCAAAAGCTTGTATCATGCCAGATGCATTTCATTTACAAAGCACTTCAAGGCTGACCACGTATGCCCATAACACCTTTGTCACTAGGTGCCAGAGTTAGAAGGTCAAGGAAGTGAGCTTGGGTAAGTTTTGTGACAGATGGTTGTCACTCCCAGCTGTTTATGCCTTCCAAACTGTTGATAAATAATTGCAAGGCATGTATCTCTGGAGTTGTGAAGAGTTCTGTGTCTTATATACTCCAGTCACAGTCTTTATTTTTATTCTCTTTTATTTTTATTTTTTTGAGATGACGTCTTGCTCTTTCGCCCAGGCTGGAGTGCAGTGGTATGATCTTGGCTCACTGTAACCTCTGCCTCCCAGGTTCAAGAGATTCTCCTGCCTCAGCCTCCCGAGTACCTGGGACTATAGGTGCACACCACCACACTCAGCTAATTTTTGTACTTTTAGTACAAACAGGGTTTCACCATGCTGGTCAAGCTGGTCTCAAACTCCTAACTTCTGGCGATCCACCTGTCTTGGCCTCCCTAAGTGCTGGAATAACAGGTGTGAACCACTGGGCCTGGCCTCCAGTCATATTCCTTAAGTGCCCTTTTGCATTTAAGCCACACAAACTGTAAGGGAAAAAAATTCATTCTGCACAAACGTATATAAAATGTAACTTAAAATTGGGAACTAATAAATTGGAATGAGGGAAGCTCTTCTGGATCCCTGCTGAAAAATAAAATCCAGAGTTAAAAATAATTCTCCATTGTCCTACCCCTGTGTGTGCCCACACACACACACACACACACACACACACACACACACTCACACAAACTCACACAGCTTAGATCCAAAACTTAGAGCTGTCTTCCATACTACATTAATTAATGTCTTAATCTATTTGATACAGTCACAAAATGATTATGTATATACTCTACATAACTATATAAAGATGTAATTTATATATTTCCTTTTGATCTCAGAGTTTTCTTCACCTCTCCTCTCGTATCAGTCTCACCATGCTCCCACAATAAACTGGCACAAACAAGATGGCTGAAAAATAACAGAAATGTATTCTCCCACAGTCCTGGAGGTGAGCCGTCTGAAATCAAGGTCTCAGCAGGGCCATGCTCCCTCTGAAGGCTCTAGGAGGGATGTCCCCCTGGGCTTTGCGGTCATCTGACTCCTGGCTTACCTTCCCTGGTGTGCATTTTACTTCAGTCTCTGCTTCTGTCTTCAGGTGGCCTTCTGCTCTGGGTACTCTCTGTGGATCTTGTACTCTTCTTATAAGGGCACTGGTTATTAGGTCCACCCTAATCCAGCATGACTTCATCTTATCTTAATGAATTGCATCTGCAAAGACCCTATTTCCAAATAAAATTACATTCTGAGGTTCCAGGTAGACATGAACTTTTTGGAGACAGAATTCAACCCACTACAGGAGTTGCTATAAAGGAGTTACCTAGTTTGAGTATTTATCTGATCTATTATTGGTAAGCATGTGGGGAGATAAAAATGATTCCTTGCTTCTATGATGTTTCAGTTATTGCTAAAATCTGCAAATCAAAAGATGCCAGACTCTCATAAAAAGACATTTGAGGACAGCGGTGTTCTACCTGCTCCTTGGTCATGTGAAATGCTGCCAAAAGTCTGGATTTGGAAAATGATCGCAATGTTGAAAGATAACTATTTCTCCAAGCTGTTAGTTTCTAGTCCAAGATGTGCCCCTTGGAAACCAGCCACAAGTATGTCTCTGAAGAATTTTCACATGGCCTATTGACTTACACACACACACACACACACACACACACACACACCTCAAGCTGTTGGAAGCCAAATTGATCTTTACCTTTCTCGCACTACCCTTTTCCAGCACAGTTGCTTCCAGATTTGAGTTTCTGTATCAGTAACCAAATGAGTGTAGCCAAGCTCCTTTACTAAAAGCACACACACAAAGAAAAAAATCACAGATCAGAAACATGAAAATGTACTCAATTTATGTGACTAGTGTGGTTACCTTCACATTAGGTCAAGTTATGATAAGAAAGGAGGATCAGGGTGATATTAAAAAGAAAGCCAAAGAGAGAAAGCATGGGGAGAGAGACAAGAGTAAGAGGAGAATGATGGGGAGAAAATGACTTAAACTTGATATGAGTTGGGAGAATTTTAGATGAAAAAATAAATTACCACATTTTCTTAAAACACAATACAATATCACTAGCTGAGTAGAATTTTGTTTACAAATAATAACTGATATCCACACAGCAGGCACTGAACACCAGGCACTGTTCTTTCTGAACACCAAACACATTTTCTCTTTCTTTGTTTTCTTTCTCTCTAATTTAATCCTCACAACAACCTGTGATCTAGTTTTATATCCAGAAACTGAAGGGCAGAATTTAGAACTTGCCCAAAAATTGCAAGCAGGTCTGCTGGCTCCAGATTCTGGGTTCTGTCTCCAATTACAAAGTGCTGGTTGGAAGGTAAACATCTAACATTCAGTATACAACCAATAGTCATCTGTTATACAAGTAGTTTGGAAAGGAGTTTGGTACTCCACTACCTAATACCATTAAACTCACACAGCTCCCCGGTGACCCAACAATTCCACGCCCAGGAGTATCCTCCAGCAATTCCGTACACACATAGAACAGGCAACACATACAAGAATGCTCATAGCAGCCAGATTCATAACTGCAGGTAAGCAGAAACAACCCATATGTTCATCGACAGTCAATTAGGTAATCACGGTGTGACTCTCACAGAATAACTCTGGACAACACTGAAAAACTATGTTTATATGCATGAGAATGGAGGAGTCTAAGAAATGTTGGATTGAGGGGAAAAAAAGCCAGAGATATTTTATAAAGATTAAACAGGAGCCACAGTTAATAATATGCTTTTAGAGACACATGCACTGGTAAAATTATGGAAGAAAATTTAAAAAAAAAGTAAAGAAAGAAAAAAACTAGAATTCCGGAAGTGTTGACCTCGTAATGGGGATGGAAGAGGTAGAATTGGGGAGATACAAGATGTGTCACAAACTTTTAACTTTGAGTTAAGGAGTGGGATCTTCAGTATGACGTACTTTCCTTCTTTCTTACCTACATAAATGTTGTGCATGGGGTGTGGTTAATTTCTATTATCTTAAAAAGAAGAAAATGAATAAAAGATAATGGAGTGAACATAGTATGGAAGGGATTATGGAGGTAAGGGGTAGATTACTCAGGCTGAGAAGCAACTGAGATAGAACTGAGTGAATAAATACTTCAGGAATAAATTATGGAGTGGTACATCTACATAATTTTACTGGCTGTTCTAGTTTCAAATTACATGTTCAATTCAGAGCTCCCAAATATTCAATTTTACATTACTCTCTGATGAGGGTGAAATATTTTCATCCACAAAGGGAGAAAAAAATTCAAATGCAAATGGAGTGAGCTAGAACAAATCAAAATTTAAATTATCCATGAATAGGAATGTGAATATAGCATGTATCAGAAAATGATTTTGGCTACAAGTTTGTCTACAAAGTTGATAAAAATTGGTGTTCTCAGTAACAACTGTAGTTTGTGAAGCTGAAATTCTTTGTAGAGGAGAAGTAAAAGTCACATGCAGGGTGTGAATGCATCCTGTAGCTTTCATGTAAGACTGTGTGAAACAGACAATGGGCCAGACACGCCCAGTATGCTTTGAGAATTGACTTTAACATGTTTTCTAGCTATTTTAAAGAAAAAGTTAAATAAACACTAATCTGTTGCTGTATGTCAGTACCTGATGATACTGAGATAGTCTCAAAATCTTCTTACCTCTACATTTTAACCTAATTTTTAACAACTATATGGTAAGATACCTATGCCATGGTTACTATATGGTGTGAGGTACAAGCGTAGTTCAATAAATATGTGTTGAATGAACATATTAAACAAATACGGGGTCTCACAGTATGGGTAGCTCTATAACACTCTGGGAATTTTGTGCCTATGCATTTACAAACCTTTTGTTGATTCTTATAATATTTGCATCCTATTTAGGAACTGCAGTTCACAAACTTACTTTCCTAAACTTTCTAAATACAGTATTCTCCCCTATCCACCTGTTTCTACTTAGTTTTCAAGGCCATAGAGCTGCCAAAGCATCTCGGATTAACTAGGAAATGCTGACAAGGCAAAAGGAGGGGAGAAATGTGAACAGAGTCGCTCCTTTTGGATGATTAATGTCACCCATGGAGTAAATACAAAGTAATACATTAGATTTCTTTATTTTAAAGGTAAATAATATCAGTACCCACTCCTCACACAATTTTTTTTTTTAGAGAATCCATGTAACTTGTCAAGACATAGTGATGCAATAACCACCTTTATATCTGTATGGGAAAAGAAGCATCCTTTTTCAAATTTTTAAACTTTATTTATGTAAGATGCATATATTTAAAATAAAAACAAAATTTTAGTTGACAAGTAACTTTTAAATATTAATATTTAATCATGTCATAGCTCATTATTTAAAAATTATTTTATATAAATCCATTTGGAAGTCCTAAAATTCAATATAAGATAGATTTTCTGTCAAAGCACAAGATTTTATTAAGAATGAACAAAGATGAAAAGAAACTTGCATTTATTGAGCATAAGATATATGCCAGTGGTTCTCAAATGGATTATTTCATGAATTATTCCAATATGTCTCTAAAGGATATGTTATCCTTATCTCAGATCAGCAACCTGAGATTCAGAAAAGCTAAATAACTTGCCCAGAGTCACACAGTCGACACTGATAGAACCAAGATTCAAATATTCTCTTTCTAATGCAAACCGTGACTGCTTTGTGGCAAAGGCCTGACTTCTGTAACTTAAGTTCTGAGGGAAATCAAGATGTTAACATCCTTTCTATCCAAAACGACATTCAAGTAAATCTTTTTATTATCAATTTCTTCCCACAATTGATAAGTGAAGAGAGAGAGAGAGTTAAAGAAAGAGAAAGAAATTAAAATACATAATGGTGCTATAGACAACTGAGAAGATAGATATATGTATTATCTTTACATAATATTAATATAACACATATAATCAATTAATATAATTTATAGTTAATATAGTGTGACATAACAAGCATAATCAGGTAATGCAGTTTATAGGTAAATGCAAAATAGGGATATAAATGATTTCAAATTATGATTCTCACACCTTGTTCAATGTGTTATGTCTATACAAGATAGTTAGAAATCCAAGACACGATCTTATAAAGGAGAGAGACCAAATAAAAATGATGGTAAATAAAATAAAGGTAATAAATAAATAATTGTAATACATAAAATAATAAAATAAAATAAAATAGCATAATAATATAGCTATACCCAATTAACCTGTTTGGGGAAATTAACAGAGATAAATATGGAGAAGCGTGTTTATGTATCAATACCAATGTTTGCTTTCATTTGCCTAGAACATTGACCCAGAGGTTAGAGGTAGACCAGGAGGCTACAGTACAGTGAGGAAGACTTAAACCAACCAGACTTAGCCAGGACAAAGTTAGCCACTATGAGGAAAGAGCTTGCTAGGACCACTAAAAGGAATACTGGTTTATATACCTGGTTGAAGATCTTAAAGTATGTTGACATGAAACTGTAGAGTTATGTAATTTGCTCTACAGTTTCATGTCATGAAGTCAAGGAGTAGAATAGGACACATGTCTGTTGACCCAGGTTTGGGCATTTGGAGGAACAGAATGTAAGAGAGTAAAGCATTCTGGCAAGAGTGGGTAAACTGGCAAGTCATGACTAGAAAAGGGACTGAAGGAGCCAGCAGTATACAACTTGGATATGGTCTGTGGCCTTGCTAATTTAGCATTTCATTCTGGATGTGGACTTCACATAGTACCCAATACATGTTTGGCACTAAGCAACTGCATGTCACATAAAAACAAAAATAAACAAATTATTCAAAGGAGGAACTATGGGCCTACATCCAGCTCTTGATGAAAACTTGTTAATACTCTATATTTTGCCAATAAGATCCTAAACTATGAAAATATTTTATGGTAAAATTATCATAGGATAACATAGTAATTAGTTTCAACTGTGTTCCTAAGTTTCTGAACCTTGTGGAGTTCTGTGTAACTGGTCAGAAATATCTACCAGTACAGGGACTGCAGTAGCGCTATGGTTATAAAATATATTTATTAACATATAGGATTATGAACTTTCACATTTTATCCTTGAGGCGCACATTATCTGGCTTTGGCCTCCATATGTCATTGATTCTTTAACCAAAATACTTTAAGATTGAATATTAAAGTATCTGTGGTGTTACATTTGAATGACTTCATTGTTTTATTTGGAGTTTAATTCTGGTGTGTTTCCTTAACAATGTTAAGATGGTTAATAATTTCACTAGGTGATACACCTAATCCATGCCTCTAAAAATAATTATGTTTATCATTGAATGATTTTCTGCTAAATCGCTGATGTTCTGCTAACTCTTTCACTTAACCAATGTGTAATCCTCACAAAGACCCTACCATATAGGATATTGTCTCCAGTTTACAGATGTGAAAACTGGGACTCATTCAGGCAGTGAAAAAAAACTGGTCTAATGTGCCACAGCAAATAAAGCATAAAACATGTCAAACAGTGTCTAAGTATTTTTCCCTTGCAGAATCTATTTGCTTAATTCTAAAATGAATGCAGTGTACAATTGCTTAAAAAACGTGTATTACTATTCTGTTGTTATGTGTGTTAACACTAGCTTTGAATCGATGTATCTGAAAAAGCATTAGATTTGACTTTAAATTTTACTGTTGATTGAGAGTAAAGATTTTACAATCCTGTGTTGCACACTAAGATATAAGACTCTGGAGTCTTTTCAGTTTTAACAGAATAGAAAGCTGATAGCATTCTTCTAAAAAGCTAGAATCTCAGGACCGTTTCTTGCTAAACAGTTGTCATTCCATTTGGCCTCCTTCCTGACTTTCTGAAAAGATGGGTAGTAAATACTGGCCTCCTGGCCATTTTGGCAATGCACTAAAACACATCTATCTAGGAGGTAACTATTCTAACAGCACTTAGGATAGAATTGCCAGATTTAGCAAATAGATACAGGATGCTCACTTACATGTGAATTTCAGACAAAGAATGGATTTTTTTTTTAGTACAAGTATATCCCATTTAATACTTGGGACATACTTATGCTTAAAAACGTATTCACTGTTGATCTGATATTCCATTTTAACTGAGTATACTGTATTTTATCTGAGAAACTTACCCTAGAAGCACGGCTTGACAGAGTCAGAGAGCAGGATTGCTCAATTCCATAATTATAGATGAGCAGTGAAAACTGCCCTGGAAAAGCATATTTTCAAGCAGACATGAAATTCCTCCCAATTCTTAGGTGAAATGCTTCTGATTCCACTTGGACAGACGATCCTGTTTCATAGGCTCATGGCAAACAAATGCTTGATGAATGGTTATTGGCCAAAGGCAATACAAAAAGGCTGGGGGGAGGCCAAATGGAAACTTAATGAATCCTTAAATGAAGAGGGGGTTAGGGGAAAGCAATTGGCAAGTAGTTCCTCTTATCCCAGAAGAAATTATGCAACATGAAATGGAAACATCTTTTCTTTAAGCCTCTTGTCTTTGGGGTTTACTACAGTACACCCTTATTGTTTTTAAGAAGAACTACTTGGTTAACATCTTTCTGTTTGGATTTGCTACAGTTTCCTATGGTTACAAGGTTCCTGAGGACCTTTTAAATGAATATATTAAAAGTAAGAGTAGGATTTTCTCAATAGGCTGATAATATGAGTAATAAAAAAATTGAATTAGCCCACAGTAATGATTTAGCTTTACGTTGTGTACTTCACAGTGAGTTTACTCACTTCACCTCAAAACAGATCGTTTTTGTTTCAATCCCCTCAGTCCAAACTGCAAAATGTAAATACAGTATACCTCTAAAGATCCATACAGGAACAGGGAATTTTACATATTACTTCTGTCTTTAGAAAAATAGATCTAACTGCAGCACATACTAAAAGAAAATCACTCTGAAAAGGCTGAGTTGGGGAAGAAAGGATGCTCATAACCATAGATGAAATCTGTTCCCCCAAAATAAAAAAGAATTAAAATGACAGCAAGAGTAACATTCATTCATTTTTAAAAGAAGGTGAGCTTCGTTTGAATTTTACCTGACTGCTGCTCAATAATGCAGACATTTCGGTTGTTCCATCTGGATAGTGAAACAAATGTTTCATTGAGGTCAGTGGAGTGGGTGGTATGTAACAGATATTTCACTCTGCTCGTTTGATATTCTGCTGGAACCTGGTGGAGGTAATTATGGGGAAGGCATTTCAAATTTTTTTGATGAAGCTCCTGATAGCATAACGTGGATATATATTTTTATGAGTAAATGCAATACACTGAAAAAATCATATTTAAAAAATGGGTAGGGTTTGAAACTGCGAAGCATGATTATGTAATTTTGCTACCTCACATGTGCTCTGCCCTTTCTGAATATTGCCCTGCCCATAATACACCTATCAGCAGAGCGTGACCAGTCTTGGGTTCTGTTGCCTGGCACTATTAAGTCCTCAGCATGTTGCCCGAGATGGTGGGAGCTCTGTAAGTGTTTGTTGAGTGAATGAATACATGAATTATTAATTAAATCAATTACATGCTGACTCTGTTTCTTTGCCAATACTGACAGTGTTTTCCAGACTAACTCGGGGTGAGTTAAAAACCAACTAGACACATGACAAGCACTTCTGCATGAGTAACCCTGGTTGTTGGTGAAATGTCCTTCTGCAATGCCCAAGTTTGAATTACAAGTATTTCCAGAGTAATTCATCAATCATGATTTTCTTTAGTTATATACCTCTGATCTCATGACGTTGGTACACTAACACAGGATAGATAGATAATAGATAGATAGATAGATAGATAGATAGATAGATAGATAGATAGATAGATAGACAATAGATAAATAGATAGAAACATCTGCTATAAATACACGACTTGGGTGACAACTGTTTTCCTGAAGCCTAGCTTAAATGACTATTCACTATATTAAATTGAACACTTAATTATTAAAATGTGTTCATATTTACATTTTGCACCCCAATTATGTCCAAATATAATCTCACTCCTGGTCTTATATGTGTTATTAGATAAATTTGATTGTTTCCTCACTCTTGAATCACTTTTTTCACTTGCCTTCTGAGATCTCACACTTTCCTGGTTTTTCTCCTACATCAATAGTTACTCTTTCTTGTTCTTTTTTTTTGCCAAATCCTTCCTCTCTTCTCAAAGTCTAAATATCAAAGTTCTCTGTGACTCAGTATTTGGAAATCTTTGGGCCTCTAACTGCATTATTTCCTAGTTAACAAAACTTTCACAGTTCTCAGTGCCTTTCATTTTTCAGTAATGGTTTTCAGACCATCCCAAGGCCAAAAGAAATGCCTAAATTCTATTTATTAGGTAGTTAGATCAAAATGCCTTACTAAGTGTTTACACCCTGTAGTAAGCTGAATTATGGCCCCAAAGATATCCAGATCCGAATCCCCAGATCTGTTACTTTATATGGCAAAAGAAGCTTTACAGACATGGATAATTTAAGGATCTTAATGTAGGGAGATTTTCCTAGATTACCTGGATAAACCACCATAATCACAGTGGTCCTTGGAGGAAGGAGGAAAGAGGGTCACAGGAGACAGAAGGCGAAATGATGATGGAAACTGATAGAGTTTGAAGATACCATGCTACTGGTTTGGAAGATGGATGGATGAAGGGTTCATGAGCCAGGAATGCAAGAGATATAGCTCTAGTAAATGGAAAAGGGAGGAAAATGGGTTCTCCCCTGGAGCCCCCAGAAGGAATGTGGCCCTGCCCACATCTTGATTGCGGTCCAGTGAAATCATGTCAGAATTGACTTCCAGAGCCAAAAGAGAGTAGTTTGATGTTGTTTTAAGTCACAAAAGTCGTAACAATTCATTGCTGTACTCATAGCAAACTGACTTCTGTCCTAATAGCTTCATAGTCACATATAAATTACACAAATTTCAAAGAAAATATAATAGTATGCATATTTTTCACTAGTGCAATTTACGCACCTGTTGTGCACTGTGCAATTTCTCATATCCCCCGATCTAATTGGACATGGCCACCCTCACTTCCTCTTCCACATTGATTTTCATGTAGTAGTTGCTTTCTTATCATAGTTCACAAAAATATGATATCATTGAAAGGAATGTGGTTCAAACTAATGTTGAAACTGTAAGCTACCTAGACCTCATATTCGGGCACTGACACATACCAAATGTTGGCATTTGTCTCTCAAAAATTTTTAGCTATCCTGCATTGCTCCTGGCACACATTTTGGTATCAGGATCCTAGGTGATTAAATCTGCTACCACACTTTAAGATACTATCTCCATACTGATTTCTGATATATTGTTTCTACCAGTAACCACTCCCTTGAAGCCTCAAGTTGTGTATCCAACCACCTATTAATCATCTCAACTTGGATATCTAAAGGAAATCTCACATATGTCCTTGACAGAATGGCTGTCACCTTCAAACTGCACCACTCCCTGCACTGATCCCTACACCTCACAACCTTACCCCGCTCCACTGCTCCACTTCCACTGAGGGTTTCTCCTCTCAGTCAATGGCATTCTCATTCTGGCCAATTAACTCTGGCTAAATATTTCAGTCTTCTTCACTATCTCTCTTTCTTTCACTGCCTTCATGCTTCCCATCAGTAAATCCTGTCAGTGACAACCTATACAGTCCAAGCCTCGCTGGGATCATGTCTCACCTGGATCTCTCCCATTGCCTCCCCCCTGGCCCACTGATTTCCTTCTTATCCTCATGTCCAGAGCTGTCCTCATGTCTGTCGATCAGGCCCTGTAACTCTCCTGCTCAAAACTCAGAGATCAAAGACTTGGTAAAGCTCATCAATTAAACACAAAGCCTTTTTCATGGTCTAAAGTAGTGACTCTGAACCAGGGGCAATTTTGCCTCCCAGAGGACGTTTACCAATGTCTGGAGACTGTTTGGCTGTCATATGGAGAGGGAGCGCTACTATCTTCCAATGGACAGAGGACAGAGAGACGGCTAAAGAACATGCACCTCACAGACAGCCTCCCATAACAAAGAATTATCTGGCCCAAATACTAATTGTCCTGAGGGTGAGAAACCCCAGGTTACACAGGCCATGGGTTCTGGTCGTTGCCTAGAGATCTTACCTGATATTCCCCCACTGCTGACTTTCATCGAGACTGACTTTCCCAAATCTCCTACATGTCAAGCCACTTTCTTACCTCAGGGGCATTGCCTCTGTTTTATTTATTTATTTATTTATTTATTTATTTATTTATTTTACCTTGCCTAGAATGCTCTCACCCCAGATACGCACATTTTATTTTGTTTGGGCCACTCAAATGTCCCCTCTTCAGCAAGGCCATTCCTGACCTTCCAATCTAAAAAAAACTGAGAATGTAGAGCCCCTTTCAGAAACCTATTCAGATGAGGAAGTCAGGAGATTCCAGAGGAAACTCAGCCCAAAGGAAAAGAGATGTGAGCCAGCATGCACGGCCTCCTGGCCAAGGACTCTGAGAAAATTAGGTTTATTCTGAGTGTAGCAGGGGTCCGTACTAGTCTGCTTTGGCTACCATTAGAGTGGGGGACTTAAAAGACGTCTGTGCCTCACGTTTCTCAAGCTCAAAGTGCTCGCAGATTCGATTCCTGGTAAGGCCGCTCTTCCTGGCTTGCAGACGGCTATATGCTTGCTGGTCCTCATATGGCAGAGGGAGAGCAAGCTCTGATTTCTCTTCCTTTTGTGATGAGGATACTAATTCCATTAAGGCGGTCTCACCCTCACAACTTCATCTAAACCTAATCACCCCACAGAGGCCCCACCCCCAAATCCCAAAATGTTGAGGGTTAGGACTTCTATGTAGAAATTTTGAGGAATGCAAACATTTAATTCATAACAGGGTATTTTAGATTTATCTTTGAGACATCCTATTGGATTTACTGATGATTCATGATTTGTGCGTTTGTGTATGTGTGTATGCATGTGTGTGCAAGGGTATGGAGAGAATACAAACTCTGGGGTAACTATGGGGTTATTATGGAGCAAACTATGGAAACTATGAGTAAAATCATTTTTAAAAACCTACCTCACTACCGTCTTGTATTTTCTAGTATTTTTATTGATCATATACTGATGTTTTTCTGAAAAAGGTCCGATAAAAATTTGTCAAAACCAGTTCGTTGTTATAGAAAAAATATATACAAGTCCTATTTAGTGCTCTAAGACAACAGTGTTATACAATACTTTCTTCAGTTATTTTATGGAAATATTTTCTCTGGGTCATAAACTTCTTAAGTTCCTTCTTTAGAAAATGCATATCCGTTATCAGAGAAAGACTATAAAAAACATAAGTTTCTGTGACAGCTTTAAATATAAGCCATAGGGTCAATTGGATCAGCATTAAATGTCACCACCCCACTTACAAGCTATGTGATTATGGTCCAGTTGTCTCACCCCTCTGTGCCTCGGTTCACTCATCTGTAAAGTGGGAATAATAATAGTATTTTCCTCATATGACTAAAATGAAGAGTAAATATGGTAATGGAGGTAAAACAGCTTACAGTAAGAGTGCAAATAATCTAGGGTAACTATACGTCCGAGTTGCCTGAGACAGCCCTGGATTCATTCTATCTATCTTCCAGTTTATTTAAGAGCATTTTTTAAAAAGTCTACAAAATGAAATGTTTGGAACATAAATTATATTTGTCAATTATATGGCACCCTAGCTATAAGTCTCATATTCTCCATCTCTACCTCATCATCTGTAGACAGCAAGCTTTAGATCAGATCTCAAAAAATAAAAATAAAAAAAGACCTAACTGAGCAAGTACATTTTGAATTGGCCCATGTGCCTAGTATTGGAGCAGAAAACATAGGGAATGCCTAAACATGGCCTGAAATTCTAGCAGGAATATGTGATACATATGAAACAAAGCAAAATGGTATAGAGGGAAGAGCTAATGAGATTCAACCAATAAGTGCTGAGGATTCTGAAAAGAAAAACAACTTTGTGGGCTGGTGAAAAATGGAAAAGCTTCATTATAGTTAGGACGGGCAAGATGTGGAGGGAAAAGTGAAGAGGAATCAGCAATGACCCCATCCACTACTTTTGAGGGAGAGTTTCAAAAATATCCATTAATTGATTAAATAATAACTTGCATGCCGAGAAGAGATGATCATGCACTTCTTCTGTATTTAGTGAGAATACTTACTTTCTTGATAAAAAACAAGGAACATAAAATAGAAAATGGTAATGCATGCTAACAATATTGGGTATAATAATACGAGAGTCATTTGTAAGAAAACCCTTTCACTTTTGCCAAACACGGGTGGTAAGACTATTGAAAATTGCATTTATTTCTAGTGTCAGCATTGGCAAAGTACAGCAATGTTTACCTACATTCAATTAGCAATTATTGTTTATATTTGCACATTATACCACTAATGATATATCTTTATCACTAAACTGAAATTCCTCTGTGAAATGCTGTAGAACTTGAATTTTGTGATAAAAGAAATAATATCATAAAAATAAAATCCTGTTTATCCGGATACTATCCTTGTTTATAACTCACATCTTGCTGGATGTTTTAACAATTTTGATTTACATAGTATTTTGTGACCCCAGAATATCCTGGAAATGAAGAATTGTGCTTAGCTCACCTCAGAAGGCTGCATTTGTTATCTTTAAGTCAATATATTGATTTTGGAATAGATTGTATATAAGATGTCAGAGACTACTGATTTATGTTGATATTTTTGTATCATATGTTCTAGCCAATCACAATAGGCCTGAGATATGCCATTATAAACTTTTTCTTTCAGCAACTGAAAACCATAGATGTTCTCAGATAACAAACTTGGATTTTCAGAAATTATCAATAGGCTTCTTTGTTTTACAAGTGGGACAATGCTTCCCTGGTGGAAAGATGAAGTGAGTCATAGGATAGTGGTAACCAAATTTGTTCTGCATAGTAAAGATGCCCTGCTGCTCCAGGAGGTAATGTCACGAAACAGAAGGTTTCAGTCCCTGAAGTATCTGACTGCCAATGATTTGAGACTCAGTAGCTGTATGGACAAGGAAGGCTGAAATTAGGATAGCCTGCAATGGAGTTTCAATTTCATAGTTGATTCGATGTGTGGCTTTCTGTCTTTTCATTTTCCAACAGATATCCTTGTGAGCTATTTGTGCCCACTTGATTGATTCACTATCATAGAATGATAAGAAAAAATGAAGAAGAGATGGAACACATTTTTAAAAAATGGTTATGCCCTCCTGTGGTTACCATTTAGAAGTATATTTTGCAGAATGTCTATTTTGAATGGAAGCCTGATATTTAGGCCTCGTTTGCCGGATCCCTCTGTAGATTCTATATCTCCTATATGGTTGGGGTAAGCCTGCCAAAGCTTTTCCTTCCTTCGTCTGCTAACCTAATCAAACATTTGCTCTCCTAAAACAAAGATGGAGCCGGGAATGTTTTTCTTATATTTCAATTGCCACTTGAAACTGAAGACTCGATTTCTCCTGGATCATTTCAATACCTCATTTATGGTTGGCATTTACCCGAATTCACAGGTTGTAAACGCTTTAAAAGTTATGCTGAGTCCTTATGGAGAACAGGGATTTCAGTTTCTGACATGGAGCTGCAAATGTGCCCAACACGGTTCATGGTATACACCAAATCCAGTTTTTAATGGCTCAGGTTGGCACCATTTAGGTATGGCATGGACGCAAAATGTTCCCGGAGCCCCCCCATCAAGGATACAATTGTTTCGAAGTTTCAGAGTTGAATGCTTCATTAAATGCTGGAGCATGTGACAGAATGGGCTTCCCAATTGCTAACTTAATATTTAGCTTCCAAAATTCTGAGACAAACACCTTGATGCCCCCTCAGGTCTCTACAATGAGCCACATTTGCTAATCTTTCCCAATACGTCTCAGTAGACAGAAAAGAATGCAAAGTTTTAATTTGCTAATCACCCAGTTGGAGAGGGGCCGTGGGGGGAGATGCTAATCATCTGCAGACATCTGTAATGACCCTTGGACAAAACCGAGGAAAACTAAATCAAAGCTTTGACAAGGGCAGGAGAGCGGAAACAGAAGCCCTAATTGTGGCCATGTGAAGTGCACTTTCCCCTTTTGTAGCTTTTGTAATAGAATTGCACAATACTTTATAAAGTAACTTTTATAGACAGACCCAGAAATGACTTTTTCCATCTTTGGGGATAAATGGTCAGACTCGATCTGTGAAATATGCGAAGAAGGACCGACATTATGGTGCAAATGTAGCAGACAAAAGGGTTTGGGCGAGCTTTTGCCAGTTAAATTTGGCTAACCTGCAGAAAGCCTATTGTCAAGCCAGCCATGCTTCACTGAGCTCTCTTCCCTCTTTATGGTTAAGTGAACCTCAAAACAATGACAAAGAAATATGCACTGAGTCACATATTCTAAGAAATAGACTGTACTCTCCTCAAATCGAAATAACGGCACTTTAATTCTTGGATTTTCCACATTTTCGTTGGTAAAGCTCCTATTTGCTTTCTCTGAATCTGTATCAGTTCATGCAGTTCTGCCAAGTGGGGAAGCTTTGCAGGACACTGCCACTGTAGCACTTGAAATATTAAGATGAACAGAACAAGCAAAAGGTAAGCTTACTTCATTGCAGTATTTTGAGTGTCTGTTTCTTTGCTTGCAAAAGTTTACGTGTTTTTGATTGAGAGAGGCTTTGTTTAATACCCATCCTGATATAAATAAACTACTCTTGTTACTGTGTGTAATGGCTGAAGGATAGAAGGGAAGAAAGAGAAAGAAAATGTGATGCCAACTCACTTATAAAATAATAAAAATCCATGGGTTTTGCACTTAAATATAGATAGACACAGACATAATTGTCAGAGGTGAACTGCATTCTCAAATGGGAAAACTGGGAAGATGGTTCATGATTTTTCGTAGCTTCAAAAGTTAATTTTTGGATTATTTTTAGTGAACTTCTTTTTACGAATGAGACTTAGGAAATTTGATAGAGAAAAAATAAGCATGCTCTAACTTCGGACGAGCAGCCACTTAGGAAAATAATTGCCCATTCTGCCCTGTTGCACTTTCTTGTGATTAAAATAACCTTTATAAATGGACATTTTAAAGAGTTTTAGTTTAACATGGCCTCCAAAACCAGCCAAACATCAGAGATCTCAAATTTTTGTTGATAAAATTTGCTCAGTCAACTCAGGTGGATGGCTGACATTTAAGAAGTCTAGTTAGTAATCGCCCCTCCCAGAGTGGTGTCCTTGAGAGAGGGTCTAATGGAGTGGTGAATCTTTGTACTTGTCTCTTCCCACAGCAAGTTCTCTGGTTTCAGTGTTCCAAGTTCTCCAGTATTGAGTTTTTCTTGCTGGAGTAAAGGCAACCAACTTTCTCTAAAACACTTCCTAAAAGCTCGCAGTCAATAATTCCGTGCTACTCCCTCCATGGTCTTGACAGCTCCTCACAAGGTTCCTTACTGTTTTTCCGTCTCAGTTTTCTCATCTCAGCAGGGGTCTAGCAACCCACATTCTGATTTACTAGTCTTTTACCATCTCCAGGAAATGCAAAAGCTCATTGATTTCTCCTGCTCTTTTTGTGTTTCCTACCTTCTCACATAGGAGTAAATGGAGTTCTTAGATGAAGAAACTCTCATGTTCAAAACCTTTCACCTTTCTAGGAGTACCCGCCCCTTTGGATGAACAAAAAATAGGAAGAGTCTATAAGCATTTCAAAGGCTGCTTGGAGTGTTTCTGTAATAGGAAAATAACGCCTTAAAAAAAAAAACTTCTTAAAGATACGTAAAAGCTGCCAGGTTCTGATTTTGCAGCAAGTTACTTAGTTACTTTGCTTTCCTGGGAGTATATGGGTTGTGAAAACTGATACAGAACTGGAAAAGAGTTCTGAGTAGAGCATCCCAAAAAAGTATGGCACCCATGTGACCAACGTCATCCATTTTTGAGGATGAAGGATCCAAACATAACATTCAGTGTTATCATGTTGATATGCTCAGTAAAGCGCCTTTCAATAAGTTAAATATAATACGAGAAAACTTATTATGGAACAGGGAATTATGTGGTTAAAATTATATCTACCAATTTCACTTGCTAATCTCTCCTAGGAAAGAAGTAGATTTATAGTGAAGTATAAAGGGCTTCATGATGGCTTGCTGATGTCATGTTTAAACTCAGAGGATTTTGCCACAGAATGGCACTTCAAAACCTTTTCAAATACAGACCATAACAATAAGGAATACTCAAAATATAATTGTTTGGGAAGAACTGATAGAACTACAGATGTTCACTAACATGTAACCAATATGTATTTTTAATGATCTTACTGTGGATATAAGTTATTTTTATAAAGATTGGAGAGTTCTCTAATTTTTGAATTTGAATAAGCAACTATGAGGGAAAGTTTCCAAAATGATTCATAATTTATCTCTGTGGAATTAGAAATTCAAGGACTATTCTTGTAACCTTAATGGATTTTCTGATGATTATTTACTTTGAAGTCTGAGATTCTGTTTGCTGATAATAATTAAAATGCAGTTTAAGCAGTGTCTTAGCTACAAATATGTGATAAATTACTATTTGTAACTTTTATTTATTTTTTATTGCCTCCAACAATATCTGATAGTAATGTAAGGAAACTTCTGAAAAGGTACTTTGAAAAAAATCTTAGGAATGATTTGTAACCCTCTAAAATGTGCAATTTCCATAAACATCAATTACTTCAAAACTTAATACATTATTTAAATGTTGGGAACAAAATTTATATTTCCCTTTCCATATCTGTGTGCTGAATGTTCCGTGTGTGAGTGCTGTTAAGTTTATATATGGGGGTTAATCGAATCTGGACTGGAAGAAGGAGTTGAAAATGGAAATGGCTAACGTATGTCAATTTTACATTTCAAGTTAGATAAATCATTAGTTTCTAGGGAGAAAAAGCAATTAAAAAATTAGTGGAAATAAAAATATTGTGAAGATCGTGGTACTACACTAGAGCTTTAGCAGCTTCAACTATTGCTCTTAAGACCTCAAGTGTGGTCCATTCCTGCTCCTAGCTCCGTGCACACCCTCTGCAGTTACAATATTTTACCAGTTAAAAATGATCACTTTACTTTTTTATGCCAAATTTCAATTTTGACTGTTTAATAAGTGACCTAAAATAATAACCTTTCATATCTAAACTACTCTCCTAACTATGAACAACCCTTACCAGAAAATCAATTTTTTTTGAATGATCTAAATTACAATGAAACTTTAAAAACAGTAAATACTACTTAGTTAAATTGACATCTTATAAGTACATATAATTTGTATATGGGTATACATATTTTGTGGAGTATGTTTGTATGTGGGTATACATATTTCATTTATATGAAACCATTACATATGATATGCCTACCTGTGCATGATTATATGAATTTGCTGACACTGTTATCTCTTAAAGTCTCTCACACAAGTTTCCTAAGGTTTTAATAAGGACTGAACACAAGGCAAATGATCCAGAGCAGATTACTATTTAATTTATTTGCTAGGAAATGAATGAGTCCACTTGTATTCAATAATTATGATTGGAATTAAATTAACCTAGAATGAATAAGAGTACATCTTCTTTTCACTTTGTAACTAGTATGAAATTTCTCATGGATTTCATTCACTCCCCTATTTTTATGAATTATATGACTATGTTTTTATTGCTGTCAGTTGATGCTAATACAATTTTTATATATCAGAAATACGTACTATTGACATGAATGTAACATTAATCTAGCTACACATCAAATATCTAGGTTCATATCTGATATAAAGATGAGAACCCTTCAAAGTTTGAAAGACTCTCATCTTCAAAACTACATTTTGTTTAAAAATGTTATTTATAATCTTATTAACATACCCCAATTATACATATGCTTAAATTGCATTAGTCAATGGTGAAGATTCATATTTTTCTAAGTTGTGATTTGTCTATGATTTAATTTGAATTATTGATATGACATTGAAAAAACATTTAGTTTATATTTTTTGCTTTTGAATATTCACTTGTGTAAAACATTGAAAAATAATCGGGGAAACCATCTATCTCCAACATATACATAGGTATAGATAACTATGCACCCTTGCCTTTTAACAAGTTAAATGTAATACAGAGAAAAATTTTTATGAAACAGGGAATTAGTGGTTAAAATTAACTGAAAAGTAATTTTTGTTTCATGGAACCTGACTTTCCTTACTTTTAACTTTCGTATGTATTTTGTCTTTCAAAGAAGGCCTACTCTATGTAGTATTTAAATGGTCTAATTCAGCTTCCTTTAACCTATTGTTCATTTATTTTATTCAATTTATTTTTATAATTATTTTATAATTAAAATTATTCTTGCTCTATGTGAGAGTGTTATAAGTTGAGTAAAGCAAACACTAACTCAAAGAACAACATTAACTTTGGACTGAAACTAATCACAGAACATTATAATCTTGAAGTCTGATTCCTAAGGAGGTTATTACAGAATGAATAAGTTGATTATGATGGAAATTTTCCTCCTGGTGTCATTCTGGTCCTCACTCGCATACCCTGCAATAGAACTTCACGAGCACTCATGTTCTTCAATATTTGCTGGTGTAACAATTCACAATTGAAGCCTCAACAGTGATAGTAACACTTAAATGAAATTGTTCTACATAATTTCATGATATATGAAAGAGATTAAAATAATTAAATTGCTTTAATATATCCCATTAGTGTTTGAGATATCTTGATTCACGTTTTCTTTCAAGCCATAGAAAGTGCAGTTTCTGTCCTAGGAAAGCAGCATTTCATGAAGTTGGGGGTGGAAAGGAGTGAGTCCAGATGCTGACAGAGAGGGCGTTGGGGCAGCGAGACCAGAAGCTGCGGTGGAATAGAGTGAGGAAAGGACAGTGACAATGTCTAAATTTTTATATGAATCTGTGAGTTTGAATTAGTTTTTGTTTTACATTTAACTGTTGCTCAAAACCCAGAGAGTCCATTTTAAGACAAAAAAAAGAGAAAAAGCCTGTTTTGCTTCTTAATTTCTATGCTTTGAGAACTCAAAATTCAAGGAAAACATACACGAACGATTCCTCAAACTTTTTCTGAGATTAATTGACAATTTCAGTGTTATTGCCTAGTACACTGCACATCTGAGCAATGCTTAGAGTTGGAACAATGTGTGCTCTTCATTTGAAAGGGGTTCTACAGTGGTAACTTGTCTCCTGTTTTATATAGATATATTACAATTGAGTGGCTTCTTGCTGCTACTGTAATTTAGATTTATAATCAAACCACTGCACCAATATTAGAATGCAGTTAATTACACGGTGTCAAAAGGAGAGTGAACATAAGAGGAAACTGAGAGAGAAGTAAGTTGTGAGACTTGCTTGAATGTGGGGAGAAATGATAAAACCTTATGGTACTCTACTCTGTGAGTATGGCTTTGCCCAAGAATGTAAAAATTGCTATAGCTATTCACTGACAGGATCTTGTCCCTTTTACAACACCAGAGTCTGTCTTGCGAGACTTTGCCAAATGTATCTTGCCCGGAACTTCAAAGGCTAGGAACATACTTCCAATCACAGTCAATAACATTAATAACCCACCCCCTCCCCCAACTACCATGAAATCATTATGCTAAATGCACCCAGTTCTCTTCTGAAGACATTTCTATTTCTAATTCTATTCATTACTCACATGGCAAAAAGCAAAGTTATTTTAAAATCCAGCCTCTGTATGGTAGAAATTGATGAGGCACACAATTTTTCCAAGTGGATATATTTTTGACATTAAAATGATTTCTTTAAAAAAGAAACGTTTATAGGAAAAGTGAACTCAGTTAGGCCAACTCAATTTAGGTAGAGAAAACTTTGTGAGCTTTGCTCTGAAAGATTATTCATATTTGACCATCATGGGAGGCTGTTCTCTGCAAGGCTTTCTATATTTGTACAACGGCCTTTCTAGGAATATGAACAGGAAAGGAATTTCACACATCTTTCATTCCATTCTTTGGATAACAGTACATTTCCATGATACTTTGCAACATTTAATGTTTTACAACTACCACAGAAGGGTTTTTTTTTTTTTTTAAATAAAATTAGATTTGTAAAAATAGGGTAAAAAGAGCTCAACATGTGCAAGCTATGCAGCAAATAAAGTAATTTCCTCTAAGTCTGTGATATTGCCACTTACCTTAGCAGTCTTGATTCTCCTTCATGATGGCAGTTGCTTAGGACTTAGAGCCACAGAAAATATAAAATACCTAGGGGACATATTCCAGTACTGTACATTAAATTTGAGGATTTTACATGTGATAAAGTATGTCAGTGTTGCTTACAGGGAATTCCAGTGATACCTCAGCTTTCTTGGACTTATTATAAATCCTTTGTTGGAATTATTGTGGCTGGTTCAATAATTCAGATTAGCCCTCATGTTTATTAATGCACTACATCTGTGCAAACAACATGTCAAGCAGAGAGTTTATTGTAATTGCCTGAGCAAACAGAACCTGAAAGAAGCAATTTCCAGTTACAATGTGCTATGACAAGTAATGAGGTAATTGGCATTCTGTCCTGATTACTTCCACCTTCTTTTTCATCAGGTCTATATTGTGTGTGATAGATAGTTTTATAAGAAATGAAGGTGTTTGATAATATGGTTTGCTGCTGCTTAAGGTTAGTGATTAAAGACAATCATCATTTTCTCTCAGAGATCTTATTAGCTTTAACATTATTTATTCATATGTGTAAGGATGTGCCCAGGACCCAACTTCTCAGTGCACTGCATGCCGTTAAAATGTAAACGCAACCGCCACCGAGCGAATGCAGAGCATGTTCTAGGTTTCCAAGCATGATGGGACACAGTGACTTTCTGCAAATGAAATCTATGTACTAACAGTGTGAGTTAGAATAATGGCTTTGAGCTGCATCTGTATCCAACATTCACCTGCTTTAGAATAACAGAAGCAGCATGATATTTAAGGGCAAGATGGTAATTTGATGCTGAATCCTCATTTTTGCGATTTTATAACTTTCTAGAGACATTACCCTTTGCTGGCAGCCTGCAGTAAGGAAAAAGATGAAATGCATCATGTTTCCAAACCCATCATTAATAGTTTAGAAAGTTTAAGAGTCCTAGTCTTAGAAAAAGAAAGAAATTAGGAAATGAGCAGAAGTTGTTTTAGAAAGAAAGAAGAAACACTTGTATTTTTACTTCAAAGAAATGTTTTCTTCTTAATTTATACCCTTTGCTGTTGACATTTTCAAATCTATCAAGAAATTTTAAAAAGCAGTACCTTTAGATGAAGAAAATACCTGGGGAATAATGCCCATTCACTCTTTTTGCTCCCATCATTCTAATGCTATCTTTAGATTGGTGTTTTCCCCACTAACTGACCTCCTGTCATTTTCCAGGTTTCACCCTAAGTGCCCCTTCCTGGCTGCCCTGGCTATGGGCTCTCAAAGCTCCCCGCATCCTTCATGTCACAGGTCAATAGTTGTTTACGTATCCATCTTTCCAGCTAGACACTATAAACTACATAAACTATACTATACATAACTATAAACTGCTTACTTGGAGGGGCTCTAGCCGACCGACAGTGGTCTCAACGTTGAAATTGTGCTGTCCATAGTGAAATTCTAGTTCTGCTACTAACAGGTGACATAAACTCAGACAAGTCTAAAAATTTTCCTAAAGTTTATCACCGCATTTGAAAATCAGTCGAATAATTTTACATTTCTCATAAATGCCATTGAAAAGATCTAATATCAAGGGTCTCAGAACAGTGCCTGGCATGCGTCAAAGAAACGCAGTCAATATTTCAGACGTGGATAAATGTCGACTTGAGAAAACTCATCTTCCAGGTCTTACTTTCTAGAATGCTCCATTTTTCCTAGTATTAATAAGTCAAGCAAACTCAAGCAGGAAATGACAATCTATTCAGCCATACTTTACATTCTGAATGTACTCAATTCTATAAGACTGCTAATAGGAGACATAATGCAAATGGGGGAGTGGGTACACTTAGAGAAAATTGGTGTAACTTTTATGGTTTATTTCCTTTAAAAGGCCCAGACTGGCATCAGATCTTTCAGAAGCTAGGTGGAACTCATCCTCACAGTTGATAAGCCTAAGAAATCTTCAGACACTCATGACCTACCTTTGACAAGACTGTGGGTGCACTACAGTATTCCAGTCTCCTAGTTGGAGAGGGACTCTCAGATCCATACACGGCACAAAATGAATGAAGTCCTGCAGGAAAATTCCTATTAAGTGTCCCCATAGTCAGAAGCTGATGGCATTCCACATATTCTGACAGGAGGCCCCATAAAGTCTCCATTGCTAAAGAGAATTCTTCCAATCATCCATTTGCAAATTCCAGTACCAACCGAAGTGCTTCAGTCCTTGTGCTTACATGTTTTCCTTTTCTTAAAGTGTGGATAACTTTGTAAAAAAAAAAGTATTCAGGGCAATTACTTATGCCTCAGGAAGTAGAGAGAAAGAAAAATAGTGCTGGCACGCAGAGAAGACTGTGAGCCTGGGACAGAGCTGTAAGGAAGACAGGCCGTGGTGAGCAGGAGCAAAACACCACACTGAGACACAACCTCTTCAACTCCTCGTTTTTATCTTTGTTTTCTTCATTTTTTTCTTTATCAGTATTTTCGGAGGCTTATTATGAGTCAGGCGTAGTGCCCGGCAAGAGTAGCTACCTAACAAGTACTTGTTGAAAGAATGGATAGATGGGTAGATAAATTGATGAGGGCTGTGCCGGGTGTCTCTACCTGGATTTCTCATTAGTTACAGCAGACACTCTGGGGAGAAGTCCCAAACCGTATTTAAAGGTTCCAGCAACCATTTGTCCAAATGCCATGTGTTCTCTTACTTGTGTCCACCTTCTCTGATTCAGAGTAATAATAACCATCTAACTTGGAGATGGCAAGCCTAAAAAGGAATCTTCCCATCACGATTGCAGGAGTAGTGGCCCCCCAAAAAACTTATATCCCCACCCCAAAAAATGCACTTTCTACTGAAGAGGACACTTTTTTGAGTGTCCCACATCTAGTAATGGAAAAGCAAGCACCCAGCACTAACTCTTGCTTGAGAAACTGAGGGGTGTCTCCACAGAATTGAGGCCTATTTCATGCTCCGGTCTTCAAAATCTTTGGTAACATCTGATGCATAAGGTGACAGAACTGACAGAAAGTCCAGAAAACTTTGGAGGTTTAGACAGATATAATTAGTCAGAAGTAGTAAAGACTTGTATTAACTAATTTAAGGAGTTGTAACTTTTATTTCTTCCAGATGAGCTTATGTTATAAACTTAATGCTAAGTACATTCCAGAGGAGGGAGAATCAAAGGAGAGAGAAGGGTAAAATTAATTAGTACATTATTTATTTAGTTAGTTAGTTTAAAACCTAGAAAAGACAAAAATGCCGGGTGCAAAAGGTTTAGGTGTTTCCATAGAGTGAGGTTGACCCCAGGCAGCAGTAGCATCTAGCACTTGTGTGTCACTCATTTTGTATCAAGATATTATGTCGATATTTGATGTTTAATTTTCACACGATATTCTGAAAATATTGAAACTAAGAGGTCACACAGGTAAAAAGAAAAAAGAACTTTGTCCCATCCCCAATGTCCATGCATTTTCTACTATTCACCATTTTTACTTAGGAGACTTGTTAGAAAACTAGGCTAGTCTATACATAAAGGATTAGGAGGTGGAAAAGCAACAACAGATTTGTTTCTGCAGAGGTCTTGCCCAGATCGAGTCTTGGTGAAGATATCAGAAGGGGCTATGTTGCTGGTTAAGGAGGTGAGCCAGGCTGGGGCCTTCGCTGGATAGCGACTGTGAGTCCGGAGTGCAGGGAACTTGAAAGCAGAGACCCAATGATTCCAAAAGAAAGGAAGTGAGCAAGAGGCCAGCATCACAAAGAAGTGACCTTGCCTAGAAGTAGTTCTGTAGCAAGAAAGGGCACAGACTTGACCTCACAGATCCTGAAGCCAGTATTGATCAGAGAAAGGTCTGCAGCCTCAAGAATGGGCTGTCCTTTGAGCTTAGCCAGCTCGTATGTGCAGAAATGAGCCTGAAAGGACATAGAGTGCCACTGATTACAGGGTGCATGTATCATCACAGATTTGGTGGGATTTTAGTTAATTTTTCTGTGAAAATAATTTAAAAAGCAGTGACCCTCCTCCTGCACACGGGAAAATTGCGTGAAGGAAAAAATAATACGTGTATATATAATTTTAAATAAATATAAGAATAAATTGTATTAGTTGAAATTTACATGTACTCGATCCAGCTAAAAAATTAATAAAAGCATGAGTACTGGCTGAGAGCTTCAGTAATTAGGATCATTAGCGACATCATGAACTAAAATTATATGTACACTTTGATATTCTTCTTTCATTAAAGCCATTAGTTGTCTGTGACTAAGTAAAAGGTACTTTTAAATATATTTTAAGTGCATGTTAATATCCAATAAATACTTCCAATGCTAAAGCCTTCAATCAAGATTTTTCTTTAAAAATGATTAGCTGTCTCCCTAAAAGTACAAAATCATGGTTCATGAGCTTACTAAAAATTCTGTTCTAACAGCGATATTACCTTGATATAATAGTTAAACACAGCATTTTTTTAGGTGACCACATATAGATTTACCTAAGAATACAGCAAAAAACAAAGCAAAAACCTATATAGATAATTAGACTTAAAATAAATAGCCAAAGAATCAAATTGCCAAAATAAAAGAGCTGTTTCTATGCCTACTTTTCAATTCATTCATTCATTCATTCGACAGATATCTTCCAGTATATAAGGAACTTTGCTATATGACAATGAAGAGATCAATGGTCACCTATACCCTTTATCACTCATTCGTGTGTGTCTACTTAGCCCTCAAATACTCACAGTCTTTTTTCTTCATAATTCTCGAATGATGTTCTCATTATATATTTCCATGTCCACTGAATTGGGAAGTCATCATTTCTTGTCTAGAATTGCAGCCGCCCCTTAACTAAATTACTACTCTCATGGCAGAAGAAAGGAATAGGAGATGGCATGGGACATTTGGACAACATGTAATTCATAGATCTGTGTAAGTGTGGAAAAGGTGTAATACCTTCCTAATCTATCGTAAGAGTCATGATTGACAGTACTATAACAACAACAACAACAAAGTTAACGAAGAAAGACAGAGTAAATTTATTTCATCAAAGTTTTACATGACACAGAAACCTTAAAAGTGAAGACCCCAATAACTAGGAAAACCTAGTTTTATGCTTAGGTTCAATGGAGAATGGGCAGCTATGCAGGGACAAAGGGTATGATCTAATAGTAATCCAGTGAGAAGAGAATCCCAGTGAGGACTGTCTGCTCAGACTCTTCTTGGCTTCTGTGTAGCATTTCTTCCTCCCAGGTATGAGGCAGGACCCCTCTGAAATGAGGATCTTCAAAGGAAACTGGAGAATAAAGAGAGTGACCATTTAGGTTTTATGGCTTGCTTTAATGTTCCAATTTCTATGGCCCAACTTACAGAAGATGAATTCTGGTTTCTACGAATGCTTCAGGGAAGGAAGATGAGCAGGAGGCTGGTTCTGAGGACTCTCTATCGCCTGTAGTTCAAAGTACTTAGCACACCAAAGTGCCACAATTTGGAGTATATTTTCTGAGCCTAACAATTGGAAACAGGTAGACAAGAATGCCTAGTGGGTACAGCAGTGTCTAGAGAGGTAAAAGGGGGCTAAATTATCTAGTACCAAGTTGACTAAGTCAAGGAGTTTATATCCTATTTTGGACAGTATAAGAAAACATGAAAGGTTTTAAACAAGGGAAAGACATTCTGTGATTTGCTTTTAGAAAGTTTAGCCAGTGGATCTTGGGTTATATGAAGGGCTGTTTAATTTGTAAAGTACCATCCAAACTCAAGGTATGACTAGTGTTATTTTTTTCTTACTAGTCTAACACTCTTGAAATTAGGCATACTGTTCTTTGTATTATTTTATATTGTTTTATGGTATTTTATTTTTGTATTCCTGGTATGAGTTAAAGCATATAGCACATATTAAGAGAACAAAATTAAAAAGGAAGATCCCTACCTCATAAAAATCAGTTAAATATGCTTAAAACCTAAATGTAAAGGGGAAAACATTACGACCTTTAGAAGAAAGTATAGAATGTCTTTATACTCAGGTTCTTAGGATGAAGGATATTATATATAAAGCACAAGAAGCACTAAATTAAAGGAAAAGGCTGACAACAAATTACATTAAAATCAAGCACCTCTATTCATCAAAAGACTACCATAAGAAAGTAAAGGCCAGACACAGTGGCTCACACCTGTAATCCCAGCACTTTAGGAGGTCAAGGAGGCGGATCACGAGGTCAAGAGATCGAGACCATCCTGGCTAATACAGTGAAACCCCATCTCTACTAAAAATACAAAAAATTAGCCGGGCGTGGTGGTGGGCACCTGTAGTCCCAGCTACTTGGGAGGTTGAGGCAGGAGAATGGCGTGAACCCGGAAGGCGGAGCTTGTAGTGAGCAGAGATTGTGCCACTGCACTCCAGCCTGGGCAACAGAGTGAGACACAGTCTCAAAAAAAAATAAAAAAGAGAAAGAAAGAAAGTGAAAAGAAAAAGTGCAAACTGACAGTGGATATTAGCCACATACATAGCCAACTAATATTCAGATTCTGTGAACTGTCATGAATCCACATTAAAAAATTAATACAGAAAAGGGCAAACAATGTAATAGATATTTCCTGGAAGAAGAAGCATGAAGAATCAATAAATATATGTAAAGTCATTTGATCTCCACAATAATTAAGTAAATTAAATCATAATAATATACCACTTGGAACCTCTAGATTGTCAAGAAAAGAAAGGTAAAAGCCTAACAATGACAAATATTGGCAAGCATATAGAAAAACCAGGGACTCCCAATGCTGCCAGCATTGAGAATGGCAGGCATAACCTCTGTGTGAACAACTTGGCATTATCTAGTTTACTTGACCTTCATGTATCCTATAATCTAGCAATTTAACTTCTGGAGAAACTGGCACACATGCATCACTCAACATGTAAGGAGATGTTTATAACAGCACTGTTTGTCAGAACGAAAGTCACTCACTCACTCAATAAACAAGTAAATTTAAATATATTTCTACAATTATATAATGGAATGAAATATAGTGGTGAAAATGAATAAACTAGAGCTACATGCAACAAATGTGAATCTTAGTTATATAATGTTGAAAAATCACCAAGTTACATTTTTGACTTTATTACAAAAGGTAACATTTGAGTCTTAAAAATAAAGTTAAGAAATGATAAATAATACATTACATAGGAGTATGTCCAAGTGCAATAAATCTATAAATATAAAGCAATAGTTTTTTTTTTTACCTTTTTTAAATTAAGGATAGTGTTTACCTCCAAGGGAGAGACAAAAGTTTGGGATTTGACAGGGGAGAACTATAAGAGATAT
>NW_012117599.1:8052698-8093070 GCF_000951035.1 Colobus angolensis palliatus
ATTTGACAGGGGAGAACTATAAGAGATATAAATAATAATGCTGGGATCTATTAAATAAATATATTTGCTGACACTTGTTAAAGACAGTAAGAGAAATAATACATTACATAGGAGTATGTCCAAGTGCAATAAATCTATAAATATAAAGCAATAGTTTTTTTTTTTTACCTTTTTTAAATTAAGGATAGTGTTTACCTCCAAGGGAGAGACAAAAGTTTGGGATTTGACAGGGGAGAACTATAAGAGATATAAATAATAATGCTGGGATCTATTAAATAAATATATTTGCTGACACTTGTTAAAGACAGTAAGAGAATTTATTCAATAAGAGTCCATTACTATAGGTATAGGGACCATTACAATGGGAGAGAGATTGGATTTGGCTCTGAATACAGCACAGGCACGTAGGAATTTATAGCCAAATAACAGGGTGGGAATCAGTGGATAGAATATTGCCAAAAAGAAACATCAGGAGTAAGAGGGAATTCTGGCAAAGCCAAACTAATAGAATTTTCTCTGAAGACAAGCCGGGGTGCAGACGTCACATGGGAGATGGTGGATGATGAGAAACAATATCTATGTTTAGATATTGAGGGTGATCAGATATGGAGGATAGGAGATTCTGACTTAAAAGCTGACTTAGGATTCTTACTAAAATTGGACAGTGCAGAACTGAACACAAAAGTCCAAAAGTCAAAAGCTGCTTGAAAAAAAGTTCAGAAGAGCCTGAGTAGAATTTGGTCTAGAGAAGAATCTTTGCCGGATTCAATTTCTGAAGTTGGGTATTAGTTTCAGAAGTGTTTGCTTTATTATTATGCTTTATAAAGTACACTTATGACATCTATATTCGTATGCATGTATCAAATACTTCCCAGTAAAACATATGAGAATAAATAATTAAGAAATAATTCCATTAAAATAAAGGACATGTATAGGCATTTCTCAAAAGAAGACACACAAACACCCAACAGGTATATGAAAAAGTGCTCAACATTACTTATTACCAGAAAAATGTAAATCAAAACCACAATGAGACATCATCTTACCCCAGTCAGAGTGGCTACTATTAAAAACACAAAAAAATAGGCCGGGCGCGGTGGCTCAAGCCTGTAATCCTAGCACTTTGGGAGGCCGAGACGGGCGGATCACGAGGTCAGGAGATCGAGACCATAAACCCCGTCTCTACTAAAAAATACAAAAAAAAAAAACTAGCCGGGCAAGGTGGCGGGCGCCTGTAGTCCCAGCTACTCCGGAGGCTGAGGCAGGAGAATGGTGTAAACCCAGGAGGCGGAGCTTGCAGTGAGCTGAGATCTGGCCACTGCACTCCAGCCCGGGAGACAGAGCGAGACTCCGTCTCAAAAAAAAAAAAAAAAAAAAACACAAAAAAATAACATGTTGGTGAGGGTTTGGAAAAAACTCTCTCTAGTGGTGGTAATGTAAATTGGTACAACCACTATGGAAAACAATATGGAAATTTCTCAGAAAACTAAAACTAGACTTACCAGTTGATTCAGGAAACCTACTACTGGTACTACTACTTCTTTCCCAGAGGAAAAGAAATCAGTGTATCAAATGAATACCTGTACTCGTGTTTATTGCAGCAAAATTCACAATAGCAAAGATATGAAGTCAGTCTAAGTGTCCATCAAGTGATGAATGGATAAAGAAAATGTGTATATATACACATATATGTATATATATACACACACATATATATGTATATATAGATACACAATGGAATACTATTTAGCCATGAAAAAGGATGAAATCATGTTATTTGCAGCAACATCGATGGAACCAGAAGTCATTATGTTAAGTGAAATAATCCGGGCACACAGAAATATACCTTAGATGCCTCGTGTTCTCATTCATATGTGGGAGCTAAAACATTTGATCACATAGAGGTAGAGAGTGGAAAGACAGAAACAGAGAAAGTGAGTGGAGGGAAGAGGAGGACAAAGATAAGTGGATTAAAGGGCACAAACATACACCAAAACAGAAGGAATAAATGCAATGTTTCCTAGCTGAGGAAGGTGACTATACTTGACAAAAATGTATTGTTCTTAGGTGACAGACATCGTAAATACCCTGATTTGTTCACTATGCATGCTACACATGTAACAAAATTTTTCATGTACCCCATAAATTTGTAAAAATAAAAATAAAATCATAAAAGGAAAAATCTAAGCAAGATTCTTTTTAAAAAAGAACAATTTACAACGTAGAAAAACAGTGAGTGAATGCATGATGCTCAGTTAACATTAAATAAACAAATTAAGCAATATACAAATATAACCACATTGGGATCTGAGATATGGAAATACATGCATAGGTTATGTTTCAAATTAAGAGCAAATTCTCTAGGATCTTCTTCCGACCACTGTGTTGGTTTTGGGTGTCATCCTTTGACTGAGGGCCTTGCTACAGCTTCCCCCTCTTCTACTCCTTTCTAGGTGTTCTGAGAACACCTTGATCACATCAGAGCCAAGCTCATCTCTCTATTGTGAAACTGGTCATTATTCCCTCCTTAAAACCCTTCAATAATCCCATGGCTCTCAAAAAAAGTTCATGCTCTGTAAAATACCACACACTTTATTTTCTTACATAATACATTCCTTGTGGCCTTCTGCCTCCTTCGTCTTCCCTTTCCTTGCTACTGTCTACTGCTATCTAGGTGCCAGGTACAGCGACAACATTAGGGAACACTTGTATAACCCATCCTCTGTCCCAGATGCCCCTCCAAGCACTTTATATATGTTAACTCATTTAATAGTCACAGCAATCTTAAGAGGTACATACTCCTTTGTTTTGAATAATTGTCCCTTCCAAAACTCATGTTAAAACTTAATACTCCATGTCACAATAGTGAGAGGTGGAGCCTTTACGAGGTTATTGGGTCACAAGGGCTGTGCCCTCAAAAATGAATTAACCCATTCATGGATTAATGGGGTAAGGAATTCATGGGTTACTATGGGAGGAGGAGGTGCCCCTCTATAGGAAGAAGAAGAGACACCTGAACTGTCACGCTCAACCCCTCTCAGTGGCCCTGTGATGCCTTCTGCTGCTTTGGAACTCTGCAGAGTCCCTACCAGCAAGAAGGCTCTTACTAGATGTAACCACTTGACATTGAACTTTCTGGCCTCCATAACTGTAAGAAGTTAGTTTCTTTTTTTCTTTTCTTCTTTTGTTTGAGACAAAGTCTCGCTGTTTCACCCAGGCTGGAGTGCAGGGAGGCTATCTTGGCTCACTGCAACCTTCATCTCCCAGGTTCCAGCGATTCTTCCGCCTCAGCCGCCCAAGTAACTGGGATTACAGGCGCACACCACAACGCCTAGCTAATTTTTGTATTTTTAGTAGAGACGGGCTTTTACCATGTTGCTGGTCTCAAACTCCTGGGCTCAAGCAATCCACTCACCTCGGCTTCCCAAAATGTCGGTATTACGGGTGTGAGCCACCATAATTACAAGAAAGTATAATTAATATTTTAAATTTTAAATAATATTAATTAGTTAATGTAATATTAACATTATTAAGTTGTAATCAGGTATTCTGTTATAAACAACCAAAAATGGACTAGGACAATTAATTATTATATTAATTTTACATTGAGGAAACAGATCCAGAGAAATAGCTTGTTCAAGTTGTAACACCTAGTTAAACAGCAGGGAGTGGAATGGCTGACCCTTCATACCTGACGCTTTTTACCTGCCTGATTCCTGTTTCTTCTTTCAGACCGACATCAGTCATGCTCTCCTTTGTGAATCCCACCCTCCAACCACACCCCATCCCTACAACTAGAATTGACCTCTTAATATTCCTGCATCACCTTGTGCATACTCCACCACAGCACAGTTCGCAATTACCCCCCTATTATTTCACCATTACCATCATTAGAACATTGTCAGTTGCTGGCACACAGTAGTACTCAATGCATATTGATTAAATTCATGAATGAAGAAAGGCATTTAGCTAAATAGTGATCAAATCCAAAATTGACAGAGTATTCTTTTATGTCTTTTAAGTACTATTTTCTGTATTTCTCCTCGCTAATTGATTCTTAATATTATTATACTCCTATTAAAATAGGAGTTAAGCATTTAGAAGCCATGCAAACAAGTAACATTCAAATGTGCGATTTACTACATTTATATTAAATTAAGAGTTAATACAATCACAAAAAAAAAAACTTGAAATAAGAACAAAAATGAGCTCATAAAGGTTCTCTTGAGTAAATGTTGGAGAAGTCTACATTCTGCAGGTAAGTATGGTTTTAAATAATTTAATTCATTAACTATGGCAAATGGGACCCTTTTAGAGAATTAACTAATCACCTCCAGCTGTGGACTAAAGGGTTTAAGATTACACCACTAGGGGATAAATAATTTCATTAGTTAGTCAATTTCTGATCTCTTTGATTGGGCAGCTTGGCTGCTGTCCATGATCCAGGAGCTTGACTGACTCTCGTCCATACGAGGTACCACGAGGAACTGGGCTGAGAGAACTTAGGAATCAGTCAACCCTAACAGAAGTTATTGGTAACAACCATCATAACTAAGGAGATAGAAACTTGCAGTGTAAGTCACATAGCTTTAGACATGATTCATTTACAATTGCTTTCTACAATTTTAAGCAGAAATATCATTTCAACTGTAGAATTCAGTGATTTCAATATTTTCTGAACCAAAAAATTATTAATTCTTTCAAGATCCAGGACAATTCCACCAAGGCTGCCTCTTAGCTGTGAAATGCAACCCAGTCTTCTTGTGCAGGGGGTACAAAAATCATGAAAATCAGGTTTTCCCCTACAGTAGTCTTTTGGTTTTTCTGGAACTAACAGGTACCCTATAGATACTTCCTTCAGGGAAGCATGTGGTTTATCAGGTGCCCTTTGCAAAATCATTAAAACATGGAGAAACAGAAAAAAAAGAAAGAAAATAAAGAAGAAAAATCAGTCTCTTGAGTCTTTTATTTATTATTTAATGCCAACAAAGTAATGGAAGGGCTTTTCCTTCCCCTCCCCAGCCCAAAACCCCCACTTCTCATCTCCTCCTCCTCTTCCTCCTTCTTTGTCAGGAAATGTAATTGCTTAGTTGTTGTGTCATGTCCAAATTACCTGGCGTGATGATATGGCAAGCCATGGAAGAAAATGAGATGAAGAGGAGAATGGAAGAGATATTGGTAAACATATGAGATTTTGTAGAAAATTTCTAATTCACCTAAAATTGACCACTGGAAGAAGTCAAGCAGGTGGGGGAGGGAGGCAAGGAGAGATTGACCATCATCTGTGCTCACATGTGCACCAACAGCTGGGCTAATGGGAGATCAAGAGACCACATGATTGCAGAAGGAGATCAAGCCAGTACATCAACATGACCTGCAGACTCATGAGCCCTATTTGAAGAAACTCATTTGCAAATCCCTCAATAGTTTCATGCCTTCATAAGGCGTTAAAGTGCTCCATCCAGGATGTAGAGGTCAAGCAGGGAATCCAGGTGGGAAACACGTGTCAGGAGCGCCTGATCATGTCTGATAAAGAAATAAGAATCACTGGTGATTCTATTTAAAAACATTGTATCAAAGCATCAAATGCTGTTTTCTACAAGTAGATCGTTTAGAGATTGAAATAAATCATTTTTCTGTTTAAAGTATTTTTAAGATTTCTTCATTTTTACAATGTTGACTGTATACTAAGTCCTTTGTCAATCTTTATTCTTTCTTTAATATTTCTAGACATGTGACTCTATTAAAATCAGGATAACATCATCAAAAAATCTTTATTGTATACCTACCAGGTGCATGACACTTTGCTGAGGCAGAAGTTATAACTATTTATAGTGTAATACTGCATAGCATGTATTTTTTAAAGTCCAAAGATAACTGTGCTGCCTGCCTGTGTTGTCAATAATAGAAGTTCATGACATTTGATTTGAGTCTTTGTGAGAGGCAATGTTATTCTGATTTAATAGCTTCCATCTGCTCTTCCCATTTTCCTTGCTCCTTTTACAGTTTCCAAATTCCACCCTGTACCCTCCAGGGAAATTTTCTCAAGCATTGATTCTATTCATCTATGAATTGGAGGAGGGGAAGGGTTCTTCTACAGCCTTATGGTTTTGTTTATTGATCTGGATTGTAAGGCAACTTGTTGACATGCACACACTTGCTTTTTTATTTTATATACATACATCTATATGTATGTATGTATGTATACACACATGCACACACATATCTGGTGTTAGTAAGTTCTTAGTAATCTTAATGATTTAGCTCCTAAACAAAACTTGGTGTTCAAACCTTCCTTTACAAAGTAAAATAGGAGAGCATTCCATGAATAAAAATGCACAGAAGAGAGACTCCTTTTATATTGTTAATCCATCACCAAGCAACTTTTGCCTGTTACTATAAAAAAGAAAAAAGTATATTAAAAGTTTACTTTTTTGACATAAAAGAATGTGAATCTAAAGGCTTATTTACAATTATTACAATATATTGCAAAATTAGTCAAATATAATAGTATTAACACAAATTTAACACATTTGGGAAATTTAACACATGTGGCCTTATTTTAAAGTTTTTCATTTTAAAAGTAGGTATTCTGTTCAAGTGAATAATGTAATTCTATCTTGACATTATATTCCATCAAATATTATACTAGATTTCTGAAGTCAAAAGTTGAATATACAATATTTTACTCTACTATCATCAAGGTTTTATAAATGTGTTTATCCTCAGACAAATGAAGAATAAAAATATTTTACAAGCACTCATCAAGAGCATGATTCATAATTAATTGTAATATGTTTTATCATTATCTTTTGAGAAACTGTGTTTTATAGCTTGACACTGAAATGCTTTCATTTTCAATATGAAAATCTCAGATGGGGAGACATATAGCTATATCTTATATTAATAAGGAAAAGTTTCAATAATCTATACCTTTAGTATAGAACTTTGCATACTTATTGGCCACAGAATAGGATAAACATTTTTTTGATACACACTTTGGGGAAATTTGCCTTAATTCCTAAAGGAAATGTGAAATACATTAAAATGAATAAAATTGACTGTGGTTGAGGTGATAGAAGCTGCCTTTGCAGAAACTTGGAAGAACCATACACATGAATAAGAGGAGCTGGATTTTAAATTTTCCTTCTGGGCTTTTCCAAATGCCATTTCCATTGCCTCAGTGTCATTTAACTATAGACTGACCTGAAGGGCTTTCGGCCCAGCTCTCTACACGCTGATAATAAATAATAAAGTAACTGTGCACAAGTCAATATACCAATATTTTATCTACTTCACCTAGACACTCCCCTCTAATTGATAATTTTTAAATGGAAAATTAAATTCATGCTTTTCCCTTTACTTTGCTATAGTTTCCACTTTTTATTTTACATGATTCTTACCTAATAGCTAGATAACAAAAATAATTCCATCTGCCCCACAATAGCCCAAACTTGTACTCTCATTGCAATCACAATACGTTCAACTACTGTGTTAACCATACTTTGCCTAATTTTATACATACTTCTATCCATGTCATTTACTTAACTAAATTTTATATCTTTTGGTGGCAGAAAGCCTGTCTTTTTATCCTCTGTAGCACAAGACACAGAGCCTTATACATAGTAAGTTTTAAATGCTTTTTTACCAAAATGGAACCCTAAAATAGTCATCCATGTCTATGCTGATAAATTAATTAATTGATTAATTGATTCATTTATTCTTTTATTTCACAAACATGTAGCAAAGGCCTGATGTGCTAGCCATTGTTGGAAGATGCTTGAGATATAAATATGCGTAACACAAAATCCAGAGAATCTGATAATGACCCTTGAATAGTATTTCTAGGTTTGAGATTATACCTCCTGAAACAACGAATATATTATTTAAAGTAAAAGCTGTAGTAGATTCTACATGAATGGATATTCATATATGTAATGAAATTTAGATATCTGCATCATCCCAAATCAATTTCACACTTCAACAGTTCCTAGAGCTTGGCCCTTTTTAATTACTCAGCTAGATCCTCTATTAACCAGCTATTTCTCACATTTTCAACTTTTACAAATAATTCAAATAAGAGTTTCTCTAGATGATTTAAATAATTTCCTTAAATAGTTTCTGGAAGACTTTTTTTTTTTTTCAATACCACTAGCATCATGTTAAACAATACTTTTTTCTTCTTTTCGTTTACTTTCTTAGTCATTATTTTGGTCAATTTTAACTTGTTAAGGTCTCTGCCTTAAGCAAGCTTTTCGTTACTTGAATCCAGATATTTTAGATGCTCTTTTATATCTCATTGATTTTTTCTCTTGATGTTCTTGAACTCATTGTTGAGTCATTAATTAAAATGTTGAAGACAATTTTACCCCCAAACAATAAAACAAATTAAATGAATTATAAATGCCTTTACCTTAAAAACCAAGTGTGTATACCAAGAGTATAAATCTAGCATACTGAGGCAATTCACTGTATAACAAACATAATTTCTGTCTAATATTTACCAAAATTCTCAAAGCTCCATCAATTCACCTGATTAGTCATACTTGACGTACTTTTCCTTTATGCATTTTCTAAATTTAAATATAATTTTATTCTTTTAGTTATATTTTTTAATTTATTTTGTTCCATTGAGTTTTTATTTTTTATTCATGCCAGTATTAGTAACACCACTCAAATTTTAATTCTGGTACACAGCTATTTATATATAATCATTCTCACATTTTTTCAAACATGTAATATATAATCATTTTTATGAAATGTCAATTGCCTTGACTTTCTGCTAGAAGCTCCACTCTCTACACTTATGATCAAAACAAAATAATATAAACAAGTATGAGCACCAATAAATACATGTGCAATGGCCCGATGTAAGTTATATAAATATTTATGAATGTCTAATCTAAAAACTAGACATTGACAGAATGTAATTAAGAGAATGTGCTATGCAAAGAGCTAACTTTTGTAAGACCAGCCTACTTTAAAATATTGGTAAAGTAATTAATCAACTAATATTACCCAAATGCTGATGACCATCACAAAACATCCCAGGGGAGTCCCAATGCCTGTGTCGTTAAGTTTTATGAGAAGCAAATTATCTTTGTTTCCTTTCCTACTTCCAGTGACAGTAACTATAATCCAGAAGCAAACATCTCATCACCTGAACAATAACTGTCTGTGGTTGTCCGATCTTGAATTAAAAGAACAAATTTCCCTATTTAGAACAAACTTCCCTGTTTAGTGATGACAAGATGGCAACTGATTTGGCTTAGTGACTCGACAGACTTAATAATGATGAAATGTTTTCAAAAGCTGAACTATTCATACAAACTAACAACATGGCATATGTTCTTCTGAATATGGCTGAATGGGATAAAACGGGGAGGTTCTTGCAAATAAACATGTTTTTGAGATGGACAGAACATGAAATGGTGACTGAGAAGATTGACATTGTGAAGTCACTCACCTATGGTGATCAATATTGACCTGTACATTTTCTGTATTATTCTTATTCACTGTTTCCCAACTTAATTTTTAAACCATGTCTGCGAGATAGAACCTCATATTTTAATATGTCAAACCTGAAATGTGACATTTTGCTTTTCAGTTGGATTGAAAGAGCATGTAATCAACAATTCTTTCTAGTATCCATGTATTCTGTGGGCTCTCTTGTTCTCTCTCTCTCTCTTTCTCCCTTTCTCACCATTCCCTTCCCTACCCTCAATAAAGCATCTGCATCTGTTACTCTCTAGAAATCTTTTAGATCTCTTAGTCACTTTTGTTAGGCTTTTGTGTTTCTTAGTTGCCACAATTTCTCCCTTCTTTCAGCCACAACCCCAGGCAATTCCTACTAAAGAATGACACCAAACAACATGTCAAGAGCCTTTCAAAATTGCTGCCAGACTTCAGTGACATTCTTACAGCATATGGAGTACTGATGTGCTGAAAATATGGCAGAAAACTACCTGATGCTTACTATGTCAGGAAGTTCCAGCCTGATGGAGTGCTCTGGTTCAGATTTGCAAAATAAACAGGACTTTTACTGTTCTTTAACAAAGCAGCTAAGCAAAAGTTACCAAAAATGTTTTTTTTTTAAGTCAATTATATCTCCCAGCCCCCACTTTTCAAGCTCTGCTATTAAAAGTAGAAATAGTAAGATTAAACAAAGACTAATCCGTAACCTTGACGTATAATCCTAGTAGAATAATTTAGCTATAATTTAAATGTGTTATATGGTGTCGTAAATCATCAGGACGATGTCACATGAGAGCTACGTGCTTGCTATTGTCTTTTATATAAGGGAAACCTCTTACAGAATGCAAAACTAGGGTATTCAGTAAATACGCGTTCTTTATAATAAGCACATGTTTAATTGAGATATGAACTTTTAATTTGCCAATGAATTAGTATTTGTTTAACAATATGGACTGCATGTATACAGGTATGTAGATAAAGTCACATGTATACTTAAGTGCGTATATCACTAACAGTGTTTTCTTATTCTATGGCAACATTATCTTAATTTAATTCTAGTTGAGAATTACATATTGTACAACAATTTCAGGCAGATGTGGTATTGCATGATTTCCAGATGAAGGTAAATTTGTCCCTCCAATTCTATATTTCCAAAATTAAACTGTGTTCCTTTTTATGACAAACCAAACGGTTGAAATTAATAATATTAGAGGATAATACAAGTGCCTCAGATGGGTCCTTGCAATTCAGTTTTATTATAGATAAAATCAATAACCCTTAAAACGAGTGTGAGTATTCATATACTTATTGTTGCCTTTTAATAAGTATTTTTGAAATTTCTTTTTTGTGTAAACACTTTTTGGACATAAAATGCAGGTCACTTTAATAGGCCTTGAGTCCTTGGGCAAATTGCTAAAATTCATAAGGCTCAGTTTGCACAATATATATAATCATGGAAGTGTTCTTATAATAATAGACTGCTCTTGTAAGATCAAAAAGATAATGCACATGCATTTAATAGCATGATGTCTGGCAGTTGGTGACTACTCAACAAATATGTCATCAATTTTATTTAAATTTTCTACTTTTTGATACAGTTTTTTTTCCTCAAACACATTTTTGGAGTGGATATTAACTCTTGTGTATTTCTAGGGGGCACAATTTTTAGGAGAATTATTGGAACGCTGGCTTCTCTATCCTTCACGTGTGACTATCTTCGAATCTTACTGAAAATTATCTTAGGCATCTCTTGAATCTCTCCATGCCACTCTGTCCTCATTCCCAATACCTAATTAGGCAAAATTCACCTCAACATGAGACTCCTATTTAAATCTGTAGTCGGCCTCACCTACCTTTTGAATCTATTCCCCCCTCTAATTTGTAATAGAATCCCTTTTCTCCAAAACACTATTGTATTTCTCATCCTGTCATTGTTCTCAAGTAATAATTTCATACCCTAAATAAAGTCCCCATCATATGTAAATTGCTCCAACACAAAATATAAATATTTTAACAATGTCATTTTTGATGCTGCTATGTAACCACAATGCCAAAGCTTGACCAGGGAAAAAAAAGCATATGAAAAGAGAAGAAAACAGCAAACCAAATATATTAATAAAACACATTTTGAATTAATATTGGTGATAAAGTATGGTATGTGAAAGCATTAATACCTCAATGGGAAGTATAATTTATTTAGGAAATAGGAAGATTAATCTTATAATATTATTAAAATAATTCATTACATAAACAAGTCAAAAACTGTATCCATGGATATTTCAAAGGCCTGACAATCTAATCTAAATTTTTAAAATTGAAAATGAAATATGGAAATATTACTTATACCAGCATTAGAAGGATGTTTTCTTGACATGAAGAAAGAAAGCGATTTTAAAGTAGCACATTGTAAATAGGCAAAGTAGAAAAAGAAAGAAAGAGGAGTCTGGGGAGAGAGGGAGAGTCATTAAATTCAGGAACAAAAGATGCATGTCTATTATCAAGTGTTACAATTGCAATATTTCATATAAACGAATGAGGAAAATAACCATTGTAAAGGAGAGAAAAAATTTTTTATTATTTATAGACACTTTCATTCTCCATTTGAAATACTCAGAAGAATCGTCAGCAAAATATAAAATTAAATTATAATGTTTAATTATAAAATCAAATTAAATTAGTGTCCAATAAGAAGACTAACTACAACAAAATAAATGAAATGATTCCTTAAAATGAATAAAGCATGACATAATGGAGGAAAATTCCATTCACTCCTGTCACTAAGTATAAAAATCTTTGGAAGTGGGCGGTTCTCATGTGCTCCTTTAGTCCCAGCTACTCAGGAGGCTAAGGTGGGAGGATCACTTGGACCCAGGAGTTCAAGGCTACAGTGAGTTATGATTGCACTACTGGGACTCTGAAAGGAAATTTTTCAAAAAAAGCCTTTGGAATAAAAAGAAAACATAGGAATTATTTACAGGAAAAACTTTCAAATATTTTTTTCTGAGAAATATAAAATGTCTAAATGGTGACATAAAACCATTCATAAGAATAGTTAAGGCACAATTGCACAAAGTCATCAGTTTGTCCAAATAATGTGTCTGTATGCTACTTCACATACAGTGAGATAGCAGCACCCTAGCTCCCCAGTTCCACCCAATCTCTTATCTGTACCTTCCACTGGCCAAACTACCCAATGTAACCAGAGTTGGCAGGCAACATACATGAAGGATTGGTCCCTTCAATTGGAAAGGAGGAGAATAGATCTAAGAGCAAACAAGTATGTACACGCACATTCATTGTGTATTGAGATACACTCTTGGCTAGCCTGATGCTACAGTTCTGTTACTCTTTGCTATTTTTATACTTCTAGCTATATTTCACTTGTACAACATAAGTTTATGTTTCCTTTTAATATGATGTAACTGTAAATAATACAAAGATGCTCTCAAAATCATGCAAAAGAAGAACAGGGGCTGGAGGAACTCACTATATCCACTGCTGAGGATGTTAATTCTTCAGCCAAGATCTTACTGGGACATGCTATAATCAACAAACTGATTACAAAATGAAATACTTTCAACATTCTTCACGTAAAACAGTAGAGTAAGTAGAAAAAAAGGGAAAGATTTATTAATTTTAACCAATACATGCATAAGAATATGCTTTCTTGGTTCTATTCCTCGTACTGTGAATTAGCCTATAGCTGGTATTTATGAATTTCTTTTTTTATGAATGTGTTTCCATTCCTTCAGCCAAGGCATACTAGACCTAGAATTTCAAGTAAATGCTCCCTTAATCTACAAATTTGGTGAGATCCAGCTTTTAGACTCATGTTGAGAACTCATTCCACATATTTTTTGCTTGTTTGTTGTTTTTTGTTTTTTTGAAGCAGAGTCTCGCTCTATCCCCCAAGCTAGAGTGCAATGGCGCAATCTCGGCTCACTGCAACCTCTGCCTCCCCGGTTCAAGCAATTCTCTTGCCTCAACCTTCCGAGTAGCTGGGATTACAGGCGCCGGCCACCACGCCCAGATAATTTTTGTAGTTTTAGTAGAGATGGAGTTTTGCCATATTGGCCAGGCTGGTCTTGAATTCCTGACGTCAGGTGATCTGCCCACCTCAGTCTCCCAAAGTGTTGGAATTACAGGCGTGAGCCACTGCGCCCGGCCCATTCCACATGTTTTTCTTGGATATTCTACATAAATTATCAACATTTTGCAATAATTTTGCACTTGTCTTCCTGGGGATGCTGGCCTCTGATTTTGGTTACATGTCTGAAATCAAAGAGAGACAGTGCACATGAGCCTTGAGAAGAAGAGCTTTCTCTTGCAAGCAACTGCTTATGATGAAGGCTTTATTAGGTATTTATATCCAAAATAAGAAAAAAACAAAAGAAAGGAAACCTCACCTGACAGAAGAAAAAGAGCTGCTTCTGCTGGCAAGGGAGGCTCAAAATAACTGAGGGGTTCAACATTCTCAGAATTATCTGAATCCATCCAGATCGCCCCATTCAAGTTCTTTCCCATTCTTCCCAAATCAGTATCCCGAACTTTACATAGAAAATGTGGTGAGGCTTTGCATTAAACGTTTCTTGAGATTCTGCTACAAAAACAATTAAGATCTGCGGCTTTTTTTTTTTCTTTCTCTTTTTTTTTCTGTTTTTCTTTTCTTTTTTTTTTTTTGCAATTTCTGTCCTAGAGTTAAAAGAATTAAGAGTTAATTTTAAGTTTTACAAAAACCCTAGCGTTGGTAAAATTTGCTTTTCTAAAGTAAGAACTAATTCTTAAATTTTCTAATTTAATGTCATAATGTTGAATTTTCTGAATATCTTTTGCATTGTTTACAGAACCTCTGATGCTGACCACTTTTTCATTACTGATGCTTGATCTTGGTTCCTTTGCTGTATCTAGATTTGCCTTGGCACCTGTTTATTAAATTTATTAGCCTTTTCAAAGACTTTTTCAAATCCAATCTACTGAAAAATGATTTCTGTTTTACTAATGTCCACCCTAAATTTATTACTTATTTTTTCATCTTTCTGCTTTCTTCGACTTAAATTATAGTTTACATTCTAACCCCTAGAAATAAATAAGATTATTGATTTTCATCTTTGTCTTTTTCTAATACATTCATTTAAAATGTCTGTATTTGTACAATTACAGCTGCAATTACACAAGAGTGATATGAAGTGTTTTCATTATAGTTCAGATCATAACTTTTCTTTTTCTCTTTATTACTTTGTTGACCAATGAATATTACATAATTTCTAAAAATCTGAGAGTTTTTAAACAGCTTTTTGTTATTAATAACTAGCTTAGTTATTCTCTGGCTAGATAACACAGCTTATATCCTTTCTGTTGCCTGGCATTACAGGCCTCTCATATGGTCAATTTTGGTAAATGTTACATGTACACTTTCTTACCCATACTATATATTTCTTGTGACACATGTTTTTTTGGTTGTTGTTGTTTTATTTGTTTGGGTTTGTTTGTTTGTTTGTTTGTTTTGAGACAGAGTCTTGCCCTGTCTCCAAGGCAGTGGAGCGATCTGAGCTCACTGCAACCTTCTCGTCCCGGGTTCCAGTGATTCTCTTGCCTCAGCCTCCTGAGTAGCTTAGATTACAGGTGCATGCCACCACGCCCAGGTAATTGTATTTTTAGTAGAGATGGGGTTTCACCATGTTGGCCAGGCTGATCACTAACTCCTGAACTCAAGGAATCCACCTGCCTCAGTCTCCCAAAGTGCCGGGATTACAGGTATGAGCCACCTGTAAGCCCAGACGATACATGTTTTAAATACATCAATTAGGTTATCTTTATTTACAACACTGTTCAAATCTATATTCTTAATTTTGACTGCTTTTTCAATCTATTCCTGGGAAAAGTTTGTTAAAATCATTCCCTGTGGTTTTGATTTGCATCTATTTCTCTTTTATTTGGACAATTAGTGCTTTATATATTTTGATGACATATTTAATTACATATAACTTTGGAATAAACATCTCCTGGTTTATTAAAAAGTATGATCATTATTAGATGCAACCTTTATAATTATATTCTTAAATTCTATTTTTTAAATTAGAATATCTATGCAATACTTTCTCTCATATTTTGTGATAAAATTTTTGTCACTTTATCTTCAAATATTTTATTCCTCTTATTTAGAATATCTCTCTTTTAGCAAGATAAAGTTTTATTTTTTATCCTGTCTGACAAGTTTTATTTTAAATTTCATTATGTATAATAACATTTAATGTAACTAATATTGTATTGAGGTAGTTTTTTTACCTTTTTCCTGCAGTATGTATCAACGATTTAATGTGCTATCTTTCTATTTGTTTTACATTAGATTGTGTTTCTGTTTTCTCTCCTTTTTTATCTTATTTTGAGTGAAAGAAGTATTTTACTCATATTTCTTTTTTTCTTGCTATATTCTCCTGTTAGTTTTATATTCTTTCATTTTTCTTTCAGATAACCTTCAGATGAAAATGTGATCCCTTGTCTTAATTCTTACATATATACATTTATTATATCTAGACAATGTGATGACTAAAAATATTTTACCTTAATTTACCATCCTGCTATTCCCCACATGGCATCATCATCATCATTAGTATTGTTGTATGTAGTCCATATTTAGTTAGATTTACTGAAATATCCACTTTTTTGTTAACTTCCTTCTTTCCTGAAATTCAGAGCATCCATCTGGTATCATTTCTTCTTGACAATTCCCTTTACTATTTCTTTTAGCGTAAGTCTGGATGAATGGTCAATTTTTTTTTAATGTGAAAATGCTTCTATTTACCTTCACTTCTGAAGGATATTTTGCTGGATGTATATTTCATCTCATATTAGTTTTGGAAAGTTCCTAACCATTATGTCTTCATAAACTCCCTCTCTCTCTCATTCCTACTTTCTTTAGTTCCTGGACTATAATTATATTACCCACTTGTTAAGCTCTTTTCTGTTATATTTTCTGTCATTTTTTTTCCTGTTTGATTTTCCCTGGATTTTCATCTTGTCTATCTTCTAGTTTATTATTTATACTTTACTGTTATTTAGACCTCTATTAAACTGTATTTAATCTGCCGTTAAATGCATCAGTTGAGTTCTATTTTCCAATTATTGTATATGTATTAGTTTTCTATCAATGCACAAACTTAGTGCCTTAAAACACAACTGTCTATTAGCTCACAGTTCTGCAGGTCAAAATTACAGGTGGGTTTCTGCTTTGAGTCTCATAGGGTCAAAATCAAGGTGATACCTATGTAGGACTCTTATCCAGAGGATCTGGAGAAGAATCGTATTCCAGATTTATTCAGTGTCAGCCGAACACAGTTCTTTGCAGTTGGAAAGCAGAGGTTGCCATTGCCTTTTGGGCTGTTGGGTGGGGCTTTCAGCTCCTAAACCACTTGCACTATTTGACACAAAACCCTTTCCAACTGCAGAGCCAGGAACAGCATATCAAACCCCATCATGATTTGAATCTCTGGCTTGCCCTTCTGTTACTGACCAGAGAAAGCTCTCTGCTTTTAAACTGTCAATGTGATTAGATTAATTCCACCTGAATAATCTCCCTATCTTAAGATCAACTAATTAGTCATCTTAATTACATCTGAAAAATCCCTGTCATGCTGAACCCTAACATAATCACAGGAATAACATAAGAGGGCAAAGGTCATGGGCCCTCTGGAATTCTACCTACCACAGTAAATCTCAATGATAATATCTCTATTGACTATTATTTTTTCCAGTTTTTGATAAAATCGCCCTACACTTTGTTTTATTTCTTAAATTAATCATAGTTATTTAAAGAATGACCTGATAATTTCCAAATCTGGACTATCTTGTACATCTGTTGTTTCTCTCCTTTTTTTAATTTTGACTTTTATTCAATCATTTGCTTTTTCATACCTGGCTATTTTTTATTTAATGCCTGATGTAACATACAAAAAATTATAGAGTTTTGCCTGAGATACATGACTTTACCTTCTGCCAAAAAGACTATTTTATTTATTTATTTTTTGCCTTTGTCAGACATTTCAGCTAGAAAAAGTTCATCTGGGATCAAACTAATATGACAAAGGGTTTCAGTCTTTAAAAGGGCGGTTCTATTATGATGCATCATAAATTCTATGTTAGGATCCCAATTGAAAGGCTGTATTTATCAGCTACCTCCTACTTGGTGAGACCTGAGTTTTAAATCTTGTCCCCTTCTCCAGAGACTGCTGAAAGCCCTAATCTGCTCTCCCAGTTGCTCTTAAGCTATCTTATGTTCAACTTTACCATCTTTCATGCATAATTTTAGAATTAATAAGTGCATGAAAGGGCAGGGTGGTACAAAATATTAGACTCAGCTCTCTTTGCTAATTTTCTCTTCATCATGAATGCCTCTATTCTTCGTTGTTTTGACTACTTAACATCTTAAACAGTGGGCTTTAAAAGAGTTTCCCACAAATGGAGTCCTAATATACCATGTTGTCATTTATCTGGCTTCTTTGTGCAAAGCAATGCTTTGGGAGGAGTCCATTCATGTTGTTTCACATATCAATTCTTTTTTCTTTTTATTACTAAGTATTACTATATAGAAGGGTTTATCTTGTTGATGGACATTTGGGGTGTTCCAATTTTTTAATATTATGAATTAAACTGCTTTAATTTTTTGTAAAAGTTTGTGTGGTCATATGTTTTTACTTATATTGGGTATCTAGGAGTTAAATTATTGGGCCATAAGGTACATGTATATGTGACCTTATAGAAAGTTGCTAAACTGATTTTCAAGGAGTTTGTCATTTTACATTTTTAGCAACAATGTGTGAGACTTTCAGTTGTTCTACATACTTGTCAACACTTGGCACTGTCTGTATTTTAAATTGTGCCTATTCTAGGGAGCTTACAATGATATCTTACTGTAGTTTTATTTTGTATTTAATTTATGAATAAAGATCTTTAGTACCTTTACCCGTGCTTATTTGTATATGAACTTTGTACAATATATGTGCAAAATCTTGCCATCCTAAATTGTTTTGTATTTTAATTATTGAGTTGTAAATGTTCTTATACATTCTGGATACATATCCTCTTTCAGATATATGTATGGTGAATATTTTTTCCCAGTGAGCATCCTTGCCTTTCCATTTGCTTAATTATATATTTTGAAGAACAATTTTTAAAATTTTGATAAAATTAAGATTCTCAGTTTTTCTTTGTCTTTTTTGTCTCCTATCAAAGAATTTATTGTCTATTTAATGTTTGCAAAAATGTTCTTTCATGTTTACTGTCAGAAGTTTTGTCACTTCACCTTTTCCATGTAGGGCTTTAAGCCATTTCCAGTTAATTTTTGTGTAGGAGTGTGAGGTGATGTTTGAAATTCAATTTTTTCATATAGTTATTTAATTTTCTAGTACTATTTATTTAAAAGACATTATTTTTACTTTTGTAAAACAATGTTTGAATTTTGGATATTATATTAAAAGGGACTACATACATAGACAGATAAGTTTATTTCCGAACCTTATATATATGTGGGTTTGTTTCTGGACTCTATTATCATCTCTTTCTTATATATAGCCCCTTTTAATTTATATTATGACCTTTTGATATGAGATTTATGTGTGTGTATATATATATACACACACAGAGAAAGAGTCCTTTTATAATTTTATATATACATGTAATGTGTGTGTATATACATATATATATATGAGGAATTGGACTCTATTGATGAATATGTGTATTCTTATACCAAATACCACACATTGTTAATTATTTCAGCTTTGTAGTAAGTGTTATTTAGTTGTTGTCAGTCCTCCAATTTTGTTTTCCTTTTCAGAATTACTCTGGCTATTTTATATCTTTTGCATACTTTTATAAGTTGTAAACTCAGTATGTAAATTTCTACCATTAAACAAAGGGTTGCTGGGCATGGTAGCTCATGTCTGTAATTCTAGTACTTTAGGAGGCTGAGACAGGAGGATAGCTTGAGGCCAGGAGTTGAAGACCCATTTGGGCAACGTGGTGAGACCCTGTCTCTACAATTTGAAAAAAAAATCACTGGGCATGGTGGTACACACCTGTAGTCCTAGCCACATGGAAGGCTAAGGCGCTTGAGCCCAGGAATTCGAAGTTGCAGTAAGCTATGATCATGCCACTACACCACTCCAGCCTGGGCAAGAGAACAAGACCCTGTTTTTTTTAAAAAAAATGATGCCTGTAGTTTTTATTGCAATTGTGTTAACTATATAGGCATATTTTTGGAGATAATGGCTATTTAACAATATTGATCCTTCTAATCCATTAGTTCTGTTTTACTTTTACATTTCTCCATTATTTAGGTCTTCTTTAATTTCTCTTTGCAGTGTTTTATAATTTTAAATGTACACATGTATATTTTTTAATGAAATCCTATTTAAAAGTCCTTCCCTGACAACTTATACTAAAATAGCACCATATTTTTACCATATGATTATTCTGTTTTATTTTTCTTCATACTACTTATCATTACCTAGCATTAAATCCTATGTCAATTTCTTTTTCTACTGCTCATCTCACTCAAGAAGAGCAACCTTCATGAGGGTAGAGCTAATACCTCTATTATTCACTGCCTTATTACCAGTGCTTAGGAAAGGTTATGGCTTACATTTGTCACTGAACAAATATTCACAAAGAATGAAATAAAATTATTGCTCCAGCTACATTACAATTTGCTCACAAGAAAAATTCTTTATTACATATCTTGCATGTAAGATATTTTTCTTTCCCCCTTGATCTTGGTTCTCTTTTTCTGCCTTTACCCATATGTCTCTATGACCTCTCCTTAACAAAAATTTCTGGAGAATGAGGGTTTCCAGAGAAAGTTACTCTGAATTTTCTCTTAAAGGCTGATTTGTTTGTTTGTTTTAGTCACCAGGGACTGGGAAGAAATAGGGTTTTTTTTCCATTACTCATGTTACTTCTGATTATTATACATCTGCCCTTTTGATTTTTACAGGAGTGAAGGGGAACTGTCTTTACATTTTCACTGTTGTGTGAAGAGATCCCTTCTCTTCATGCTCTAAAATTAGGTCTTCAGAGTCCACCTCTTAAATATAGTGTGATACCTAATCCACAACTCTGTTGTATCGGACCTAACTTAATAAGTTTGTTTTATGTACACCCACACATGTGCCGGTGCACACACACACACACACACATTCACCACATACACACACACACACACACTTACCACATATCATAGTGTCTGATATAGTTTTTTTCAGGATATTCCATTAAGTATCATATACTTAAGTGTGCACACATTTGATAATATACAGGAAATTAAATAAAAGCACATAATTGGAGAGTATTCGGTGCTCATTTTGAGGGAATATATTGATAAATATAGGATATGTCCTCAAAAATATTATTTACTTAAAAATAAATACAAATTCATTTTAAAATAATTACATTTAAGCTCATTATTTTTTTCTGACTCCTAACATATGAACATTATAAAGTATTAACAGCATTTCAATTTCTTTTCCATTTCATTAATTAAGTCTACTTACACGAAATGCAAAATCTACAAGACACTGCTTCTCTTAGAGAATTTGGTAATACAAGCTTTATTTGTCGAGTTTAGAAATATTTTTGGCAACCACAAAAGTGTCCCAGGATTATCTTATACTTTTGCTTATGTACAGGCTACCTCACAATACCTACCACTCAAAAAAAAAAAAAGTCAAAATAACATAAATTACTAACATCTTTTTCCTTTTTTAAAACCTTATTTTTTAGCACAGTTTGAGGTTCACAGCAAAATTAAGAGGAAGGTACAGAGGGTTCCCGTTAAATACCCTGTCTTCACACATGCATGGCCCCCTCCATTAGCAGCCTCCTTCACCAGAGTGACACATTTGTTACAATTAATGAACCTACACTGACACATCATAAACACCCAAAGTCCATAGTTTACAGCAGGAATTCACTCTTGGTGTTGTACATTCAACGAGTTTGAACAAATGTATAATGATATATACCCATAATTATTGTATCATACATAGTACTTTTGCTGCCCGTAGAATCCTCTGTGTTTCTCCTCTTCAACCCTCTCTACCCTCACCCCTTGCCAACCACTGTCTTTTTCCTGTCTCTATAATTTTGTCTGTCCCTGAAGATCATGGAGTTGAAATCATACAGTATGTAGCCATTTCCGATTGACTTCTTTCACTCAGTAATATGCATTTAACTTTACTCCATGTCCTTCTATGGCTTGGTAGGTCATTTCTTTTTAGCATTGAATTGCCTGCATGTAGCAGAGTTTATCCATTGGCTGAATGTACCACAGTTTATCCATTCACCTACAGAAGGACATTCCTGGATATTTCCAAGTTTTGGCATTTAAGAATAAAGCTACTATAAACATTCATATAGCAGGTATTTGTGTGAATGTAAATTTTCAGTTTCTTTGGATGAATGCAAGAAGCATAGTTGATGAATCATGTGGTAAAAATACTTAGAGCTTTGTAAGAAATGACCAAATTGTCTTCTAAAGTGGCTGTACCATCGTGCATACTTACCAGTAATGAAGGAGAGTTCCTGTTGCTCCACATTCTCATTAGTTTTTCGTGATGCTAGAGTTTTATATTTGGGCCAGTCTAATTCTTAGGTAATGGTATTTCATTTTTTATTAATTTGCATTTCTTTGCTGACATAGAATGTGGATCATCTTTTCATATGCTTATTTTCAATCTGTATATCTTCTCTGATGAGGTGTCAGTTAAGATCTTTGGCCCATTTGTAAAGTGGATTGTTTTCCTATTGTTGATTTTTAGGAGTTCTTTGTGTATTTTAAATAACAGTCTTTTATCAGATGTGTCTTTTGCAAATATTTTCTCCCACTCTGTGGCTGGTCTTCTCATTCTCTTGACATTGTCTTTCACAGAGCAGAAGATTTTAATTTTGATGCAGTCAAGTTTGTCAATTATTTCTTCCATGTATTGTGCCTTTGAGGTTGTATCTAATAGTCATCATCATCTGAAGGTCATATAGGTTTTATCTTTTGTTATCTTCTACAAATTTTTTTTTTTTTTTTTTTGAGACGGAGTCACCCAGGCTGGAGTGCTGTGGCCGGATCTCAGCTCACTGCAAGCTCCGCCTCCCGGGTTCACGCCATTCTCCTGCCTCAGCCTCCCGAGTAGCTGGGACTGCAGGCGCCCCCACGTCGCCCGGCTAGTTTTATTTTTTTGTAGTTTTTAGTAGAGACGGGGTTTCACCGTGTTAGCCAGGATGGTCTCGATCTCCTGACCTCGTGATCCGCCCGTCTCGGCCTCCCAAAGTGCTGGGATTACAGGCTTGAGCCACCGCACCCGGCCTCTTCTACAAATTTTATAATTTTGTGTTTACGTTAAGGTTTATGGCTCATCTTCAGTTAATTTTTCTGAAGAGTGTAAGGTCTGCATCTCTCTTTTTTCATGTGAATGTCCAGCTGACCTGCCATCACTTGTTGAAAAAAAGTATCTTGGCTCCATTGTATTGTCTTTGCTCCTTTCCTCAAGATCCAATAACTTTGCTTCTGTGGGCCTATTTCTGGGCTCTCTATTTTGTTCCATTGATACATTTGTCTATTATTTTGCCAATAACACACTGTTTGTATCACTGTCACTTTATAATGAGTTTTGAAGTTGGGTAGTATTAGTATTAGTTCTCCAACTTTTTCCATTTTCTTCAATACTGTGTTGGCTAGTCTTGGTCATTTGCCTCTCCTTGTAAGGTTTCAGATCATTTGCAGTGACTGCGACTCGGATTGCATGCAATCTATACATTTATTTGAGAAAAATAAAAATCTTGACAATATTGAGTCTTCCTATCTATGAATACAGAATGTCTTCTTTGACGTCATTCATCAGCATTTTGTTAGTTTTCTCTGATTTTGTTCATCTGCAATTTGTAGTTTTCCACATATTAATACCCTTTATAGATATTTTGTTTTATTTATACCTGAGTATTTCATTTTGGGGTTTGCTAATGTAAATGGTATTGGTACTTTTTGTAATTTCAAATTCTACTTGTTTATTGCTGGTATATAGAAAATTTATTGACTTTTATACATTAATCTTGTATACTAAAATCTTGCAATGATTACATATTAGTTCTAGGATATTTTTGTCAATTATTTTATATTTTTTACAGAGATGATTATGTCATCTACGAATAAACCCAGTTTTATTTTTTTCCTTCCCAATTTGTATTTGTTTTTTTCCCTTCCTTTTCTTACTGCATTTGTTGGTTCTTCTAGTATGGTGTTGAAAATGATTGGTGAGAGGGGACATACTTGCGTTGTTGCTGCATCTTAGTGATAAACTTTCAAATTTGTTATAATTATGATATTAGCTGTAGGCTTTTTGTAGATACTCTTCATCAAATTTAAGAAGTGTTCCTCTATCCCTAGTTTACTAAGAGTTTTTATAATGAATAGGTGTCAGAGTGTGTCAAATTCTTTATCTGCATCTATTTATATGAATATGTGATTTTTTAAACTTTTTAGCCTGTTAACATGATAGATTACATTAAGAGATTTGAGGTTTTTTGTTTTTCTTCATTTCCTCTAAAAAAATTAAAAATGGGATACATGTGCAGAACATGCAGATTTATTACATAGGTATATGTGTGCCATGGTAGTTTGCTGAAACTATTTCCCCGTCCTCTAAGTTCCCTCCCACAACTCCCCAACCACAGCAGACCCTGGTGTGTCCTGTTCCCCTGTGTCCATGTGTTCTCAATGTTCAACTCCCACTTATGAGTGAGAACATGCAGTGTTTGGTTTTCTGTTCCTATGTTAGTTTGCTGAGAATGATGGCTTCCAGCTTCATTCATGTCCCTGCAAAGGACATGATCTCATTCCTTTTTATGGATACTCCTTATATGGAGTACTACATAGCATTCCATAGTGTATATGTACAACATTTTCTTTATCCAGTCCATCATTGATAGGCATTTGGGTTGGTTCCATGTCTTTGCTATTGTAAATAGTGCTGCCATAAACATATATGTGCATGTGTCTTCATAGTAGAATGATTTATATTCCTTTGGGTACACGCCCAATAATGGGATTGCTGGGTCAACTGGTATTTCTGGTTATAGATCCTTGAGGAATTGCCACACTGTCTTCCACAATGGTTAAACTAATTTACAGTTCCACCAACAGTGAAGTGTTCCTATTTCTCCACAGCCTCGCCAGCATCTACTGTTTTCTCACTTTTTAATAATCACCATTCTGACTGGTGTGAGATGACATCTCACTGTGGTTTTGATTTGCATTTCTCTGATAATCAGTGATGTTGAGCTTTTTTTCATATGTTTGTTGGCCATGTAAATGTCTTCTTTTGAGAAGTGTCTGTTCATATCCTTTGCCCACTTTTGGATGAGATTGTTTGGGTTTTTTTTTTTTTTTTTGTAAATATGTTTAAGTTCCTTATAAATTCTGGATGTTAGTCCTCTGTCAGATAGGTAGAATGCAAATTTTTTCTCCCATTCTGTAGGCTGCCTATTTACCCTGATAGCAGTTTCTTTTGCTGTGCATAAGCTCTTTAGTTTATTTAGATCCCATTTGTCAATTGTGCCTTTTGTTGCAATTGCTCTTCGTGTTTTTGTCATGAAGCCTTTGCCTGTGCCTATGTCCTGAATGGTACTGCCTAGGTTTCCATCAAGGGCACAGAACTGGACAGAGGATCAGATGGATGAATTGACAGAAGTAGGCTTCAGAGGATGGGCAATAAAAAACTATGCTGACCTAAAGGAGCATGTTCTAACCCAATACAAAGAAGTTAAGAACCTTAATAAAACTTCAGAGGAATTGATAACTAGATTACCAGTTTAGAGAGAAACATAAAAGATCTGATGGATCTGAAAAACACAACACAAGAATTTTGTGTATACACAAGTATTAACAGCCTAATTGACCAAGTGGAAGAAAGGATATGAGAGTTGGAAGACCACCTTGCTAAAATAAGACATGCAGACAAGAATAGAGAAAAAAAGAATGAAAAGGAATGAACAAAGCCTCCAAGAAATATGGGACTTCACACAAATATCAACCTATGACTGATTGTAGTACCAGAAGGAGACAGGGAGAATGGAAACAAGCTGGAAAACACACTTCAGGATATTATTCAGGAGAAATTCTCCAACCTAGCAAGACAAGTCAACATGGAAATTCAGGAAATAAAGAGAAGACCATTAAGATACTCCATGAGAAGTTCAACCCCAAGACATAAACATCAGATTCTCCAAGGTAGAAATGAAGAAAAAACTGTTAAGGGCAGCCAGAGAGAAAGGCCAGGGCACTTACAAAGGGAAGCCCATCAGACTAACAGCAGACCTCTCAACAGAAACTCTACAAGCCAGAAGAGACTGGGAACCAATATTCAACATTCTTAAAGAAAAGAATTTTCAATCCAGAGTTTCATATCCAGCCAAACGAAGCTTCAGAAGCAAAGGAGAAGCAAAATCATTTCCAGACAAGCAAATGCTGAGGGATTTCGTTACCACTAGGCCTGACCTGCAAGAGCTCCTGAAAGAAGCACTAAACATGGAAAGAAAAAACTGGTACGAGCCACTGCAAAAACACACCAAGATACAAAGACCAATGACACTATGAAGAAGCTGCATCAACTAGTATGCAAAATAACCAAATGGCATCATCATGACGGGATCAAATTCACACAGAACAATTCTAACCTTAAATGTAAATGGGTTAAATGCCCCAGTTAAAAACACAGGCTGGAAAATTGGGTAAGGAGTCAAGATCCACTGGTGTGCTGTATTCAGGAGACCCATCTTACATGCAGAGACATACATAGGCTCAAAAGAAATGGATGGAAGAAAAATAACCAAGCAAAAAAAAAAAAAAAAAAAAAAAAAGCAGGGGTCTTTCACAAAACAGACTTTAACAAAGAAACAAAAAGACAAAGAAGGGCATTACATAATGGTAAAGGGGGAACAATTCAACAAGGAAAGCTAACTATTCTAAATATATATGCACCCAATACAGGAGTACCCAGATTCATAAAACAAGTTCTTAGAGACCTACAAAGAGACTTAGACTCCCACACAATAATAGTGGAGAACTTTAACACCTCAGTATCAGTATTAGACAGATCAATGAGACAGAAAACTAAAAAGGGTATTCAGCACTTGAACTCAGCTCTGGATCAAGTGGACCTAATAGATGTCTACAGAGCTCTTTACCCCAAATCAACAGAATATACATTCTTCTCCATGCCACATGGCACTTATTCTAAAATAAACCTTTAATAGATTTTTGAATATTGATCCCATCTTGCATACCTGGGATAAATCCTATTTTGTCATAGTTTATAATGTACACTTTATACATTGTTGGATTCAATTAGTTAATATTTTGTTGAAGATTTTTTCATCTATACTTTTGAGACATATTTGTCTGTTGTTTTCTTTCATTGTAATGCCTTGATCTGGTATTGGTATCAGGGCAATGATGGCCTCATATAATAAGTTAGAAAGCACTCCCTGTGCTTCCATCCTCTGAAAGAGATTGTAAAGAATTGCTGTAATTTTTTCCTTAAATATTTGCTGGAATTACCCATCTGGGCCAGATGCTTCTGTTTGGAAGGTTATTAATTGTTGGCTACATTGATGTTATTATAAATATCTGTATTAAATATAGATATAAGGAATAGCTACCAATTTCTTTAATAGATATACACCAATTCAAATTGTCTATTTTTCTTTGTGTGAGTTTGGCAGGATTTTTCTTTGAAGAAATTGGTCTGTTTCATCTAGGTTATTATAGTTGTGGGCACAGAGTTACTCATGGTATTTCTTTATTATCCTATTAATGTCCATAGGATCTGTAGTGGTGTCCCCTCTTTCATGTCTGATACAAGTAATTTATGACCTTTCTCAGTTTCTCTTAGTTAGCCAGGTATAGGCTTATCAAGTTTATTGAACATTTTAAATAACCAGATTTGGTTTTGTTGATTCTTTCTACTGATTTCCTGTTTTCAACTTCATCTATTTCTGCTCTAATTCTTATTATTTCTTTTTTTCTGCTTATTTTGGATAGAATTTGCTCATCTTTTTCTAGTTTTATAAGGTGGAAGATTAGATTATTGATTTCAAGTCTTTTTTCTTCTCTAATATATGCATTCTATGATATAAATTTCCCTCTAAGTGCTATTTTTACTATATTTCACAAATTTTGATAAGCTTTGCTTTCATTTCATGTAGTTCAATATAATTTTAATTTCTTTTGAAATTTCTTCTTTGACCCATGTGTTATTTAGAAACATGTTGCTTAATCTCCATGTATTTTCAGCTTATCTTGTTATCTTCCAGTTAGTGATGTCCAGTTTAGTGTCACTGCAGCCTGAGAGCAGACTTTGCATTTCTATTTTTTAAGCTGTGTTTTAAGGCCCAGAATGTGTTCTATCCTGCTGATGTTCCATGTGAGCATGAAAAGAATGTGGATTTTGCTGTTGTTGAAGTAGTTTATAAATATTGATTATATCCACTTGGTTGATAGTGTTGTTGTATTAAGCTATTTCCTTACTGATATTTTGCATGTTGGGTTTGTTTATTTCTGATAGAGAGATGTTGAATTCTTCAACTATGATAATGGACTTATCTATTTCTCCTTGCAGTTTTATTAGTTTTTGTCTCACATAGTTTTATTCTCTGTTGTTAGGCACATACATATTAAGGATTGTTATCAGTATCTGATGCCCTTCTGTATTTCTGATAATGTTCCTTGCTTAAAAGTCTGTTATTTCTGAAATTAATACAATTATTCTTGCTTTCTTTTTATTAGTGTTATCATGATATATTTTTCTCTATCCATTTACTTTCAAACTATATGTTACTTTACATTTTAAATGGGCTCCTTCTAGACAACACACAATTGGGTCTAGTTTTTTATTCAATCTGATCATCTCTGTCTTTTAATTGGTGAATTTTGACCATTGACATTCAAAGCGATCATTTATATAACTGTATTAATCTCTACTGTATTTATTAATGCTTTATATTTATTGCTTTTGTTTTTTGTTCCTATTTTTGTCTTTTACTTTTTCTCTGGCTTTTGTGGTTTTAACTGATAATTTTATATAATTATATTTCCTTTTTTAGCATATCAATTATACTTTCTTTTTTACTTTTTTTAGTGGTTAATCTATAGTTTGCAATATGCATTTACAGCTAACTCAAGCACTTTCAAATAATACTATACCACTTAAAGGGTGCTTGGGTATCTTATAATAACAAAATAATCTTAATTTCTTTCTCTCCGCTTATATAATTGATGTTATTTATTTTACTTATATATAAGCATACATGACTATATATGATATATACATAAGCATAAGTAATAGAATACAATGTTGCCACTATTATTTTGAGGAAACTATTATCCATTAGGCCAATTAAGAATAATAAAAGTAAAAGGCTTTATTTTACATTCCTTCATTCCTGCTCTGATACTTTTCCTTTTTTTATATAGATCTGAGTTTTTTACTCAGCTCTATTATTTTCCTTTATTCTTTTTTGTAATTATTTTTATTTTTATTTTAGTATTATTATTATTATTATTTTGAGATGGAGTTTCTCTCTCATTGTCCAGGCTGGAGTGCAATGGTAAGATCTCAGCTTACTAAAACCTCTCTCAGGTGCAAGCAATACTCCTGCCTCAGCCTCCCAAGTAGCTGGGATTAAGGGTATGTACCACCACATCCAGTAATTTTTAGTAGAGACAGGGTTTCACCATGTTGGGCAGGCTAGTCTCAAACTCCTGACCTCAGGTGATCCACCTGCCTCAGCATCCCAAAGTGTTGGGATTTCAGGTGTGAGGCACCACTCCTGGCCTATTTTCCTTTATTCTTAAAAACTTCTTTTGATCAGGTGCGGTGGCTCACACCTGTAATCACAGCACTTTGGGAGGCTGGCGCAGGCAGATCATTAGGTCAGGAGTTCAAGACCAACCTGACTGACATGGTGAAACCTGTCTCTACTAAAAATACAAAAATTAGCCAGGTGTGGTGGCACGTACCTGTAATCCCAGCTACTCAGGAGGCTGAGGCAGGAGAATTGCTTGAACCCGTGAGAGGTTGCAGTGAGCCAAGATCACGCCACTGCAATCCAGCCTGAGCAACAGGGCGGGGCTCTGTCTCAAAAAAAAAAAAAAGACAAAACAACAATAACAAAAATCTACTTTTAACATTTAATTCAAGGCAGGACTATTCCTTCAATGTTTGTTTGAGAAAGTATTTCTTTTTTACTTTTGGAACACACTTTCACAAGGTACAGATTCTAGGTTGTTACTTTCTTTTTCTCTCAACACTTTAAATTTCCACTTCACTTTCTTATTGCTTACATGGTTTCTGAGGAGAAATATTATCTTTGCTTCTCTGTAGGTAAGGTATGGTTTTCCTCTAGCTTCTTTCAAGAGGATTAAAAAAAAAGAAAAAAAACTTTTTGGTTTTCTGTAGACGTAGACTGAAAATAATGTCCCTAAATGTAGGATTCTTTAAAAATCCTGCATTGTGTTCTCTGAACTTCCTTGATTTGTGGCTTGGTATCTGACATTAATTTGGGGAAAGACATTATTGCTTCATACATTTATTCTGCTTTCTCTCTTTCTTCTCCTTCTGGTATTCCCATAACCTGTATGCTACACTTTTTACAGTTGTCCACAGTCCTTGCATATTCTGTTCTGTTTTTCTCAGATTTGTTATATTTCCTCTTTAGTGTTTGAAGTTTCTATTTATGTATCTTCAAATTCAGAAATTCTTTACTCAGTCATGTTCAGTCTACTAAAATGTCCACCAAAGGCCGCTTTTATTTCTATCACTGTTTTTGATCATTTGCATTTCTTTCCTGTCCTTCCTTTGCATTTTTGTCTCTCTGCTTACATTGCTCACCCATTCTTGCTTGCTGTTTACTTTTTCCATTATACCCCTCAGGAACTAATTATAGTTGGTTTAAACTTCCAGTCTGATAATGCCAACAGTCCTGTCATGTCTGGTTCTGATGCTTTCTCTTGTCTTTTAAAATCGTGTGTGTTTTTTATTTTGATATGCCTGGTAAGTTTTCTTGATAGCAAGATATGATGGTAACAGAAACTGCTGTGAATAGGCCTTTAGTAATATAGTGGCAACGCATAGGGGCACAGGGAATATTCTATAGTCCTATGATTGGGTCTCAGTGTTTTTGTAAGCTTATGCCTCTGTACTTTGAACTTCATGAGTGTTCGTCAACTATTTTCTTCCCTCTTAGGTAGAACAGAATGGCTAGAGTGAGCTGGAGTTGAGTATTTCCATTCCCCTACCTGGAAGGCTAGAGGGAGTTGAGGTTGGATATTTTCCTTTATCCAGATCAGCTGGGCTCTGATAATGTACCAGCAGATTAGGTTCTAGTTGAATAGTTTCTCCTGAAGGCAGGCCTTATTTAAAAAAATAGTGTTCCAGCATATTTCAAAATAGTTCCTTTTCCCCTCCCCCTGGTGGAAGCATGAGGGGATTTTTCTATTACATTTATTGTGGAATCTGGTTGAGCTCCTGGAGGTAAATCTCACAACATTGTGCAGACTCCCCTACATCTGGTTCCTCTGGAGTTTTAACTCTCAAACTTGTCTACACTGACCCCCCAGCAATTTGTCAATTACAGTTGTTTACCCCAAAACTCGATCTCATAGCAGTTCCATTCATGAGTCTCTGCTCAGCTTAGCTGGGACTTTCTGTATTCACTTGTCTATCTCTCCAATCTTCAGGGCAGTGGGTTGCTCTGTGTCTTCCCTTCCCTTAAAAATCTATGAAAAGTTAATTTTTCAGCCTATTTAGCTTTTTATTTCTTGTTAGAATGAAGGGATGACTTCCATGTTCCTTCCATGTGGTACCAGAAATCAGATATCCTTGCATTTTAATTTTTATTAAAAAAATAAAGGTGTAATGGGGAAGAGATTAAAATATAAAATGTAGTCATATAATAAAGAGGTGACTCAATGACTGCTAGGTGTAATTTTGTGTGTGCACACTTTAGAGTTATACAGAACAGATTTAGAATAAATGTTAAAGGACTTTCTATTGTCTCTTATTCTTAGTGATATCATCCAAGCATTTGTAAAACGAAAACATTGTAGAGAAAGTGTAATAGAGAGGATGAAGGCTGTATGTCCTGGCTTTTGATACTGTCTTCCTTTTCAGTTCAATTTTCTTTCTTTCACGGAAATTGATTTCAAATAGGTGGTTTTAAAACATCTGTTTGTATTAAAATTTGTTTACATTAAGCATTAGTCATCTCCATCTAAAATAATTTTTAGAAGAGACTTTATTATTTCATACACCTTCCTAGCATAAATTTAAAGCTACTTGCAAACTCCACCTAAGCAGGTATTATTTTATAACTTGTTATGTCTGTATCCCCAAAGCCTAGTCCAAACCTTGGCATATAATAAATACTTAATAAATATATATTGAATGAAAAATGAGTGAAGTAATAAGATTTAAATATTACATGAGGAAATTAACAAAATGAAAGTTAGCATTATTATAGGACCCTCATAACTCTAAAAATTTTGCGCTGCTAAGTTTTGATCTAAAGTATTACAGGATCTTTACGGGCCTCTAAACAATTATTTCTTGGTTAGATACAGAATCCAGTACATAAAACATTGGTTGAAAAGGAAGATTTTGTACAGATGATTTTGGGTATTTATTTTCTTGGTACCAAAAATTACAGATACACTTCTGACATTTGACAAATACTCTGAGAGTGCATAAATTGGAAATTAATCACATGCGGTCATTAGGGCTTGATGTTTGCTCATCTATGTTGAGACTGAAATCAATCAAGCAAACTAGCCACTGTGCAAAATGTCAGTTGATTCCAGGCCTACAAACAATAAAGCTAATAACATTACCGTTACTGAGTTCAGATATTATTAAATTAATAAAATACATCCAGGATTTTTAAAAATCAATTTTATTTCAATACTCATTTTTTAACTAAATAAAATTAACTGCAGCCTTTGTTGTTGTTTTGTTTTTCTGTTAGTTTTATGGTTCACCTTGATACATTGATATTCTTACTGCTTGATCTATTGCAATAACCTTTTAACAGGTTTCCCTGTCTTGGGCATCTCATCCATTCAATTTATCTTGAACTGTAAATAAATAGCACTGTTCCTGTCTCTTCTGATCAGAAACCTGCAGAGACTCCCCATTACATAAAGAACAAAATCTGGATTCCTCTCCCTCCAAGAAATGATCCCTGCTGCTTCTACCTGCCTCTTAAATATCTTTCAAACACAAGAATTTCTCTGCATCATCACTGCTAACCTCTTAGTTCAGCCTACTTCCACTATTACCTGGATCATCGCACAAGCCTCTATAGTCTTTCTCTACTCTTGCTTTTCTCTACCTGCAACATCATATGGATAGCAGGGTGATATTTTAAATTAAACCTGATCACATTCTCACAGGCTTTGCACTCTTTGATGGTGTGCCCATTTGCTCTTAGATATATTTCCAATCTCTTCTGTGCCAATCTTTATCACAGGAAGCTATTTCTTAAACTTCCTTGTTGCTGCCAGGTTTCACAGTAGGTCGCTAACGTGGGAGGGCAGTATCTTTTATTTGAAGGCACTTCCTCCATGTCCCCATTTATCACCAGGAGTGCCAACCATTTTTCTCTCTGTCGTACCACCTCCTCCCTATATCCCTTCAGCTTAATAGTAAATAGTGTCTTCCATCTGTACTAAATTTATAAATTGCTTCATTATCCCCTTCTTGGCTTCCTAACTTTTCCATCACCTGTGTAATTAGATCTGAGTATAAAATCCCTTCTGTTTGAAGCATGTGCAGTGGTTTGTTTTTCTGATTGAGCCCTGATTGATACATGGCTCTACCCATTTTACTTCGGGTAAAATTCAGTGGCCTTGTGGCTTTGAGATCCTCTATGACCGGTTTTCCCTGACATTGGTAGCTTCATCTCTGACGACTTTCCTCTTTACTCACTGGAAATCCACTGTAATAATGTCCTATTTTTGATGCCAGGAACATTCTTGCTTCTCCTGAGTCTAGGAACATACTACTTATCTTTTAGTTCTAAACATGAATGAACTTTCTAATAAAAACTTCACTGACTTCCTAAAATTATTAATTGTCCTGTGGTACCTTAGATTGCTATAAAATATTTGACTGTGTTATGATTTGATTAAACTACTATCTCCCCTATTAATCCATGAGCCCCAAAGCAGAGGGACTATGGATTGGACAAGAGACTAGCAGAGTGGCTGACACAAAGGTAGCTGTCAATAAGTGTTTGTTGAACTCACTTCAAAATCCCCATTTGTTCAGTTAAAAAGAAATTTTGAATGCTAGGCACTATGGAGGCAAAGAATTTGTATTCTGGTAGGGATGAGAAATAGGAGATAAATGATTGAAGTAAGATGTGTTGAGAGCCGTGGGGGATATGAACACACAGGAGCATCCTAGAGAAGATGCTAGCATGGACTATGGAGGGGTTGGGTCAGCATGACACAAACAACACAGGTGAATTTGCAGGTATCAATATTTAAAGCAGGGAATCTCTGCTGTTAATACACGTGAGGATCCAGCGTTTTAAAAACCAATGCCCATGCCACCTCACTCCTGAATAAATAGATTAACGAATTCTGGTGTGGGTGCCTGATTTTGCTGCTCTTGTTATTCAGCCAGGATTGAAAATAGCTGTTTTATTAAAGTATTTAGTACATGCAAAACCATGGAAATATTAAAGAAAGGCGAGTAAGTGAACTTCGCACAGCACACTTACAGCTGAACCCCTGCAAAGATTACTTGGGGGCAGAGGAGAATAAGGTAAAACAAATAAACAAACAAAAAAACAAGAAATGAGTTGATGAAAGTAGGAAGGAACCTACTGATAAGCTACTTCTTAGAGTTTACATTTTTTAATGACAGAAGTGAGAAGTCATCGGAACATTTTAATCAGGGAAGGAGGGACCTGATTAGGTAAGAGTTGCAGAGAGATCACTGCTAACTCGAATGCAAAATAAGTTAATAGGCGAGACTGGAGGCGGTTCCTGGTCCCAAGCGGATGTGTTTTGGAGACATGCCTGTGATGGGGCATCAAGACACAATGCCTGAGAGCTGTACTGAGTGTATTTGCAAGGAGCTGTTTCTGCATGTACCTGTGCTGCTTGAAACATCAATTCTAACCTCTTTGTGATTAAAGGAGTTTAATTCAAAATACGCATCTAAAATTAAGCAAGATACAATCTTTTTATAACTGAAAGCATCCTTATCTCATACATTCTTGCCAGCTTTGGAAGACCAAATTTCTAGATGGTGTCACCTGTACTGTACAGATTGCATGTATGGTGTGATGTCATCATTGCCCTTGCACTAGGGTATTTGAGTGTGCACTTACAGCTCTAAGGACATGTACATTTAGATTGGATTTTAAGCTGCCTTTGACTTTGTGCAATTCATTTAAAAACAGAATGGTCAGCCATGATATTGGAAGATTCAAAGCAGCTATTCTTTTGTTTGTTTGTTTGTTTGTTTTTTGAGACGGAGTCTCGCTCTGTCGCCCGGGCTGGAGTTCAGTGGCGCGATCTCGGCTCACTACAAGCTCCGCCTCCCGGGTTCCCGCCATTCTCCTGCCTCAGCCTCCCGAGTAGCTGGGACTATAGGCGCCCGCCACCTCGCCCGGCTAGTTTTTTGTATTTTTGGTAGAGACGGGGTTTCACCATGTTAGCCAGGATGGTCTCCATCTCCTGACCTCGTGATCCGCCCGTCTCAGCCTCCCAAAGTGCTGGGATTACAGGCTTGAGCCACCGCGCCCGGCCGCAGCTATTCTTTTAGACTCCTCTGGCCCTGTAGAAAAACTGTGCCAGTTTCTGAGGGTGAAAAAGTAAAGGATAACCTCCCCCCGTCTTACAAGGAGAAAATACAGAATTGTGCGTTTCCATATGTCGTTGTTCCTTAAGGCTAAGAAGCCTTATCCTATCTGCACTCCCTCCCTACCCCCCCAGTAGCTCTTCAATGTCCTTGGTGAGAGTTCTGCTCTGCTCTGGTTGCTGCTATCAGGCTCAGGGGACCACTGGGCCCAGTATTCCGTGGGGTTTCCTACGGAGAGGCTCAGCCAGTTCCACCAGCTGTGTTGAATTGAATAGGGCCACCCTGAGGAGTGACTTTTCTTCCACCCCTGTAGGAGACAAATAAGCACATGGCTTATTTGGACTTGTGAGTGACCCTCTCTCTGTGTGCCCCATGTGGCCAGTTGTTTCAAGTGCCTCTTATTCCAGCTCTACGTATCGGTTAAGCTTAGGTTACTCAATTGCTTGCAGGTAGCTGAGTGTGTTGGTGTTTTAGTTGGGACTAATCTCTGGTTCCCATATGGGGACAAGAGTATTATCACACTTCAGCCCACTAAAAGAAAATCATAAGTGGGGGAAGTAAAAGCTTTGCAGGTGTTCTCCTCCCTAATGGACCAAAACACTGCAGCTTGGGTATACTTTTATTTGTAAAGTGTTTTTCTCTGTCTGCATGTTTAGAATAAGAGTAGTGTAAAGCACTGCTGTTTAATTACTAGCAGGGCCAAAGGTTTCGTTTTAATTCAAGATTAGTTAAATAAAAACATTATTTATAAATGAAGTGCTGTTTTCTGTCCAAACATGTAAGAATACTGCTCTAGCTGAGATCCAGCACAGTTACAGAAGAATTTAATGTTTTTGTGTTAGCTTTTTTAGAATTAGAATTTCTGTTAGACCACTCATTATTTTAATCATGTCCAATTTTAAGATAAAATAAAACACCAGAACACCCTTATGTACCAGTATTTCACTTATACCAATACTGATTATCTCATATGCTAGTAAGATGTCAATATTATCTTTTTTCCATCTAGTGGATAAAACCAAGTGATTGCCATCATAATCATTATCATGATGAAAACATACATTAACACCACTTACATTTACATTTTACTTGTTACTTTTTGAAGTACACGTGTATTCATCATCAATCAGCAAATATTTATTGGGAGCCTACTTTGTTCTGTGTACTTTGCCAAAGTGCAGTGGAGAATGCAGTCAATATGGGAAAAACTAAAGCAAACCACCTGAAATACTTACAGAGTGATATTAGACTATGATATTTCATCTATCTATGTAATTATATATCTCACTATAAAAAACATTGAGGAAGAGTACCAGATGAAATCACCGAAATCAACAAGTTTTATGGAGCTATTTCTTCATCTGGAACATGAAAAAGCCCAAATGAAATCATTTATAGGATTTTTTTTCTTCTGATATAGTGTTCTGCAGCATATAATCTTTATTTCTAATACAAAAAAAGTTTATACTAGAGTTAGAAATTTAATTCAAACTTAGTAGAAGTGTAAGGACCAGTAAAGCAGAAAGAGTAGGTCTGAAAAAAGACAGAGAGACATGATATGAGCATATTACACTGGAGTAAAAGCTAGGAGACATTAAGAAACTTAACATCATCTTCCCAATTAAATGAAGAACAGGCCATATTTTCACAACTTTTTTTTAACCCAATATGTCTCATCTGAGCAACTTCAGGTATTGTTTTAGGTCAAACCGAGCAATTTAATTAATGGATTTAATTCTTCTGTAAATTACCCCAAAATTGGCCTAATACAATTAAGTTAGTTTTACAACACAGATACTTTTGCAATAAGATATATTTATACACACACACACATTTGTAAAGAAATTTATTGAAACATGAAATAGACAAGCAATTTATACAAAATGGTTTGAATTGGCTCTGGATATCACTTTAAATCTGTCAGCAGATGGATTGGAAAGGAATTAATTACTCTATAATCCAGTCATTTATTCATCAGTCTTTAACTGAGACACAAGAATATATAAAAGAGACTTACTCGACCTACTCTTTCCTTCTAGGACTTTGAATTTTCATTGAAAAGACAGAAAAAATAAATATGAACAGAAAAACAAATAATTGTGGACTTGAGAATATGTTAGAAGGAAATAAATAAGGGAAAGCAGTGGATAATGAAGGAGGCTGATTTTAGTTAGCTTTGTTAGGAAAAGGAAGCTTTTGAGAAAGAATCTTTTTAGACCAAGGGAAGAGAAGAAATTAGGTAACATCAGTGAAAGTGTGGGAAGAATGCTTGAGGAGGCCCAGATGGCATGTGCAAAGGTCCTGAGGCCATAGGGTGCTCATCCCAGCTCAGGAACTAAATAGAGGAAACAAGCCTGGATGCAACACATAGGTCTTTGCACATACATATATTCCAGCATCTATCAAAATGTTATATAATTGGCAGTTCGTGTGTCTGATTTTGCATTTTTAAATAATGTTATTAACTCTTCAAAAATTATAATCAATACATATGCACATAGAAACTTCTGAGGAAAAAAAAGAAAAAAAACACTAGAAAATAATTAGGGCTTAGGAAAAACCCTAATCAATAGGAAATGACTGTGACCATTTAGGTGTAATTTTACATAATCTATACATATAGATAAATACCTATATATATACATTTCTATATATGTACGTATACAGATATAGACCTATATGCATAATTATTCTGTCGTATAGACAATAAATACTTTGATACCATATATACTGCCATCTCGTTTTTAAAATAGAGTTTTGTAACATATTAAAACTTAAAAAGATACCGAGAAAAATATTTACACACATAAGGATCACAATTATGCTGATTTTTAAAATCAAAATAATGTGTCACTTTTCATGAAAAGTTTTTTTGTTTTATTGAAGTTGCATATTTTTATGTGAAAATTTTTCTATACTGAACACACATTAGAAAATGCTTTAACATTCAATCAATCATATAGTAGTGGGATTAGTCATTCCCACTTATGATTATTCTTCTAGTGACTTGATGAATTCTATTTCATACTGATGTTTTAGGATTTTTATATCTATATCCTAAAGCAAGACTGACATATAGTTCTCTTCTCTGTTTCTTTCCTTATTTCGTGGTAGAATCAGGCTTTATTTATTATTGTAGAATTAGTTGGGGAAACTTTTCTATGCTCATAAACCTTTATGTGGTAAAAATTATGTGTCTATTTGATGATAGATATCTGACTATATTTCTACTTATTCTCTAGCTTTTGGTATATTCAGCTCATCTATTTTCTTTTGAGTTAATTTTTTTAATTCTTCTTCTAATGAAAATTATTTTATGTATATTTTAAATCACAAGGATATGAAATCGCACCTAGCACTATAGTGTTTTTTCTTATTTCTTCTTGTTTCCTTCTTCACTACCTTCACCAGGGTTTATTTCTTTACTAGGTTTCTTGTTTTTTGTCTAACAATGGATAACATATAGATTCCAGAGGTAGGGTGGGAATCTACCCCTGTTAAATGTGTTTCGTTAGCTTATCTTTCAACAAACAGGAGTTGCTCACACCTCAAAGTAATGCAAAGTTATCTGGTTGCTAGTCCCTTTGTAAATCCCAGACTCCCTCACTCTGCTGACTCTTGTCAGGGAGCTCCACTTCCGTTTTATTTTGGGATTGTGGTGGGAGTGGGATAGGTATGCAGTCTACGTCCTGCAATGTAAGTTGATGCTCTCTGGCCCCTTTAATGATGTACCCACCCAGCCACATGTGGTCCATGCTCTGATACTGGGTTTTTTCTTGAGTTCTAACAACAAAAGGCATTTGAAGAGGGTTCAGCTCTGAAGGGGTTCATTGACAATTTATTTGTATTCACTTTAGGATTTCCAGAAGTGTTCTAAAATAGCATATCATTTCTAAAGTAACTAAAATATTAACACAGAAACATACAGAAATGGCACATTTTATGACTTGAAAAATGCTTTGAAGACTCAAAACAGCTGCCTTATAAAAATATGCAATGTTGCCTACTATTTTCTAGGGCTAGAAATGCATGGCACAAAAAGAGAGTTTAGAAAAGAAGGGAGGATAACTTCTGTAGCATTTGCAGACTTCGAAAACTTTACATAGATGTCTTTACATAGATTATCCCTTTTCATCCTTATAACAACACTATGCAGTAGGTATTCTTAACAGCACCTAGGAGCAGAGAGGTTTAATAACGTGACCAAGGTCATACAGCTAGTTAGTGGTAGATCTGGAACATAAACCCAGAGAATCCAATACAAGATCAATGTGACTTATCAATAAGTGGTTTCATTTAGTGACAATTAAAAATTAAAATTGGACAATTGTCATAAATTTCTCTTGGTGATATATTATGTATACTTATATATGTCAAATCTATTTATAATTCTGTGTCATCAAGTAAAAAATATATATCTGTTTCAATCACATACCAATTTGATAACTCAAATTTTAAAATATTGAAATTACTTTATTAGGAATGTGGTAATGCAGGTCTGTGAAACTAGATGTCAAATTACTAATGTATGCTTTACATAGAAAAGTCAGAAATCTTACATCTCAGAAAAGATTATGGGGTGACTTAGTTAATATTATCGTTGTTACTGTTATTATTTTCCTATGACATCACTGACTTCAGCTATCAATGGTCTGTAAAGGTCCAACTGTGATTCTATGATTCTCTGATTTTGTCAATATTTGCAGTACTCTAAGAATTTATTTTGTAAACTGAACATCATTATTCCCAGTGACATTTTATAGTTCCAGAAATCTTACAATAAAAAAAATTTTGAATTTACTGTAAATTGGCATTTATCTCTTATTTTATAGCTGTACCTCTCTCTGGCTGACCTCTATGTTAAATAAGCAGGTAAAAGTTTCTAGGGGGGTGGAGCAAGATGGCCGAATAGGAACAGCTCCAGTCTCCAACTCCCAGCGCGAAGGACACAGAAGACCGGTGATTTCTGCATTTTGAACTGAGGTACTGGG
>NW_012117599.1:8097765-8189513 GCF_000951035.1 Colobus angolensis palliatus
AAGGATTGCTTGAGTCGAGGAGTTAAAGGCTGCAGTGAGCTATGATTGCATCACTGTACTCCAGCCCTGAACGGCAGAGCAAGACCCCATCTCTAGAAATAAATACATAAATAAAGAAAAAAAAAAAAAGTTTCTAGTCAGCAACTTGAATTTTCCATAAGACAACATTGTTTTCAGGTGATAAATTTTTATTTAAAAATGAGCTTTCTTTAAAAAATTGTGTGTGTGTGTATGTGTGTGCACGTTCATGTATCAGGTATGAATCTTGGATTACAAATTATTTTCTTATAATTTGACTTAATTTTTGAACCCCTCTCCAGTTCCATCTGACTAGCAGGAAATTTAACCCCATTGATTTTTATGACTCCTAGCAGCAGCAACAAAGTTGAGCCACCAACCCAGGCCTTCCCAAATGTGAACCAAAATGTAGAAAGTACAAAGAAATGTTGGGAAAACTGAGTAGCACATGAAAATATAACCACAAATTCAGAATGAAGACTAGAAACCAACATCTGATTGATTCTGGTTTCAATCCAATATTGAGAAAATCAATATCCAAGAAGGAAGACCTGGGAAATCTATAAGCTTTCAGTGACCGTATTTTTGGGATGGTGGCAATTTAGAAAAAGACTGGATGTAGACATTCTTACAAGATTTAATAATTTAGCATGTATTTTTGTCTTTAAAGGGACCCGATGGCTATTATTGGATGATTTAGTATCTCAGGGAAACAAACAACAAAGCATCAAAATGAACTGAAATGACTATTGTCTTGGTTTAATTATGAAACTCCAATGTTTCAATGCAACCTAAGAAATGTGGTCTTTCCCCATTATTATTATTGCCAAGAAATAACAAAGGACAGAGTTTATCACAAATAAATAACATTTGTAGAAAAGAGAATCAATGCTGTACTACTGTAAACACTGAAGAGTTAAAAATCAAGAGTGATTTTGACTCAACATGTTCTAGTAAAAATGTCTGTGGAGAAACTTGCTTATTCTTTCATAAAGTACAAGGTAAGTAACTGAAAAATCTAAGTAATTAATTTTTTAAAAGAAAGTCAGCAAATATATTCTTTGAGTTGCAAGTTCACAATTTGCCATAAAATCCATAGTGTTTATTTCAACAAGGGAATACTTGTGTGGAGGAATTTTTAAATTATTTTTTCTTTTTTAAAATTGTCACTGTCATGGAAAAACAAATACCTTTGAAAATTGGGTTTTGAGAAGACTATTACCCAGAAACTGATACTTTCCCTTATTTAATGGATCAGTTTGGATTTTACTAGCATTCTTTAAAAATTCTCTTTCATAAAATGGAAAAAGAATTTTTGTTTGCGAAAATGTTGTCCTCATATGCATTCATTCTGAACAAGAAATTTTCACTTAAATGTAGAAAAAAATCTTATTTTCATTATATTTTGTATTTTAAATGCAGTAAGTCACAGAAATTCTGCCTACATTTCATTGCTTTTGGAAAAGAGGCACTTCAAGAAGATTACCTTCTCAGAAACCACTGGTAAATGACTCAAAACAAAGATCCTCATGCCCTGAAGATGATTAGAACCTCGGAGGGTCCTCCACCAAACACATGACTGCCTCTAGAATCCTGTATTTGATCAGAAGGTCAATACATATTAAAAACAGAGCAATTGGAAATTTTACTTCATTGACAAGTAGCTGCTTAGGACAATTAGGAGCTTTCTTTTCTTGGCTTTGCTAAGATGACCAAATTTTATGAAAGAAAACATAGCTAAGACAAAGTGCACTGAATCATTATAGTGTGCTGGAGCATGTGGGGCTTAGAAAATTATCGAAGAGAAGCAAGTTTGTAGTTCTTTTTTTTTATTTTATTTATTTATTTATTTTAGTTTTTTATTTTTTTTTGAGACGGAGTCTTGCTCTGCCGCCCAGGCTGGAGTGCGGTGGCCGGATCTCAGCTCACTGCAAGCTCCGCCTCCCGGGTTCACGCCATTCTCCTGCCTCAGCCTCCCGAGTAGCTGGGACTACAGGCGCCTGCCTCGTCGCCCGGCTAGTTTTTTTGTATTTTTTAGTAGAGACGGGGTTTCACCGTATTAGCCAGGATGGTCTCGATCTGCTGACCTCGTGATCCGCCCGTCTCGGCCTCCCAAAGTGCTGGGATTACAGGCTTGAGCCACCGCGCCCGGCGTTTGTAGTTCTATAACTGCCCCAAGAGGATAGTTTTGCTAGATTCATGTAAGAGTAATCCATCCATTTGCAAGTAAGCTCATAAAGTTTTAGGGATCACTGGATGAATTTGAGAAGCAGTGCTAAATATTTGCTTCATTCTAAAGAAAATGTGCCCAGGACTAATTAATTAACATGACAATCAGTAAAGTTTCTGGTAGATTTGCCCAACATTCATCACCTCTTCTGCTACACTTTCCTACTTCTGTCTAAAGTAGTCAAGTTCACCAACACTTGGTAGTCCTCGTCCTCATGATGTTCACGATTTCAGAGGGAACAGTGTACTAATGAAGGATGATCAACTGAAGACATTAGATTTGTTTAATTTGTAGATGAGTATGTCTAGAGCCCTTAATTTAATGGGTTGTGTACTCTTCATACTCATACATAAGCCAGGGTTTTAGAAATCTTAAGGGTGTCATGTAAAAGGAAAAATACTACAGGCGAAATTGAAAAATAAATATAACTGCAGCTGAAAATTGTCATGCTTAATTTTTCTTGAAAGGATTTTGATTAGTGCATCATATTTGTACTAGTAAAATAAACAAAAGCACTTCATTTTTCTACTAATATTGATTTGGTAGACCTTTTAAGTATTCTCAAATATTTTCTTCTTTGATTATTACATTGGTCGAAAGTAGTGGCATTCATTAATGATAAAACCCACATTATTTTTTAGTTGAAAATGACAATTTAAATAAAATAATTTGATATACTCTTTGAAAAAATTTTGTGTTATTAAGCACTTGTGAACATTTAAATTTTCTTTTATTCACTTTTTCACAGATTCTTTATTTCAAAGAAGTCAGAGCTCTTTACAAATAACTAAAATTATTCAAAAAGCTTACATTTCAAAATAACTTTGAATGGTATAAGTGAGAGCAGAATAAATAGCTTTTTGAATAATGATTTGGATGAGACTTTCCTCAGAACTCAAGCTAAATTAGTTATTTTTCAAGTTTGAAAATGTTTAGCTAGCTTTTTGCGCTCTACCTTGCATTATCTGCCTGACATAGTCTGCCTTTCCCTGAAACAATAGTGTTGGAATAGACACAGAATCTACATGACAATGTGTAGGAAAGTGTGGCTTGATGGACAGATTGCTGGATAAATAGGCAATGCATCCAGATATCTACTTCTCATCTCTCTCTCTTCACATGGTACTTGATTTTAATAATAAAATTAAAATGTTTGGGCTGTATGGACCGATCTTGAAAATAAAGGAAGAATGTCTGGTAACAGCAGTATGAACAATTAGTAATGATCTGTCTTGCCATTATAAGCAGTAGCTCTTGCCTTTCAGATTTGCTCCTCATCATCCATTTTGCTTAGTTACTTTATGAATATAATGAAATTGTTTACCGTTCCAACCTAGAAGGTTCGAGGAGGAAAGCATTTCTAGCCAAATCAATTGTCTTCCTAGCTCAAGGAAAGTATTTACAAGCAAACGAGTTAAATGTCTTCCATATGGAGGAGAGAGTCCAGCAAACGTTTAAAGAGGTCAGCTGGACTTTGTATCCATCTTAGTAGTTATTGCAGCTCATTCCTCTCACAGAATCTCACAATTCCCACATTCTGGTAATATGAATGTTGACAACGTAGTTCTGTTATATTGCTTGCCATCTTTAAAATTCCCGCAAATTAAGAAACCTCTCATTCAAATAATAGTATAAGCATGCCTTTCTTAGCCAACTAAAATGTTTAAATTATCTAACTTTTGGATTTTTTGGTATAATTGCAAGTTGTAAAATACTTGTATTAGACATAGTCATAAAAATGGAATGGATTTTAAGCATAGACTGATGAATGTTATTTCTCTTCTTAAAAGCTCGAAACTAAAATAATACACTTTTGAGGCTATCATTTTTGTTAACAGCTTGTGATTTTAATTTCTATTTTTATCTGTTGATCTTTATACCTGAATTTATGCTTTTATTTTTTTATTTTATTTTATTTTATTTTAAAGAGGGAATTTCACTCTCTCCCCCAAGCTGGAGTGCAGTGGGGCAATCTCATCTCATTATAACCTCCGACACCTGGGTTCAAGTGATTCTCCTGCCTCAGCCTCCCGAATAGCTTGAATGACAGGCACGTGCCACCACGCCCAGCTAATTTTTTATTACACTCTACCTTAGTAGATGTAAAGATGGGGTTTTGCTGTGTTGGCCAGGCTGGTCTCAAATTCCTGTCTTCAGGTGATCTGCCCGCCTCCACCTCCCAAAATCCTGGGATTACAAGTGTGAGCCACCGCACCTGGCCCTGAATTTGTGCTTTTAATAATCTACAAACCCTAAACTGCATTTACAACAGATATCACTAAAATAATACAAAATGACCGAAAGACAAAACTGGATGTAGCACATTTATTTACTGTAATAATTCTCTCACTGTTATAGATAATTAACATTAATGCTATGACAGGGTTTTAGCTGAGTTACTTCTTACAAAAGCTTTCACACTGGGTATTTATGGTTATTGTATTAGGCTGCTCTTGCATTGTGATAAAGAAATTCCTGAGGGTGGGCAATTTATAAAGAAAGAGGTTTAATTGGCTCATGATTCTCCAGGCTGTACAAGCAGCATAGTGGCATCCACTTCTGGGGAGGCCTTAGGAGGCTTACAATCATGGCAGAAGGTGAAGTGGAAATAGGTACATCACATGGCAAAGAGAGAGAGAGAGAGAGGAATGGTGAGGGACGTGTCACACACTTTTTTTTTTTTTTTGAGACGGAGTCTCCCTGTCGCCCAGGCTGGAGTGCAGTGGCGTGATCTCTGCAACCTCCACCTTCCCAGGTTCATGCCATTCTCCTGCCTCAGCCTCCCAAGTAGCTGGGACTACGGCGCCCACCACCACGCCTGGCTATTTTATTTTATTTTTTTGTATTTTTAGTAGAGGTGGGTTTTCACCGTGTTAGCCGGGATGATCTCGATCTCCTGACCTCGTAATCTACCCGACTCGGCCTCCCAAAGTGCTGGCATTACAAGCGTGAGCTACCACGCCCGGCTGAAGGTGTCACACACTTTTAAATGCCAGATCGCATAAGAACTCACTATCATGAAGACAGCACCACGCCATGAGGGATCATTTCCCATGATCCAAACACCTCTCACCAGGCCCCACCTTTGGCATTACAATTTAACATGAGATTGGGTGTGGGCAAATATCCAAAGTCTGTTATTTATCTCTTGGGAGTGTGTGAATGTCAAAAACTTCATAACTATGAAATGATGATCCATAGAGGTTCCTGAAGTGGGATTCATGGACAGGGGGTTCAGTGTGGAGGCGCCCTGACCGGGCTTCCCAAGGTTGCTGCCCTTCCTGATCACTACATTAATTGGACAAACAACCATCTGTGAGATCCGCAGAGAGGACTGGACAGCAAAGAAGCATCCTGAAAGAAAGAGGAACAGAACCACAACAACAAAAAAGGGAGGGAGACCCTCTGAAGAACGGTTTTAGAAGACATGATAAGAATTTAACGTTCACATCATTGCAAGGGTCAAATGCCCTGGAAGGATGCGTTTAAGTTTGGAAATGTAAGTTTGTGAATGTCCGATTGTCAGGAAAAGATGAATGGGAAGCATCGTCCCATACCCACTAGATAAAGTCTTCAGGTGGGGTCCAGGTGCCTGCATTTGAAATGTCCACTCTCCTGAGCAGCAGGTTGGAAGACAGTTCCCTGGATGCAGAAGGAGGCTTAGGAGGCTGACTGAGGAATCAGAGAGGCACTTTCTTATCACAGAAGACCTTCACAGTTACTGAATAAAGTTTTAACTCTCTCAACACGATAGTGCCCACGTACAATAAACTCTCATGAGTTTACTCTTACAGTTTTTTGCTTTATTAAAACTAATCAATCATGAGACTTTTGCTGGTACAGAGAAAGTAGAAGAGGAAATTTGGGGGATTTGACTCCATCATTCTACACTGAGTTAGATATAAGCAAATTCTATCCAATTTTTGTTGTCCCCTTCAAAATGCTCAACGTGTACTATGACAGGAAAAATACTACGCTATTGTGTTGCTTCCCCCAAAGACATGACCAAAATGAAAAATATCCTTCTACCTTAATCAAAGCATTAGTGACTTTTGAACTGTCTATTACTGACATTTCCTTTAGCCTTCCAATTCATTGCCCCTTCGCTTGAGGGAAGGTAGGAAAAGGGAGTTAATGAAGATAAAACAAACCCAAGCTAATAAATATGTATACTTTATAAGCAAGTGGTATGGGTATAAAGTTTGAATGATTAAGAAGGATAAATGGGTTGTGTGCTGTAATCCTAGCACTTTGGGAGGCCCAGGGGGAGATCACCTGAGGTCAGGATTTTGAGACCCGCCTGGCCAACGTGGTGAAACACTATCTCTACTGAAAATACAAAAGTTAGCCCACTGATGTGGGGTGGGGGTGGGCACCTGTAATCCCAGCTAGTTGGGAAGCCGAGGCAAGAGAATCGCTTGAACCCAAGAGGCACAGGTTACAGTGAGCTGAGACTATGCCACTTCACTCCAGCTTGGGAGACAGAGCAAAACTCCGTCTCAAAAAAAAAAAAAAAAGGAATGATAAATGAATCTTATATGTGGATCCAACTTATTTTATTATTTCCTATTAAGTTACATAATTCTCAGTTTTTTGGAAGGTATGAAACATCTACAAAATACGTGATACCATATTACCACAATGATAATTTATATAAATATTTTATATATTAATATTAATATAATGTATTATATAACATATTATCTACAAAACCTGGCATAATGTAATTCACACACAGTGCAATTATACACTGGAAAAATAAAATGTCTATGTTAGAAATCTAGATATTCTGGCTCCTAGTAAATGTTCGTATTTTTCCTACAAAACCTTTCTTGAAAATTGAAAATTTACTGTTAATACTTTAGCTCCATAGATGAGGTATAGTTTTGGTCAAGTGAAGAACTGGGTGTTCATTTTAAAGAGGATGGGCAACTGAGTAGAATGCTCTCCACACTAGTCAAAACTGAGAGTGGAAGTTTAATGGTGCCCATGCTTCCACCAGCATCAGCCATCAGTTTGTGTCTCCTTTGACTGAGACTGTTGGCTTAGTGAGAAAAGTTGCCAACCTTAGAAAGAATTTGGATGACAAAGGTAAATTTACAGGAAAAACTATTTCTATGGTTACTATATTAAAAAATGTAAAGGTAAGCATTGTGTAGACATGATCTTATCATTTCAATAAGATAACAAATATCTTGTTTTATTCATTTCATGAATCACTTCAGTGGGGATACCAAATAAAGGTGAAACATAGAGCAGAATCATTCTCAAAATAGAATTAGTTAAGAGAGAAACTAACTTAGCAATTTCTGTTTTACAGAATAAAATTACACACAGTTAAAGACTATTGAGCATGTATATGTAGCTGTGGAAAAATGTTTTAAAAAACAATAGTCTTACTATTCCAGCCATGCATTTTAATATTTAAAATATTTTTGCTCTTTTTAAAGAGATGATTCCTAAACCTACCATTCATTTTGTTTAAAGATATTGTAATATTCTTTTATCTAACACATATGTTGTGAAGTGTTAAGCATTATTTTCAGTGGGTATTTATTAAAATAAAAACTAAGACATGCACTGTTATTACTTTCTCAAAGTTTAACATCTAGTAGACTAGCTAATAATTTAGAAAGTGCCTAAAAGGTAAGGGAGTGACAAATGACTTTGGAATATTTAAGAAAGCGAATTATTTCTTCTGGATAAGGCATTTAAAATACATGGTTTGGGGTGAATTTGAAATATAGGTAAAAGTTTGTCAGTTAAAGGCAGCAAAACCTACACACTTAATAAAGTAAATAAGGTTAGCAAACCCACCAAAATGCAGACACAGTGTATGGAAAACAGAAATAAAAATTGACTCACAAGTTTGGAAAAAGCAACAAGGACCATCGAACAAGAAAAAAGGAAAAAAATCATGTAATTTTTAATACTGCTAGTATTTTCCTCATGGATAGATGGTCATTTTGTTCTAATAAAGATGTAACTATTATAAAATATATTAATTATGAATCTGTATGTACTATATAATATAACATCAAAACCATAAAATCAAAGGCACTATGTTAGTATAGACTCTGAAAGTATTATGCCTGTATAGTACAAGAATGCAGTAAAAAGTGAAACAAAAATTTCTTCATAGTGACTGAATGCACAGGATTCCAATGGTGGAGAGAGGGAGAGGAAGGGACAGAACACACACTAGAGAAAAGCTTAACATCTTTTAAAAACCCAAAATCACATGAAGAAATACATACCATGATATAGAATTAACAGAAATGAACAAAAAAAGTAAGCTCAGATAGATCTGTAAAATTATAGTACATGAAAAATGCATTTAATTTGCCATTCATGAATTTACAGATATTCATATAAAATTTTCAGCATAAAATATAATAGCACAAAACGTTTTAAAACAAATGATAAAATGCTATACTTAATAACAAATAACAAATGCTAGACAGCAAAGAATTACTAATATCAGATCAAATACATATTAAGATAAAATAGCTATTACAATTGCTGAGGGATATTACATAATTGTATACAAACTTTTTTTTTCAGGAAAATACTACAATAATGTACCCAAGAATATATGATAAATATTGATAAAATAGCTTCTAAATACATAAAGCTTTAATTGAGGAAATTACAATGTAGTATTTTAAATAAACAAAACGTAATGCAAATTTTTGAACACCTATAATAGAAAGTGATAGAATACATAGAACACATGATAATAAAAACACTGATTTTAAGTATTTAAATGTTAAGAAGATTGAGCTAGTTAATATTCACAGATTCTTGAAACCAGCAATTAGAGAATAATATATATTCACTTCAAGTGTACATGAAATATTTACCAAAAAAACTTTATGTGGGACAATAAGAATTTATGTATTATAGTGATCATATCAGGTTCTCTGACCACACAGCAATAAAATTAAAAGCTGTCATCATAGAACCATCTTCAGAAAAAAAAAAAAAATAAAGAAAGGAAAGAAAAAGGTACAAGGAAGGAGAGGAAAAAAAGAAAGGAAAAATATATGTGAAAAAGGCTTATTAATAAAATAAAAATTTTAATGGAAACTACGCTATTTAACACTAAATAACAAGGAAAGCATTGCCTATTAAAATATGTACCATGCAAATAAATTTTTAATTATAGGCAAAATTCAGTATTGAATGCATATATCAGAAAAATAGACCAAAATCATGTAGCTCAGCATTCAAATTACAAAGCTAGTTAGGAAATAAAATAAATCTAGATATAAGAGGAAAGAAATAATATTGACAAAATATTATAGGGGAAATATAATGAAATGGAGGACAAGGATACAAAAGTAAAACGTTTTTTTAAATATGATAAAATGGGGAAAATGAAAAAAAACAAGACTTAGAAAGGTGAAATGAGTTCTTTAAAATACTCATATGATAATATCTCACAATATTGAGTTTATAAAAGGGAAGAAAATGGACAAACTTCCAGCTTGTGAATTGTAAGGAGACAAATTAAGGTGGAGATCTTAAAAAAAATTAAGAGTAAACGCTATACTAGTTTGAAACAAGCTGACCATTCTTGTTATTTATTGATGAAGCTGAAAACTGTCCAGGTTCAACTGTTCCTGCACTATTTCTAGGTCCCCAATTAAGCACCTTGTTTAGTAAGTCTATTAGATCCTTTACACTATCAGCAAAATTGATTCCAGACTGATTAAAGAGCTAGATAAGTAAAGGTAAGTTCAATACTTCTAAGAAAATTTCAGAAAATTTTCTTTGACTTTGGGACAAAAGTGATTAACTCATAAAAAACACAACTCTTGAAACACCACCAATAATAAGAGTAAATAAAATGATCTACCATGTAAAGCAACATAAATAAGATTTTGAAAAAACCCACAGACTTAGGAAAGATATTTATAACACAACTTTCAAACTGACTCACTACTTGAATAACTTTTACATTTCATAGGAATAAAAATCAACCTAAATATGAAAAAGGCAAAAGAAACGAACAATGTTAAGTGCTCATCTGAATGGTGAATAAACACATAGATAAAAGCTCAGCTTCTTTAGTAAGCAGAAACCAAAAAACACAAATCAAAGCAGCCAAGAGTTTCCACTTCATAATTATCACATTGGCAAAATCATAAAATCTGGCAATAAAACTTTTTGAGAAAAATATGGAAAAATGGAACTTGGTAGGATTAAAAACTACCGGCAGCATGATTAAATTGGAAATGAAGATGGCATACAACTCAACAATTCGCTTTCAAATCCTCCCAACTAAACCGTCAAAAATGCACAAGAACTGCTACTGCAAAATTGCGTGTAATAAAAAACTAGAAAAAATTCTTCAAAATACAAGAGATCTGATGTGTTATGATTTATTCTTAAGAGGATATACTGCATGGTGGCTCATGCCTGTAATTCCAACATTTTGGGAAGCTGAGGCAGGAGGATTGCTTAAGGTCAGGAGTTTAAGACTAGCTTGGGCAATAAAGCAAGACATCATCTCTACAAAAAATACAAAATAATAATTAGGGGCTGTGGTGGCACATGCCTGTGGTCCAGCTTCTCGGGAGGCTGAGGTGGGAGGATCTTTTGGGCCCAAGAGTTTGAGACTGTAATGAGTTATATAATTGCACCACTGCACTCCAGCCTGGGTGATAGAGTGAGACCCCATCTCTTGGAAAAAAAAAAAAAAAAAGAAAGAAAGAAAGAAATAATTCAAAACACTCAAGATTAGAAGGTAGATTATGTCTAAATGTAACAGCATGTTAAATCTGGGAGGCATAATATTGACAGAAAAAAAGTTGCAGGATGAAGAGATCTTTATGATACTAATTATGCAAATGTTAAAAGTTAATAACATATTGTTTATATTATATGGATAAATAAATATATTAAAGCATAGAGCATGCTTGGATTGGTGCATGTCATCTTTAGAATAGGCACCTCCAAGAAAGGGGGGTAATAAATAGTAGAAGACACTCAAGGAAAACTGTCCATAACAAGAATGCATCAAATATGGCAAATACATACATTTGTATCATGTGGATGATGAGTGTATGTGCACTTAATTATTTTTCTGTAATTCTGTGTATTTGAAATATTTGGTTAAATTATTAGATGAGACTTGAATTTCGACTGATACTAAGAAAACTCAAGTCAGCTAAAGCTAATAGAAAATCTGTTGACTCATGATCTTAAAATGTATAGGTAGCAGGCACAGATATAGATTCAGTTGTTCAAATAATATCATGAGTAGTGATTCTCTTTCTCTTATTCTCATTCTCTCCTTTGATCTTTACACCATGTCTTTTCTTTCTTCCCCTTTTACCTCAATTTCTTCATTATTTTATTCTGGCTAGCCCTCTACATGATGGGAAAGGTGGTCTCAAGTACCTTTCCCTTTACATGGCCTCTGCATTTTATTATAAAGAGATAAAGCATTATGACCAGTCTCCCAAAATGGAACTGAGTGGTCTGACATTGGACAAAGGTTAGGCAAAACTTCCCAAGGACTATGGGAGACTAAGACTGATACTTAGAAAATGTACCTGAGTCAGACCCTATTGGTTCTTTATGGCTGGCATCTGTTCTCAGTGGTTGGCAACCTATTCAGAATGGTCAGTAGAGGCGCTACACTGCTTATTAACTACCTTTAATGATATTTCTTGGAATAAAGTACCTTCATTGGTTGGCCTTAGTGAATGCTGGGTGAAACAGCAATCCTGATTAACAATCAAATGCAAAGGAAAATGAGAACCTCCTAGAAAGAAGTCAGGCAGGTTAATGTCATGCCATTTGTCCATTTTTGCTTGGATTGCCTGTGCTTTTGAGGTCTTACTCAAGAAATGTTTACCCAGACCGATGTCCTCAAACATTTCCGCAATGTTTAATACTAGTTCTTTCAGAGTTTCAGGTCTTATATTTAAGTCTTTAATACATTTTTATTTGATTCTTCGATATGGTGAGAGGAGTCTAGCTTCATTCTTTTGCATATGGATATCCAGTTTTCCCAGCACCATTTGTTTAAGAGACTGTTCTTTTCCTCATGTATGTTTCTGGCACCCTTATCAAAAATCAGTTGACTGTAAATGTTTGGATTTATTTCTGGACACTCTATGCTATTGGAATATGTGTCTGTTTTTTTATGCTAATACCATGCTGTTTTGGTTACTATAACCTTGCAATGTCTTTTGAAGTTGGGAAATGTGATTCTTCCAGCTTTGTTGTCTTTGCTCATGATTTCTTTGGCTATTCTGGGTCTTTGGTGGTTCCACATAAATTTTAGGAGTTTTTTTAGTCCATTTCTGTGAAGAAATGTCATTAGTACTTTGAGAAGGATTGTATTAAATCTATAGATCACTTTGAGTGGTATGGACATTTTAACAATATTGATTCTTCTAATTCATAAACATGGGATATATTTTCATTGATTTTGTGCATGTCCTCCTCAATTTCTTTTATCTATGTTTTATAGTTTTCATTGTAGCAGTCTTTCACATTTTTGGTTATGTTTATTTTTAGGTATTTTTTTCTGTAGCTATTGTAAATCAGATTGCTTTCTTCATTTCTTTTTCAGATGATTCACTATTGGCATATAGAAATATTACTGATTTTTATTTGTTGATTTTGTATCTTGCAAACTTACTGAATTTATTAGTTCTAATAGTTTTTTGTGGAATATTTAGATTGTTCTAAAAATAAGATTACATCATCTGCATAGAAGGATAATCTGACTCCTTCCTTTCCACTATAAATGTCCTTTATTTTTTATTTTATTTATTTATTTATTTATTTGAGACAGAGTCTCACTGTCGCTCAGGCCTGGAGTGCAGTGGTGTGATCTTGGCTCACTGCAACCTCTGCCTCCCAGGTTCAAGCAATTCTCCCGTCTCAGCCTCCTGAATAGCTGGGATTACTGGCATGCACCACCACACCTGGCTGAGTTTTGTATTTTTAGTAGATATGTGGTTTCAGCATGTTAGCCAAGCCGCTCTCGAACTTCTGACCTCATGATCAGCCCACCTCGGCCTCCCAAAGTGCTGAGATTAAGGCGTAAGCCAACAGGTCTAGCCAAATGTCCTTTATTTCTTTCTCTTGTCTAATTGCTCTGGCTAGAACTTCTAGTAATTTGTAAATTTAAAGTTGTGAAAGTGTACATTATTGTCATGTTTCAGATCTTAAAGGAAAGGCTCTTAGTTTTTCCCCATTCAGTGTTATACTAGCTATGAGTTTTTCATATATAACCTTTATCATGTTTAGGTATGTTCCTTCTACACTCAGTTTGTTGAGGGTTTTAAATCGTGGAGGGATGTTAAATTCTATTGAATCCTTTTTTGGCATCTATTAAAATGATTATATAGAATTTTTTCCTTCATTTCACATCATTGTTGATGTGATGTATCATGTTTATTGATGTGCATATGTTTAGCTGTCCTTGTATAGATAAAAATCGTGGATGCTGTCAAGGATATGGAGAAAGGACAATGCTCATACAATGTTGGTGGGGATGTAAATTAGTACAACCACTATGTAAAACAGTATAGAGCTTTCTCAAAAAGAGTAAAAGTAGAACTACTTTGTGACCTAGCAATCCTGCTGCTGGATATATATACAAACAATACGAAATCAGTATATCAAAGAGGTATCTGCCCTCCCATATTTATCACAGGACTATGCACAATAGCCAAGATGTGAAATCTACTAAGTGTTCACCAAGAGATGAATGGATAAAGAAAATGTTGTACAGATACATAACGGAATATTATTCAGCCATCTAAAGAAATGAAATCCTGTCATTTGCAACAACATGGATGGACCTGGGGGACATTATGTTAACTGAAATAAGCCAGGCGCAGAAAGACAAATATCATATGTTCTCACTCATATGTGGGTGCTAAAAATATGATCTTATTGAGGTAAGAAGTGGAATAATGGTTAGCAGAGGCAGGGCAGGGTAGTAGTGAGGGAACAAAAAATGGGTTGGATAATAGGTACAAAAATACAGTTAGTAAAAATAATATGTAGTGTTTGGTAGCACAACAGGGCCACTGTAGTTAAAAAATAAACTATTGTATATTTCAAAATAGACAAGTGGACTTGAAATTTTCCAAACACAATGAAATGATAAATATTTGAGGTAACGGATAACCCAGTTACCCTGATTTGATCATTACACGTTCTATGCTTGTTTTAAAATATCACATATACCCTATAAAGATGTGCAACTGTTATATACCCACAAATATTAAAAATAAAAACAAACAAACTAAACTTGAAGTCAAAGAAGTCAGGCAGGGAAGACAACTGATACCATCTAAATATGCAGAAAAGCAAGTTGACATAAATCCAATGTAAATATGAAACTTCAATATACACCTCTCAGGTGTTGGTAGATTGACAACAGAAAATAAGAACAGAGAAGATTTGACAAACATAACAAATAAGGTAGGACTAATATGTTTCTGTCCTGTGAAGAACACAACTGCTTCTCACACTTTCATAAATAATTAATCATGTAATGAATCAAAAAATACTCCAGACTAAAAATTGTGCAGGCTGTGACTTCTGATCACAATCCATTAAAACTGTACCTAACTAAAGAAACTAAACAACTCCCAAAGTTCTAATCCCCTCTTTAATTGAAAATAACTTTTAAAAACTACTCTTCTCAATAACAATTAAATCCTGAGTAAATAAAGTCTACCTTTGAAAATAATAAAAATAAGAATAATTGGGAGAACACATATTCCTGACTATATATGGTTTGCCTCCAACTTATTACTCATTGTTCTAAAACTTTAATCATTAGCAGCTTATTGTTATTCCTAGTCTTAAAAAATGACCAGGGCTTCATGCTACTGTGAGCGCATAGCAGAGAATCTAACTTTTGTATCAACAGAGTTTAAAAATGAGAAGAACAGGAAGTTAGGGTTGAAAATACTTGAAGAAATAATGACTTTTAAAATTTGCTGATTGATAAACACACAGATTCACAAAGTTGTGCAAATCCCAAAGGGAATTCAAATCAAGACACATCAAAATTAAACTTCTGAATATTAAAGACAATGAAAAAATCTTATGAATAGCTAGAGATAAAATAGTTCCATATCTGTAGAATGAAAATTTATATTTTCAGTGGATTTTTTTAAATCAGAAACTATGGAGGTCAAAAGGACTATTTCTAAAGTGCAGAAAGCAAAGAATTATCAAATATAATGCTATACCCAGCAAAAATATCCTTCAGGAGTAAAATAAAAATCACAGCATTTCCAGACAAAGGATTAAAAAAATAATACCTTGTCAGAAGATTCACCCTAGAAGAATGGTTTCAGAATGTTCTACAAACACAAGAAAGAACACATTAAACAAAAACATGAGAAAATACATTGGATTTTCCTTCTTATTTTGTAAATTATGTTTGATGATTGAAGTAAAATTTATAGTATTGTCTGATGTGATTGTAAATGTATTTAGAAGGCACATTTCAGATAATTATGTCATAAACAACAGAGAGTAAAGGAATATAAAGGGAGGTAATGTTTTTAGACATCATAAGAACCAATAAAGTAAGGATACTAGTAGACTGTGATAATTATGACATATGTATAAATAATGTAATGACATGAGAAATAACTTTTAAAAGCTCTACAAAAAGATACATTCAAAAACATAATAGATAAATCAAAACAAAATTCTAAAAATTGTTCAAGTAACCTGCCCAGAATTAAGGAAAAGAAAATAGTAAAATATATACCAGTAAGAACAAATAGAAAAGAAAGACTTTTAAAATGACAACATAAGCTTTAAAATGTCAGAAACTACATTAAATATAAATGGCCTAAATATCCCCTTTAAAATAAAGAGATTGGAAGAGTATATTTAAAACTATGATCCAACGGTATGCAGTCTATAAGAAATTTACTTAAAATATAATTATATAGTCAAGTTGAATTAAAATAATAGGAAAAAATTACATAAATATTAATGAAAGGAAATCAACACTATCTTATTAACATCAGATAAGATTTTAGAGCAAAGAAAATTAAAGGGAAGAAGAGATAGATATATAATGATAACAGAGTCAATCCACATAACAATTCTAGATGGGTATGCATCAAATAACAAAAAGCAAAATATTCACAACACAATTGATAGAGTTGAAAGAAAAAATATCTGAAATTAAACTTATAGAATTCAATACGTTCTTTTATCAATTTATGTAACAACTAGAGAGAAATAAGCAAGAATATGTAAGAACTCTCCAACACCATCAACCAACAGACTCTAATAGAAATTTGTAGAACATTTCACTTAACAGCAGCAACACATACATTCTTTACAAGTACTCAAGAGCACACAGAAACACAGACCATAAGCTGGACCAAAACCAAAAATCTCAAAAATGTCTTTAAACACTGAAACCAGACAGTGCGTGTTCTCTGACTACAATGGAATTAAACTAGAAATCAATAAAATAAATGATATTTCCAAATACTTGGAAACTGAATAGCATATTTCTAAATAATTGATGGGCCAATAAAGAGTCTCAATAAAAAAAGTTTTAAATTAAAAAGAAAGAAAGTAAAAATATAACTAAAATATATAAAATATAAATGTTAAAATGTATATTTAATTTTAGTATATCTTAATTTAGTATAAATGTTAAAATTTATACTAAAGATATAAATGTTAAAATTTGTTATACACAACTAAAACAGTTGTGAGAGGAAGACATACAGCATGAAATGTATACCTTAGGAAAGAGGAGCACCTTTAACCCATTAAGCTATATTCTCTCATTAAGAACTACTAAAAAGAAGAGCACAGTAAAACCAAAGCTAGCAGAAAAATAATATTATAAAAATTAATGCAATAATCCATAAAATAGAAAACAGAAAAACAATGTAGAAAATAAATTAAATTAAAAGCTGTTTCTTTTACAAGATTAATAAAATTGACAAACATTTTGTAAGACTGACAAAGAAAACAAGAGAAAATATATAAATTACCAATATTAGAATGAAATAAAATATTACTACAGATCTTCGGTAATATGAAGAAAAGTACAGGTCAATATCCTCATAAATATTAACACAAAAACACATTTAATACATTTAATAAATGATTGCAGCAATATAGAGAAATAATTATATACCATGATAACGTGGGATTTATTTCAGGGTAGCAAGTCTGATTTTAATATTTGAAAATCAATAATTATAAGTCACCCACTAACAGGCTACAAAAGAGAAATATATCTCATCAATCAATATGGAAAAATAACTTATAAAAGAACTCATGCATAATAAATACTCTCAGAAACATAAGAAGAGAGAGAACTTTGTCAGCAACTTGATAAAGAACACTTACCAAAAAAAGTACAGCTAACATAGAACTTAGTGGTGAAATATTGATATTTTGTGTAAATTTAATGAAATATGCACAGTTCTTACATTCTGAAAGCGATACAATATTAATGAAAGAAATCAGAGATCTAAATAAAGGGAGAGGCATACTGTATTCATGGATTTGAAGACTGAACATAGTAAAGATGTTAGTTCTCCCCAGAATGATACATAATTTTAATACAATTCCTTCAAGCCAAGCAGATTATAGAATTTATGATGGAAAAGCAAAGAAACTAGAATAATCAATACAATTTCAAAACAGAAGATCAAAGTGGAAGGAACTTGACTACATGACTTCAGAACTTATTACATAGCTACAATTATTGAAACTGTGTGGTATTAGCAGAATGATAGTCAGACAGATAAAAGGAAAGGAGCAGAGAATCCAGAAATTGGCTTATACAATTATGCTCACACAGTCATGCTTTTGACAAATATGACAGAGATTTCAAAATAATTCAACGAGGAAATAATAGCATTTTTTAACAAATGGTCCTGAAACAATTGAATATCCACAAGGGTAAAAAAAAAAATTGACTCATATTTTAGTCTCACACTTTATAAAAATGTAATTCAGAGTATTTTAAAGGTTTAAATGTAAAAAAAATAGAAATTTTTTGGTATAGCACTGGAAAAAATATTATTAGATTTTACACCAAAAGCACAATCTACAAAAGGAAAAATTGATAAACTAGACCTCATCAAAACCAGTTTCTCTGGAAAGAAAAGAAAAAAAACCCTGTTAAAAAGAATAAAAGAATATATAGATTGGAGCAGTATATCTGTGAACCACATACCTGACAAAGGACTCATATATACACTATATTAAGAACTCTGAAAACTTACTGCAGAGTAAAAGAACAATCAGAAAAAGAAAAAAGGCACAAAGACAGATTTCACATAAAAATGTAGAAGACAAGTACACAAAATATGTTTACCATCATTAGTAATCAGGAAATGCAAATTAAATCCACAATGAGATATTACAATACACTGATCAGAATAACTGAAAATTCTGACAACACCTAATGCTGCCAAATATGTGGAGAAACTGTTATTGAGTTACTATTGAAATGCAACTCACTTAAGAACTCTGAAATATTAAGAACTAACATAGCTATTAATGTTGCATAAATATTAAGAATCTCATAGCTAGGAGAGATGCAAGTGTGTGTGTGTATAATTTTAAATCTAATGGATGTCAGGATGCTACGAATGATTATTCATACATTGCTAGTGGAAATATAAAATGATGCAATCACTCTGGAAAATAGTTTCTTACACATGTATGTGAATCTATAATTTTCTCAATAAAAAGGTTAATTAGAAAATATCTGTTTTTAGTGTTTAGTAATATATTGGTGCACAATGACTTGCAGTTCAATAATTGTTGACATGCCAGTCAGTTAAAATTTCTCCTGGGATCACTAATAACTGTCCACTGATAATCATTTCTCAAATTTACTTAAATTTACTTCCTAATTCACTTTGTGCCTGCGTATATCAAAGCTAGGAGAGATGCAAGTGTGTGTGTGTATACTTTTAAATCTGATGGATGTCAGAATGCTGTGTGGCCATTTGTCTCATACTTTCACAGAAGGAATTCAAATGTCTTGGGATTTTGGAGTCTATGTTCCTTTGTACAGTATCCTTATTACTATTACTATAGCTATTATTACTATTATTATTATTTGACGTCCATTACATTATAGGCAAGGTATAAATTATTGAAATCATTTGCTTAAAAAAGCCACATCACTGGTGGATAGTAATGTGTTTCAGACTCTAAAGGCAATCCCAAATAATGAATTCCAATAATCAGCCTTCTTAAATTTTAGATTTGTTTTTATTTGTGTATGAGAGCTATATCAAAATAAATATGAAGAATCTCACCAAAGAAAAAGAAGATGTAACTAATAGGCGTTTGATATGTACTGAAGCACCAGGTGGTATAGGCTTAGCACACCAGTCTTCAGTATACTCCACACCAGTCTTCAGTTGTAATGAGGACATTACCACTCCCATTTCATAGTAAGTCTTCAGTATACTCCACACCAGTCTTCAGTTGTAATGAGGACATTACCACTACCATTTCATAGTAAGGAAATTGAGTTTCAGTGAAACTGAATTTTTGTTTTAGGAAAAATGCTAAAATGAAAAAGCTAGTATTCCAAAATCCACACTCTTTCAGTATATTAAACTCCCTCTCAAATGGTGGGAAAAAAAAATCACCGGGATGTTTAAATTATGGTATGTTTACTTTTAAGAATGGATATAAATTTTTTGCCTTGACTATACACGCAGAAGAAATATTTAGAAAACTAAAACTGTGTCCGCTGTCATTTAATCCAATCTAATGATCTCATCTACTAAAAATGTAATGGTACTTTCCCTATTCATTCATAAGCAACATCCCTTTAAATATTATCTGACATAGATGTCTTTTTTCTAGATTTTTCTCAATAGTGACCTTATTTTGTGGATATTGCTGGAAATAATCCTCCAGTCATTCTTCTGGCCCCTAAAATGCTTGGTTCCAGCATGTCACTAGTGATTTATGACTACTCACTAGTTGGCTTCATCAAGGTAGTAGAATATATATTTGCCTTCAGGAAATGAGAAGGAAACATAAATAAAAATTGCATGGTTGATTGGCCTGTTTCTGGTGAGGTAGGCCACAGTGAGAAGGAATCACTTTTTTCCCCTCTCTTTTTCTAGCTTTCTCTATCACTAAAATAAATGGAATTTTTGTCTGGATGCCTTCCCTCACTCACTTTTAAAATATAATTAAGCGTTAAATTATGTGACGTGAACTAAAAGTACTGAAGCAGTACCGGTGGAAAAAAAGTTCAATTAGGTCTTGTGTAGTCAGAAAAGACCAGATTAAGAGTGTCTCATGATCAGGGAAAGAGGAGACCACTCCTGGCAGGAGAGTGGCTGGGTCAAATGCAAGCAATTATCCCTACATGTATGTGGTATAAGGAGGAGATGACTCCAGTCACAGCAGAGGCTGTGGGTTGAGATGAAAAAGAATATAAGGTTATGAAACACTATAAAATGATCCACAATGTGTCGGCAAAAATGAATATGCATATTGAAATTATTTTTTCAAGTTATTTAATGATCATTGTGAATTCAGAATAATGTGATTGTTGCTGAATATACATTGATAATAGGTTCTGAACTTTCTGTAATGCTTTAGCATTTTAAAGGTGTTTCTTTTACATTTTTGCATTTGATGCAATCAGCAGCACTCTGCAGTACAGGAAGCAAGTATTGAACATCTTTCTACAGGTTGTAAAATTCAGTCTCAGAAAGGTAAAGATCCGGTCTACTTCGTTCCAGGGAGAGTTGCTAACTGCTAGCTTATTTCCTTCTTCATGATTCTGTGTGGTGGAGAAATTCAGGCTATATGCCTTCACCCCTTCATCTATCTCCACATTCCCATCATGGCAAAAGTCCACCGTATTGCAAATGAAGTAAACATCTTATTCACTTCTCCTTCAACAAACTTGTCTCCTTCAGGGAGGCCAAATGGAAAGAAGATAAAAGAGAACTAATCTATTGAGCAGCTATGATTTGCCTCTAGCTTTAAATCACCATAAAATTTGTATATAAAGTATTATGTATAAAGCACATTTCTTTTACACATACATAAATGCATGCGTTCACATACACATGCACAATGAAATAACACTAAAATAGGTCAAATAACTTCTGCAGGTATACACAGTCAGGTAATGGAAGAGAAATGTTGGTGGACTCAAATATGCTATACTTTTCCAAATAGTTCTTCACAAAAGTATTCGTACACAGCTTTTTTCTATAGAAGAATTGAGAATGAACAAAATTATTTTTACGCTATTTACATAACATTGTTATAGAATCAGTATTATGAAGAGTCTAAAGCTAAGAGATGCTAATGCTTACACTCTTTTACATTATCACACATTACCTAAAACTTACAAGTTGCAGTCTGAGAATAGCACACATGTTTGCTAAAGCCTTAGATAACATTAGTCTTCCAGGTACCAGTCATTTTGTATTTGCGTAAGTAGCTACTTTTCTCAGAAGACATCTAATTGAGGTCATAGAAAATCATATGAACAAATGATAGCATGATGTTTTTTAATGTTGAAATCACCAAAGAACTTATAGCATTTGTTTCAAGAAAATATGCATTGACATTAGTCTGGTGCCTGTCTATTGGTGGGGATTGAATACATGGGACTTATAGCACAAGAGTTGGTGGTGATGATGGTAATGATGGTAATGGGTAAAGCTATGATTAAGTTTCTCCTTGAAGTAATCTCTTTGCAGGAGCGTGAGTTTTGTTCTCTCGCAGAAAATCAGGTGTCAGGGCAATAAAAGGGTACGGAGACTGAAATTGACCTTTAGTTTCCAGTTAAATTTTGGTTTAATTTTCTCATTTGTGTGTTTGCATGTTCTTGATGAAAGAAAACATTAAGTCAGTGTAGTTTTAGAACACCTTAAGTTATTATTATAACTACACAGGAATATATAGATATTTAAGACCAAAAGCAAAATTTCATGAAGCATTCCATTAAATTTGTTAATGTCCCACATGTGGAAAGACATAGAGTCTTAGCAGTTATGCTTAACTATATTGACTCCCTTGGGAATCCATCCACAATGGTCACCCCAGTCTGTTCCCAAATCATTAAGCCAGTTATGCAAACATCAAGATGTGTATAATTTGCAGATCCAAGAAGATATTCTTTTTTTCTCTCTTCTTTATTTTTCCGTATTCTTCAGCCATCCTTCCTTCCTTCTATCTCTTCTTTATTTTCTTCTGCATTGTCTTATTTTCCTCCATTTTACAATATATGTGACTCTTCCTCTTCCTCTGGCTTTATCGTCATACAGGTCATAGTAGTCATTCAGCTACCCCCAAATGCCACAGAAGGTGAAACATGTCCAGAGTGTGTAACTAGGATCTCTGTGCAAGGGCCAGATTTACAAGGTGTGTACAGAAGGCTCGCAGACACTCTCCTGCTACTGTCTATCTTCTTTTTGCTTGTTGTTCTTGGATTCCTGGATTTTCTTTTAAATTATTGGTATTACTATCTATAATGTTAAAAAAAAATGCTGTAGTATATAATACTCGCTAGCCTAGTTTGTATAGTCATTATTTACAGCTATAGGTTTTTGAGTCACAGACCTGGATGAATTCCTGGGTTCTCCTATTTACTAGCTGTATGAACTTTGCTGAGTTACTTAAATTCTGTAAACAGCTTATAGAGTTAATTAAACTAAAAAATGACATGTAACAATGGTGTGTAGCCCACAGGCTTATTTTCATGGTGCTGAGTATTGAACACTTTGTTAAGTGTAGTTGGTGGACTGAATAATAGAACCTTCCCTTCAAAAATGTCCATGTCCTAATCCCCAGAATCAGTGAATACTTTATCTCACATAGCAAAAAGGACTTTTCCCACGTGAACCAGTTAAAAATCTTGAGATGAAGAGGTTATCCCAGATTATTCAAGTTGACCCAATGTGATCACAAGGATCCTAATGAGAGGATGGTGTAAGGGCCAAAGCCATAAAGAGAGAAGAAATGGCAAAGGGAGCAGAAGCTGGAGTGATACACTTTGTAATGGAGGAAGGGGCCACTAGCCAAGGAATGTGAATGGCTTATAGAAACTGGAAAAGGCAAGGAAATAGAATGGTCCCTAGAGAGTCCACAATGAATGAAGTTCCCCAAACCCATAATTTTAGCCCATAAGACCCATTTCAGCCTTCTATTCTCCAGAAGAGTAAGATAATATATTTAAAGTGTTTTAAGCCACTGAGTCCATGGTAATTTGTTATGGCAGCAACAGGGCACTAATACAATTCAAACATTCAGGACTCTGGAAGGAAGGATATAAGTAGAATGGCTCTCATCATTCTCTCCTTTCCCTTTCACTCTGTTGTTCTTCATCCAGGCCTGGTTATTTATCTCCTTAGCTTACTCGCCTAAGGGAGAAATAGTGAGCAAAGTGGAACAGACTGAGGGAGAACAAAAACAATATTTCATTTAGGTAGAGAATAGATTCTACAGTTGTCTTCGTCTAAGAGAAGAGAGAAGAAATTAGAGACTTGAAATCAACAAATACATCAAGAAAATAATGTTTATGAAAACAAAAACAAGATATCTTTTGTTTTATTTTGTCATTACAAGATATCTAAACCTCACTCATTCCTCAACTCAGCACAACCAGGGTTCTACCCAGACCACTTCAACTGAAAAAATGTTCTTGCCAACATCTAATAAATGTCATTTTCAAATCTAAAATTATCTTCTTTCTCACCTCTAAAATGATATCAAAGTGAATTGTACAAGACAAACAAGAAATAAATAACGTTGTCTCTGTCCTGTATTCACAATTTTGAAAAATTTAATTACCCTCAAACTATAAGCCTTGGTCTTTTCGTCAACCATTTCCTCTCGTTCACCTCTCTTCAGGGTATTTTATCAGAGATATGTTCCCCAACTCATTTTCCTCATCACTTCTTGCTTTAATATTTGCATTAAATATTTCCCTGGGACTGGCAGATGGCAATCTCTGCTTCCCTGCTTTAACGACACTGCTGTCACACTTATCCATCCAAAACACAAATTTGACCATACTTAAAGATGTGGATGATGAAAATGGTTGTTTAAACATGAGCAGCATAGGAAGAACAGCCATGTGATAAGTAACAGGTACTGGTAGTAAACGAGGTGGGGATGGCAGAGCAGGGAAAGTTGAGGCACAGGGATGGTGTCAATGATTGAGTTGGATACAGGGGAGAGATTATATAAGTGTATTTTGGACAAGAGAAGCAGGTTCTTCACTGTTTGAAGAGAGAGGTACGTGTACAAGTGAAAACTAGAATGTATCCTAGAATGTTAAATTGATAGAGATATCAATATTAATTCATTATTTTTGATATAGACAAATAGATTTAGATATATAGATATAGATATACATATGTTTATGTCTATACATGTATTTCTGTTCAGTGACAAGACCTGGAAGAAGTGTCACCCCAGTGTTAACGGGGTGACACTCCTAATATCTTATATATATATATAGGGGTAACACTCCTAGCATCTAGGTATTGATTTCTAAATACGATGCTACTGGCCAGGGCTCCTTGGAGAAATGATTACATCGAGGACTGAGGCAGAATAGGTGAAACATGAACTTGGAACATCTTACTGTGTCCCTAAGCAAAGCAGTGCTCAAAAGATGATTGTGACTTGTGAGAATCACAAGATAAAAACCCTTTTGAAAAGTCTGTTGCTGGTCAAATAGGGTGCAATTTGATTATCGAAATAAATAATGATCATAATAGGTTATAACCCTTTGATTAAATTAGGAATTGATTAGGCCATCTGGATATAAACAGATAGATATTTTAATAAGGACATGTTTATATGGTATCAAAATATCTCCCCACAAAATACTTATTGAATTACACTGGGAAAAAGAGTTATTCTGCATTGAAGACATCTGGGAGAAACCACCTTAATCAGGTGATAAAAGACAATGTCAGTGGTATGGGAACAAATTGAAATTGGGTGCCACCTGATTGGATGCAACAAAAAGGACACTTGATCTCTTCTGCCAAAGTTGTACAACCTGAATCTAAACCTGAAGAAACATTAGACAAAGGCAAGTTGAGGGCATTCTACAAAATAACTAGCCTATCATGTGTGATTGTGTCAATTTCATGATAATCAAGGAGAGGGGCGAGAAAATATTCCAGACCCAACAAAACTGAAAAGCATGACAACTGAATGCAGCACACGTTTTTGGACTTGAGCCCTTTGTTAAAAGAAACATTTTGGGGACCACTGGTAAAACTTGAATGGGGCCTACCAATTAAATACTAATATCATATCAGTGTTACTTTCCTAATGTTGATGATGGTATTATAAAGAATGTCCTTATTTATAGTGAATACACATTAAGATATTCTTTGGTAATGAGGCATCAAGTCAGCATCTTACCCTTAAAAGATTCAGGGAAAAGAATGTTCTTTGTACTGTACTTGAAATTTTACTGTATGTTTGACGTTGTTTCAAAGAAAAACCTTTTAAAAATGTTTGATGGCCTTTTAATGCCCATGGACATAATTTCACTACATTAATATGCCATTCTCATTCTGTCCATGCCTACCACTTTCTTTATGAAATATTTTATTTATCTTTATTCATGTTGGCTGTTTGTGAACTTCTAAGATGAATATCTGTGTGTGAGGTCTCAACTTTTCCAGAGTCTTAGAGGCAAAGTAAAGTGATGAAATCTGAATATGTTTAGCTTAAAACAAAGTTTAGATGACAAAAAAAGAAAAGAATTGAAAAATCTTTCCCTGGGACAGAAACATTTTGTGGTTGTCTACTGTTTCTCGAAACCATCAGACAGTCCTACGTGCCCTGTGTACCAGTTTGATGAAACACCTACCCTTCTTCTAAATGTGCAATATCCCCTGGGACTTTATGTATTAATTCCTGCTTTTCCACATCCCTGATTACCCGTGCTTGATGCCTCCGTATTTTAATCCCCTAATAAAGAATGTCTGCCCATCTTTCAAGATCATCAATCTCTCCAAGCCACAGAAAGTTTCTTTTGAATACTCCCATCCTGCTTTGGAGATAACTTTATTATAACCCTATTATGTACTAAATTATCAGTTTATCAATTTGTCTTCATGCACCAGAATGTATGTCCTGGGAGATAAACTCATAAACATCCTGGTAACCCCCAGTGATACTACAGTACCTATCACATTGTAAACATTAACTGATAGTCACTGACTGAATGAACAAGGTCAATCCTGAGATAATTAATAAACAAAAAACATGAGTGACTGGGCAGAGGTTGAATTATAGTGAAAAATTATTAACTAATTTTGCTCTTTTTTTTTTTTTGGTAAATGTGGGACCATGTGGTATTCCTGTGGTTTGTGAAAGAGTATCAATGTTGGATTTTTGTATGTTTTTGCTATGGTATCAGTGATTTGTTGTTTGTACAAAATGTCACATACTTAAATATTTTTATTTTATTAGTATGTGAGCAAAAATAATATGTAGTGGGAAGTTGGAAAGAATGAGAAAGGGGAGGCTGAAATATAAAGTGCTCATAAAATTTGAGAAACTACAAAATCAAACCAAGATGTTCACCCATCTCTATTTATAGTGGCAGTTAATATTCAATGACCTTTGTAACACTGGGAAGCAAAACATTCATAGTGTTGGCCTTTTGATAATTTGGGGCGAGGGGCAGGAAACTCACCAAAGATTTATGAGTTTATGCTACCCATGATATCTCAAAAAATTACAAAGGATTTGCCTAGTCAAACCATATTTGTGTATGCAATTGCACAATCGTTATAAAAATATCCACAGTGTTTTTGGAAAATTTTATAACTGTCTCAAGAACACCATGAAGACAGGATTTTATTTGTTCTCAGCTTAAGTCACACATTTTGGATATTCTAAGTGAAATAAGACAGGCACAAAAAGACAAATACTGTATGATCTCACTTATATATGGAGTCTAAAAAAGCTGATTTCATAGAAACAGGGAGTAGAAAGGTGGCTACCAGAGGCTGGGAAGGAAGAGGTGAGGTGGGGTAGAGAAAGGGAAGATGTTGACCAAAGGGTACAAAGTTTCAGTTAGACTGGAGGACTAATTTTTTGTGAACAGTTGCGCTGCATGGTGACCACAGTACATAATAATGTACCGTACATTTCAAAATTGCTAAAATAATATATTATTAATGTTCTCACCACAGAACAATGATAAGTTTGTGAAGTGATGAAGATGTTAATTAGCTTGACTGAACCTTTCTACAATGTATACATAGGTCAAAGTATCACATTGTACCAGATAAAATACACAACAGTTATTTGTCAAGTAAAAATCTTAAAAACTTGAGAAAAAATTGGACAATGCATTTGTTTAAAGTATATTTCTAACAGATAAAATTCCTACTTTTAAATATAAAATACTTTTTAAGCTCCTTTTTTAAAGGATTGAGTCTTTCTCATCTTTGTATATCTCTTTCTAATTCAAACACTGAACTTTGTAATTTCTGGGTTTTCATTCCAGAGTGACTAAATGAAAGTAAAACCACTTTTTTTTTGACACCAGCACAACACTTAGCCAACAATTATTTATGTGACTTGAACTATTTCTTTGAGTTTTGCAGCATTCCATTATTCCAGTGTTTTTATCCTATAGGCATTAAAATACTAAAAAAGATAAACATGTGTTGATGCATATATAGGATATATTGTTTATATAAAATTTCAAAATGTGTATGTGAAGACAGTGATTTTAGGTTTCCCTTTCTCTCTCATCTGAACCAGCTTCTAGATACTAATGAATTACTATTATTATTATTTGCATCAGAAAAATGATGCATTCCTAATCTTTTGAAGTGAGATTATTCAAGTCAAGTTTAAGTGTCTCCCAAAACCACACAGTGATGTTGAAAAAGCTTTATACACATGTAGACTTTTCTAATAAAGCTTTGAAAAATCTTTAATAGGATCGGTGCATTGGCTCAAGCCTGTAATCCCAGCACTCTGAGAGGCCAAGGTGGGAGGATCACAAGGTCAGGAGATCAAGATCATCCTAGCCAATATGGTGAAACCCCGTCTCTACTAAAAATAAAAAAAATTAGCTGGGTGTGGTGGTGTGTGCCTGTAGTCCCAGCTACTCGGGAGGCTGAGGCAGGAGAATCGTTTCAACCCAGGAAACGGAGGTTGCATGCAGTGAGCTGAGATTGCGCCACTGCACTCCAGCCTAGCAACAGAGCAAGACTTCATCTCAAAAATAAATAAATAAATAAATAAAAATATTTAATAAACATTCTGTCATTAACCCCTTTACAAGGTCAAGCTTCAGAATGTGGAGACTGTAAACTAATAAATCTATTTTATAAGAAAGCGATCTCCTTCTGATATATCTTTTATGGGAAATTCATACTAATTAAATGTCAACTTGAATGTTATTAAATGGTAGAGAATTTTAAGAGTTTGAAATAGTGGGTCGAATCTCAGTTACTCCATAATTTGTCTGCTTTGTAGAGAATAACCATATCCAACCTGACCTCCTTATAGGGTTGTTATGAAGATCAAACGCATAGAAGCATTCTCTGTAAATTCTTACTTTAAAAAATCAACAGAAACCAGTTCAGAAAAATAGAGAAATATTCTATATAAGCTGCCAGTCAATGCTTAGCAGGAATTTGGAGGATTTGTGGTTATGTTTTGGCAATCTGAAGGCCTCCTTGTGTTCACCTTTGCTTTTTAAAATTATTCTTCCCACCTTAGTGAAGCAGCTTGATATCCCACCTAGAAAGCCCTTTAAGAGCTTTCCATCTCTCTTTGCACTTAAGAACAGTATATTGAAGAAGAAAGGGCTCCTGGGACACAGCTGGCCTCCCTTGTATACCGCTGGGGTTGCCTTCTACTCTGCTAGCCCTCACTGTACCCTAATCCCACCCCATTCATCTTCCTCCCGTCCTCGGAGGCTTTCCCACTGCACTACCTTTACCTGTGCAATGCCGCATTTCTCCCCTGCCTAAAGTGCTCTTCCTCTAACTCCCTTGTCACTCAAATGTAATAAACACATCCTTCCCTACATTCTTGCTCACCTTGAGGATCCTATTACTTCATCAGATTATCCTTCACTCACTGTGACACCAGGTGTCAACCTATTCGCCTTTATAAAACCTCATAGCCTGATTCTATTTGGTCCAGTGTAACACTTTTAAAAGCATAAGTCTACCTGTGGTTGTGTGATTATTTCATTCACATATATTTTCCCTTCTAAATTGTAACCTCCATGTAAACAATGACTTTGTTGTTCGTCAGTACATCTCCAGTTACAAGTTACCTGACACTAAATAAGTATTAGTTGAACAAATAAATTTGAGACAAAAGTGGGATACCAAAGTGCGTAACACATTTAATCGTGTTTCCTGATAAACTCTCAAGCTAAAGTTGAGGACCTATTGTTTACTTCTGAAAAGGCTCAGTCTGCTACCAAAAAGGATAAAGTAGTGCCCACTCTCTATATTGCCTTGGGTTAGACAACTTTGAATTAAGGTGTGACAGGAGATGATCTAGCTAATTCATTAATTTTCCCAAATGCATGCTTTTATGATACCTGGAACATTTCCTCTCTGATATTATTTTAAAAAGTGATAGAAAAATTTCACAGTATAATTTTATTGTGCAGATGGAGAAAGTGAGGAAGAATGAGTTAATTAAAATATTTTATTCTTAAAAATTAACGCAATATAGTGGCATTTACAATCAACTTCTGTAGATAAATGATAATAGAAAGAAATAATGTAGTTTATCAAATCTATAGGTAACACAAATTAATTTAGTTACTTTTTCTTCTTTGAAATTTAGGATAGTTGTTTCAAAATTTTAGAAACCCTTATTTTGTTTTGCTAAAGAAAATAATAAAATCAGCTTATTTCTTGTTTGTACATCAACTACTAATAGCCTACTACTATTAGAAGGCATATTGGGTGTTAAAGAAATCCTACAGTGAAAAATCCACTGAAATAACTGTCATATAATGCCTTACAAAGATACAAAATTCTTCTTGTATCAGAAAAGAATGATAGAGACCTGGAGTATGGTCCGGATTCTGAGCTTTAGGCAGATCACCCACCTCCCTGAGCCACTGTTTCCTCATCTTTATTCCAGGATTGTATGAGCCGTTGGGTTGAGGTAATAAAAACCCACCAAACCAGAATAAAATAAGGCAAAATGACTATTCTACTGCCTGTGTTAGAGAGGAAATTATCATCACTCAGATTTCTCATTGATTTTACATAAAAAAAGAAGAAAAAGTCTATTGTGACAGATCATGTACATCTTTCCATATCTGATTTATTTTATTTCCCCCAAGCTTCAACTCCACACATTCACTCAGATCCCCAAGGAACTACCTTATTTCAGTCTCTGCTGAGATCAGATCAGCCCCTGCAGGACCCCTTTCAGTGAAACAGAAATAAGCGTACTTGATTTTCCCCTAGTTAGCTGCATATAGACATTTGAAAAGATTTAGTATTAGGATCCTGATTAACTTGGAGAGGAAAAATTTTGCCTTATTTGTATATTTGCATATTGTTGAAAAAACACTTGATTCTATCAGTTTATTGGTAATCAATATCAATACCATTTTTTAATTTAAAAACTTTTAAATATTCTTTAAGAAATATCACTCTATCCATTTTAAACGACGACGATAAGAGTGATACCAATGTGGATAAGAGTGAGTTTCTCTTCATTTCCCTAAACACGAACTTAAACTAACTCTCAAAAAAAGCCTGTCCTTTAAAAAAAGAGAAACTAAGCTGTTCAGAATAAGTAAATCATACGTGCATTTATATCTTTCCTTTACCAAAGAATTCAATGAATAGTGTGGAATGGTAAATCGAAATAATTATAGGTAGGACATGGTCCTCATAATACATTAAGAAACTTCAATATGTTTATCCATGATTTATATCCAGAATTGAACTTTAATATTTCTTTTATTATAAACTAGAGCAAAGCACTTCTCAATAGCAAAGTTTAGTTGTATGTTACATTGGATGTAGGAAAATTCTTTAACTTACATTTTAATAATTTAAAACTCAAACCCATAGTATTCATATTTTTATAGAAAAACAAGAAGGCATATACTTTTGATTCCAGTATTATGCTCAATACATTTTCTTTCAAATAAATTCCTGAACACATTTGGGGTTATTTGGGGTTACAAGCTGTTGTAAGGGGATGGGGGGAAGCTGATACATTTTTAAGGTGCAATGGTGTGGCAAAGGGTATCACAAGCAGCTTTATTTGTGACACCATTGTTTCTGTCATCTGGGTGAGACATGTCATTAGTGTTGTTGTCATTGTTGTTGCCATGGTTGCTGCTGTTTTTGTTGGTATTCCTATAGATAGGCCACTGTGCTGACCATGCACTGAGTCCTGTGGAAGGAAGTCCAGGATTATTTTGGGACAGCTCTTCAAGGTGCAAATGGAGTTGCCCCTGATCTTTCTTGTTCTAGCTACATGGACTTTCAATTCCATCCTGGCAGGGGCGGCCAGAGGAGGCGGGGGGAATGCCCTACTACATGTTGCTTATGATTTTGTTGCATTAGTTGGTTTCTTTTATTAAACCAGATACAAGTTGTGACATGCTGTTAATTCAATCACTAATAACTAGCTCAAATTGCAAATCTGTCAGCAGGTTGGTGTTGATTAAGATGCAGCCGTCACTAGCATATTGTTTTAAATGCTTGATAAATTTTATTTTCTGCAATGATGACTGGGTTGGTTTATTTTTTTCCCCCTTTCCTCTCTAAGCCAAAAGAATTACACAAATGTCCCTCTGTTGGGTCCTCTGAAGATCTCGGCATTCCCTGTGCTGCAAGGCGGGCTGGTAACCACTAGAGGGGAGGAGACAGCCGGATTTATTGAAGGCTTCACCACAGAAACTGATGGTGGGGAAGCTGTCAGAGGACGAGATGCCAAGCAAAAGGGTTTAAGTATATTATAAAGGTCCCCAAAAATCGGAAAAAAAAATAGGGTTCTTAAAGTATGCAAGAAAATTTGCTTCTAATAAATTTGAAATGACTGGGAAGGTGGTTAGAATGCTAGAATGTGCTTACCTGTTAACCTGTAGTCTTAAGCATTAGCAAGATGATCTATGAAATCAGAGTTAACCCTTATGAAAATAAATGGCTCTCTCCTTAGGCCTGTAGCTAATGCACATACATGTTAGGAAGAGTAGCTATCGGGGAAGGACGAGGGAGGGAATCAAAGATGATTTGGCTGTTCAGGGTAAAGTGGAAACTCAGCGTATAGCTCATTTTCTAAAGTATTCTAACACCTGCCCCCTCTTCCCATCACTTTAAATCCCTTCATTCCATTGCTAAAAGGGGAATAGAGAAAGAGACATCACAGATAGTAAAATATTGATGTAGTAAACAAGGAGAGAGGGGGCAGAGGAGAGAAACTTTATTTGACCTTCCTGATCATTCCAAACTACAATATCCTAATACGGGTAACTTAAATAAAAAATAGTCATCCAGGATTTATGAGGTAGCACATATACCACGTGAGCACTATTTTTGTTGATTTTTAAAATCCAGCTTGACCTTTTTAATCTTTTATTTAAAAAATAAAATATATTTAATATTAGTATTGTTAAAGTGCTATAATGTAGAACTAGAGGTTGTTCTATGTACTCTCCTGAGTGTAATTGCACTAAGATCATTCAGTTTCCATTTGGAAAGCCAGTGGCAATTACTGGAATACAATGTATCATGCATTTGCTCACTGGATATAAAACGTATATACTAATTCGCAATAAAATGTAACAGCTGTCAGTGCATTTTCTGCTCTGTTACTTCAATAAATTGGAACTCTGACTAGAAAATGGGAATATTGCATTTTTACACACTCTATAATGTGTTTGCTTTTTGCAAATACAATTTATTTTTTTCATGACAAAAATTGTGGTTTGTTATTACTGCTAGTGGATAAATATTCCTCTATCAGAATGAATTACATATGGTATCTGTAAAGAAGTAGTAATATTTTCTGCTTTTTATTGTAGCCTGTCTCCAGTAAACAAAATACACTTAACCTACTTCTGTCACATACAGAGTGTGTGTGTGTTGTTTTTTCTTTCTTTTCTTTTTTTTTTTTTTTTTTTTTCTTCGTTGTAATGGGTGTGTGTTGGGGATAGGGAAAGAAAGTAGTTCATTTTTTACCGTACATTCTCAGGTGTCTGAGTTGATCATTAACATTTATTTCCAGATATTATCAATTCCCTTCAGAGTTTATTTTTGTTTAAGTTTCAAATCTCTTCTTTCATACATTTGCTAATCAGATTTTCTTTAGAACCGGAAGCAGTGTCTCTGAGTTTTATTTAAAATAAAATGCCTGCACATTTCTGTAATTTTGTTACTTGAGGTCAGACTTTTCACAGATAATTAGCCTTTTACACACTGTGAAATCAACCTGCATTGGTTATTTGGCTAGACTCTTTGCTTCTGTTCTTATTTCCCAGAAGGTTAACGTGCTGAAAATCTAGCTTCAAGCTCATAGTACTGTCTCTTTGTGTTGCTAATTATCCCGTTGCATAATTATTAATATCAGGAGCAGGAAGAGGAAACAAGCACACCAAATAGTCGTGAATGCTGGTGTTCTGGCAGGAAGCAAGTCCTGCATTAATAAAATGTGCCTGTGCCAATATCACAGGAGATAGGAGCGTTCCTTGTTAAGGATCATTTATTAACTGAGATCATCTTTTAGTTCGCCTTGGGGTAATGACTAATGTCAATGGCAAATTTCACAGTTGTCTAGAGAAATGAATTAAATTTGTAATAAAAAGCCCTTCGGCTTGTTGTACATGTTCATTTATTGGAGTAGTTGAACTAGGAGAACTGTAAGGCAACCAAGAACATCGGCTTAATTTTCCTTACATATAATAGTGACCTTTAGCTCCATATTGAAAAAGTTACCTATTATGGACTGGTAAATTAAATGAGAAGTTCCTCTAATGCAGAATAAACTAGATGACTGAGCTGAGTTAAACGGCCTTTGAGCCTATGAGATTCTCAGTAGAAAAATATTCTTTCTTTTTTTGATATGACTTTTCTATTTAAGCCATTATAAAATAAGCCACTTGACATATAAGCAAGAGAATAAGACAATTCCAAGTGAGATTTCATAAAGAGTTACACCTACTTACATTAGTACAACTTCTTTGGGTGGTTTCATTTTGTGATCTGATGCAGAGTTTTTAAAAGTGTTGTTTTAACATTTTTTAATTCTAAATATACAGCGTGTTTTTTTATTTACTTGGCATAACATGTTGTTACTGTAATTATTTATAGAAGGTTTTGTGTTGCTTTATGTAGTTAAGGCAAAGCATATTTCCCAGGAGGAAGAACAATTACACCACTGTCTCTTTTTCTGTTTTAGAAAGACTAATTCCGGATTCCTTTTCTGAGAGTGAATTGGACTTGGAAAACGATAATTACTTTTAAAACAAGCATGATGACCAAGCATGGTATTCTCATTTTATAGTAGAAAATATAGAAGCGCCAGTCTTCTTATGCAATCTGTTATCTATACCGTAGTGCACTTGAAACAAATTATCCTAATCAAGGCACCAGCCCAGCTAAGGATAGCAAGTGAAAAATGGACACTATTTTCAGGGAGTACAGACAATTGCAATATTTATACAAATCAAAATGTAATATTTCTTTCAGAGAGGTAAATTCTCATCACATATTTTAAAACTTTAAGGTAATGTCTCAGTATTTTCACCTTGAAATCATATTAGTGAAACATATTCACAGCAAAGCTTCATTCCCATTTACAATGGGACAGACCATACTCAGACAAATACACACACATGCGCTACCTACATAGCCGCCCACACTAGATGTGTTGCTGAAGATGAATAAAAATATCTGTGGGACTTGTGGGAGATAAAAACAATAATAAAAAGATGCGATCAGAAGTATGGTTAGTTTTAGTTGCCCTTGTTTTTAAACACGTATGAAAATGTCTGCTTGAAGCTTATGCCTTCCAAAATTACAGGCTTATGGAACTATGACAAAATGCTGATTTTTTTCTCAATTTTAATTAATTTTCCAATTACTTACGTTTATGTGTCCTCTTTTGAACCTAATATTCTATCTATGTTATACCAGCCATTGTATCATCTAGAAATGGGTGGAGTTACACCCAAATTATTTTGTCTCTCTGGCTTATTAGGTGTGCTCTGGGGTGTACTATATGCTTATTCATGATGTAGGAGAACCTAAGAAATATGGACATCTTTTTCTCCTTAATGCAGATGCTCACAGCATTCTAATAAGGCCAGGAAAAGAGTTCCCAGTCCCCTTTTACCCACTCTCTCACCTCAGCCCTTTTCAGCACGTAACCTTATTCTCTGTGGGATTACTTGGATGAAAACCAATTAGGGAGTGGCTCACAATATAAATGCATACAGATTACTGCAGATTGAACATTGCCCATGCCAACTCATCATAGAGTATATAATGCCCTGAATGGGATAAATATTAAAGAGCTGAGAGGAAATGGACACAAAATATTGAGAAAAGACTCTGAATGCCAAATCAGGTCTAATAAAATATATAACTAAAAGTATGGACTTCTCTCCACCCCACCTCCCACGGCCCTCCTGTTCTCTCCTCTTTGTGGAGATATGCCCACAGGCCTCCTGAAGTGTGTTCTCCTCCACTAATCCTTCCACAATGGTCCACATGAGTTTCTGAGGGGTCTCTCATGCCCTTCATTCTATGTCTGTCAATTTCTGTCTAATAAGCCAGTCTCCCTCCCTGCTTCTTCCAGAGGGCCTCATTCTCAAGCTGGGAGGGGACAGCTGTCTCAAAGGCCTGGACAGCTCTAAGAATTACTGAATGGGCAAATCAGTATTTAGCGACCATGCTTTTCAGCATGCTTATTGGAATAAGTGCAGTTAAAAAAAAAAACAGGCAGGGGAGGGAAATGTATAAAGATCCTCCAGTTAGGACTTTTGGGACGTGGTTTGGAAGGCTAACTTGGAGTCCCAGAGAAACTGCAACCAAAGTTAATGATGAATGTAACACTTTTGAATGATAGAGTGATGGCTATCAGCTTGGAAGCTTTGTTATGTTTTGTTTTGTTTTTTCAGTAACCAGAGGGAGCAAAGGGATTATCTCTCTTTCTCTTCACATCTTTCTCAATATAATCATCTTTAGATGCTCTCTCTCTATCTTTCCACTTCCATTAGTTAGAATATATTGATAGTGTGCAAGCTAAACCCGTTAAAACATTAAGGTTGTACCAATACTTTTTGGTTACATATTCAGACCTTTTGTTTCCTCCCTTACATCTGTCTCCCTAATGATATTGCATATGTTAACTTCTTACTCAGATAGACAGAATCATTCCCAGACTTCATGTGGACTGTATGATTCCTGGGCATAAAGCTCCTGTTAAAGTGGACCCAAGTTTCATGATCCTAGGTACAGAGTGAAATGAGTCACTGTGCATAATTAATCATCATAATTATTCACTCAGTTCTTTCCATTGACCCTTTGTGAGAAGTCCAACAAGTCATAAATCCTAGAGTGTGGGGAGTTTATTCAAACGTGATTGAAAGGGTCTGCAGGCTTTGGTCAAAGACTGGCATGGCCCCTTTGAGCTTCCACCTTTGTCTTCTCCATTTCTCAGTTTCCACCTATGGCTTCATTTGGTAGATCCCAAGCTATAATGCTTTTCATGGGATTAAAATCTGTGACCATTGCAAATTAGAATACTGGAAGGAAGAGGCAAATATACTATTTTTTCCTTACACTATAATATTAAAATGACATTTCTAAGTGTTTTAAATAACTAAGTGGGAAGATGTTACCTGAAAACAGAACTGTCCTTATGAAGTTGTATCTCAGGAGAATAGAACTTTATGACTGACGAAACTGTATAAAGAAAATTCTGGGTTTAGAGCCACAAAATATATGTTTTTCACAGTCTTTTCTTTCACTACATACTCTTTTTTCCTATTACTCAGCATCACTCCTTTGACCACTGCCAGGAAGATCCACTGGGAAGGATCTGAACTCTAGAGTCAAACTTCCTGGACTCATGTCTCTAACTCTATCACTAACTCTCCACGTGAACTTGAGCAATTTACTAAACGTCTCTGTCTTAGTGTCCCTTTCATAAAAGATGGAAATAAAAGTAGTTTTGGCCTGACGTTGTGGCTCAGGCCTGTAATCCCAGCACTTTGGGAGGCTTAGGCAGGTGGATCACGAGGTCAAGAGATAGAGACCATCCTGGCCAACATGGTGAAACCCCATCTCTACTAAAAATACAAAGATTAGCTGGGTGTGGTGGCACGCGCCTGTAGTCTCAGCTACTTGGGAGGCTGAGGCAGGAGAATCACTTGAACCTGGGAAATGGAGGCTGCAGTGAGCCGAGATAGTACCACTGTACTCCAGCCTGGTGACAGGGTGAGACTCTGTCTTAAAAAAATCAATCAATAAATAAAAATAAATTTTAAAAAATAAAAAAGTAGTTTCTAATATATCAAGACTAAAGAAAGAGGGGCTCAGGGCAGTGCCAGGAACAAAATAAGTGTGTGATAAATGTCAACTCTTATTGTTTTTGTTGACAAAGATAGAAGCAAGGCACAGGTGCCTACAATTGTTATTTAAACTTTTGGGATAACCTATAAACAATGCAATAACTCAATAAAAGTAAATAAGTGTTCTATATAATAAAAGAGAAAAATAAAATTTATTGATTATCTGTATTTAATAGATATTACCAAGAATGCTTAAGTAAATCAAGTAGAAACTATACAATCAGTTAACATTTTTACTGAGATGGAGTTGACACTAAATACACAAAATCAAAAACTGATTTATAGAACTAGCAATAAAAATATATAGTTTTGGGGAAGGGAAAATCACATTCATTCAGAAGCACATTTAATAACAAATAATTAAGTCTTATAGGAAGAACACTAAAACTATTGTCAGGACATCAAGAAGTCTTGAAAGCATGGAGGTGTTAATAAAAAAATCCTGTATAAAATTGAACTTGTACAAAATTGAACTTATAAATACAATTATTTCTAAGTTAAATATGTAAGTACAATAAAATTTCAATAACAAAAATAGCTGATTCTTTTAAGATTAACCAAAAAAATTTGGAAAAATAAATTAAGATAAAAAGGCAAATAAAAGTTAGAAATAGAGAATCATATGAGGCTTTAGCGGTATCAGCTACTAAAGTATGTTGTCAAGTTATAGTAAGTTAAACAATGTGGTAGTAGAGTAAGTAGAACAAAGATAAATAAGTGCAAGAGAAAGTTCAGAAACATGATTAATGAATGTATTCAACTTAGTCATATTTTAAATTAACACAGACAGAAAGAGTTAATAACTACCACTGGAATAATTGATTAATTTATTTCCCATAGGAGTAGGGTCAAATAACATGAATAACAATTCACAAATGAAGAAGTCAAAAGTCAAAGGGCATGCAAAATAAAGCTACAATATCTACATTTTGCCTATCCAAAAAAAAAAAAGTAATAAAAGAACATTAAAACTGTTTCAGGTTGCCCAGAGTATAAGGAAGCAAGGCCTGTCATATAGTTCTGATGTAAATGTTAATTAACAAAAAGGCTTTGGTAGGGCAACTCAGCAATACATGTCAGCAATCTTAAAAATGCTTATTCTGCTTGGCAGAGTATTTCCACTTTTAATAATTTATTCTGGGAAATTTACTAGAAATTTATTAATAAAAATATTATTTTTAATTGTTTATTTATATATTGTTATTTATTATTTATAAATATTATTTATAATATTTATTTATAAATGATTATTTATAAATATGCACACAAAATTTATGTAATAACATAAAATTAAGAAAACCATACAAATTACCAGCAAGAAGGTATTTTTTAAAGTATAGCATACTTGTAAGTTGGCTTGCCAGTTGTAGCATTTAAACAATGTCACTGCACAGTATTGAAAACATGGAAAATTATTATAATGAACTTATACTCCTAAATATGTTTGTTTGTTTATTTATTTTTTTTTTGAGAGAGAGAGAGAGAGAGACTCTTGCTCTGTCACCAGGATGGAGTGCAGTGGCGCAATCTCAGCGCACTGCAACCTCCACCTCCCGGGTTCAAGCGATTCTCCTGCCTCAGCCTCCAAAGTAGCAGGGACTACAGGCATGTGCCACCACACCCAGCTAATTTTTGTATTTTTAGTAGAGACGGGGTTTCACCATGTTGACCAGGATAGTCTCGAGCTCTTGACCTCATGATCCACCCACCTCAGCATCCCAAAGTGCTGGGATTACAGGCCTAAGCCACAATGTCCAGCCAAAACTACTTTTATTTCCATCTTTTATGAAAGAGACACTAAGGTCTATTATTTTTTAAGTGTATCGTTTGATCTCAGTGTTTTATAAGCAAAAAACACAGATAGAGAAAAACTACTAGAAGACTGGAAACTAAAAAATCTGGCTTTTGTATAAAATGGGATTACTGATTATGGTTGCTTTTTTCTAGTGTTTTCTGACTTTTGTTGATTTTCCACAGTAATCACCTTTTATATTTAGGAGAAAATGTTTATAGGAGAAATTCTGTAGTGTTCTGGTTTGAGTGAAAGCCAGAACTATGGAGTGTGATAATCTTATCATAGTAAACCTGCTCTTCCAGATACTAATTCTTAGTAGTTTCTACAATAGCAAGAGAATTTTTGCCTTGGCATCATCACATAGTCTGTTTCCTCTGCCAGGAACATATTTTCATATCTCCCTCCACTCTCATGGCCTCTGAGATTTTAATGTCCTTTGTACCCCCATTTACACGTGAGTTCCTTAAAGAACCTACTTTGTCCACTTAACTAATAAAGACCCTGCCTTTTTTCATTTCCTTTATAAACCGACACTTAAATTGCACATAAGTATGTTTCCTTGTATAGTATTTGTCTTTCAGTAGAGACTGTAGCTTTCCTTGGAACATGGTCCCTGAAAATTTGCTCATCATCATACACCTGGTGACTCCACAAGGACTGGCATCTGGCAGTTGCTTAAAAATAGTTGTCAACTTTAAGAATGACTAAGTTAGCTGTGATGCCGTGGTCAAATTCTGATTGCTCGTCCTCATTATTGTCATCTTGAGAATTAGAATACTGTTTTCCTCATGGGGTTGTTATAAAAAGAAAATGAGATAATATTTACCAAGTGCTTAGACAACGGTGGTTGCTAGGATTAAACTTATATATGACTAATTTATTACATAATAATGATTACAATAAGGGAAAGAAGAATGTTTAGAGGTTTAGAAATAGACCATTTTGAAAGTGATTTAAAAAACTATAAATTTCAGAAATAGCTTAGAATGGCCTGCCCTATGGCAGGGTGGGGATGAGGTTGGGGTGGTAATAGGCAAACTGGATTACTTTCTTGCTTTCTGAATCTTCCTACTCCGATAGTGAAAACTATGCTCCCCACGATTGTTCATTCACTTGTGTGATTGCTCAATTCCAGTATACATGCACAGTGGCATCAGAATCGTTAACCCATATATCCATGGGTAAAACACCTTATCAACAAGGGTATAACACCCGCATACAGTTCCTTTTCCATTTAGTCTAATAAATTTCACTCACCTTCAAAGTTACTTAGGTTAATGCCATTTTCCCCACCACCTTCAGTAAAATTCTTTCCCACATTCGTAACATAGTTAGACTCTCTTGTCACTCTCTTCATACCATCCTGGAAACCACTAATCTGTTGACCATCTCTGATGTATTGCCTCTCTCAAGCGTCATATAATATACAATATGTAACATTTACAGCCTAGCTTCTTTCACTTAGCAATATGTAGTTAAGATTTATCCACATCTTTTTATGAATTGAAAGCTCATTTCCTTTTATTTCTAAACAACAAATATTCTATTGTCTGTATGTACCACGTTTTGTTTACTCATTCACCTATAGAAGAAAATATTGGTTTCTCTCAGTTTTTGGTGATTATGAATAAAGAAGATATAAACATTTATGTGCAGGCTTTTGTATGGACATGCTTTCAAATCAGTTGGATAAATACCTAGGAATCCAATTGCTGGATCATATGGAAAGACTATGTTTAGATTTGTAAGAAATTGCCAAACTATCTTCTGAAGTGTCTATACATTTTGCATTTCCACCAGCAAAGAATAATATCTCCACATCCTTGCTGTCATTTGATATTTTCAGTGTTTGGATTTTAGCGATTTTAATGTGTATTGCTATTTCATTGTTTTATTTGCACTTCTCTAAAGACCATTGATATTGAGCATATCTCCTATGTATATTTACTATATTGTGTCTTTGGTAAGATGTCTGCTAAGATCTCTTACCCATTTTTAAAATTGGTTTGGTGATTTTATATGTTGAGTCTTACATTTCCTTGTGTGTTATATATATATAAAGAACTTGCAAGTTCTTTATAAGATATATGTTTTGAAAATATTATTTTAGAGCTTATTGTTTGTCTTGATTCTTTCAACAGTGTCTTTCATAGAATTCAGGTTTTCAATTTTAATGAAGTAGTCAAACCAAATTTCTTTTCATGAATTTTGTTTTGTGTGTTGTATGTAAAATATCATTATTAAACCCAAGGTCACATAGATCTTCTCCTATATTTTCTTTTAGAAGTTTCATAATTTGGTATTTTCCATTTAAATATATGTTCATTTTGAATTAACTTTGTGAAAGGTATAAGGTCTGTGTCTAGTTTCTTTTGTTTGAACATAAACGTCCAAAAGTTTCAGCAGCATTTACTAAAAATAAATGTTGGGTTTTTTTTTTTTTTTTCATTTGTCAAAGATCAGGTAATATTTGCATGGGTCCATTTTGGGCTTTCTGTTCTTTCACATTGATTCATGTATCTGTTTTTCTGCAAATACTATACCGTCTTAATTATTGTAGCTTTTAATTGTGTCTTCAAATTGGTTATTGCGAGTCCTCTTACTTTGTTCTTTAGTATTATATTGGCTTTTCCAAATCTTTGGCTTTTTTTTTACATAAAGTGTACAATCGGTTTTTTGATATCTATAAAATAGCCTGCTGGGATGTTGATTGAGACAGTATTGAATCTGCAGATCAAGTTGGGAAGGACAGATGTGTCACCATATTACTGATTTTTGACCTATTATTGAGTTTTTCAATTCATGAACTTGCAGTATCTCACAATTTATTTAGATCTTTGATTTCCTTTATGAGAATTTTGTAGTTTTGCACATTATAGATCTTGTACCTGTTTTGTTAGATATATGCCTATATTGGTCTTTCTTGCTCTCTCTTTCTTTCTTCCTTCCTTCCTTCCTTTCTTTCTTTCTCTTTCTCTTTCTTTTCTTTCTTTCTTTTTCTTTCTTTCTCTCTTTCCCTTCCTTCCTTCCTTCCTTCCTTCCTTCCTTCCTTCCTTCCTTCCTTTCCTTTCCTTTCCTGTTATAAAGGATATTTTTTAAAAGTTCAAGCTCCATCTATTCATTGTTGGCATGCAGAAAACAATTTACTTTTGTGTATTAACCTTGCATCCTGCACTTTACTACACTTGCTTATTAGTTCTTGGAGGCTTTTTCTTTTTATAAGTTTTTCAATCCATTCTTTGGGAATTTCTATAGATATGATTATGTCATCTGTTAATGAACATAATATTATTTTTTCCTTCCCAATCTGTATATGTTTTATTTCATTTCCTGTCTTATTAAGCCAACTAGGACTTCCAGTACACTGTTGAATAGAAGTGGTGAAAGAGAACATCATTGCTTTGGTCATGATCTTGGAAGAATGTGCCCAGTTTTTCACCATTAATTATAATACTAGCTGCCAGTTTTGTTAGATGTTCTTTATGAAGTTGAAGAGGTTCCCTAGTAGTTTTTTATTGCTCCAACAGTTTATCAGATATGGATGTTGACTTTTTCAAATGCCGTTTCTCTAATCACTGCATGGTTTTTTTCTAATTTGTTTCTTTTATTGAGTTAAAATTTGTCAATTAGGAATCATCAGAGATAACGAGGGTATTTCCCATTCCAAATATTTCTGAAGGTTACCAGCCATTTAAAGTTTTCTGTGAATTGCTTTATTGACTACTTTCCTTCTCATTTGCCATTTTTCTTGGAAGACTTTTGTTCCCTCATCCATAAAAATGGTACAAGAAAACTATGTATCTCATAAAATTATGGTAAGAAATAAGTGGGCAAATAGCTATGAAGCCTTCGGAAGAGTGAATATTCCATAGAAACGACTCAGTCAATATTTCTTATGCCTATGATTGTGATTGAAACATTATAATAGTTTTCATTTAGTAAGTTTAAGGCTGGGCAGATTTTGATAGGCAGTTAATGCTTAGATGACAGTCTACCCTGAGGGGCAGTACACTTGGTGGGAAATATAAAGACAGTGACCACCCGAGGTACTGAATAAGTAGCGGAAAAGTTCCTAACACAAATTTAATATTTTAAAAGTGCTCCCAGATTTGTCTCTGAACATGGAGACTCCCCACCTCTCTGTTGGTCCATTTGATCCCTGCTGACGTGCCCTTGTACACAAATGACCTACAGTCACAATGAAGGTTTATGTTTTATCTGGTAGACTCCAAGTGCTTTTCATTATATTGTCTTTCCATGGAATGAGAATGATCTCAAGGTTCCAAACTCACTTGTGGGATGTACTTTTTATTATTTATTTATTTAGAGACAAAGTCTCACTCTGTTGCCCAGGTTGGAGTGCAGTGGTGCGATCTCTGCTCACTGCAACCTCTGCCACCTGGGTTCAAGCAATTCTCATGTCTCAGCCTCCTGAGAAGCTGGAGCTATAGACACATACCACCACACCTGGTTAATTTTTGTATTTTTGGTAGAGATGGGGTTTCACCATATTGGTCAGGTTAGTCTTGAACTCCTGACCTCAGGTGATCCACCCGCCTCGGCCTCCCAAAGTGTTGGAATTACAGGCGTAAGCCACCATGCCCAGCCTGGAACATACATTTTCTAAAAGTCCCAGACTGAGGCCAAGGAAATGAAACTAAACCCCCACCAAGAACTGTCTCATCAAATGTCAAATGAAACAGATATTACACTTATGTTGCAACCCTCTCATTCATATAACTTGTTTTCCTTTTGGGTTATGTCCTGCTTTTGTATGATTTTTTTTTATCATTTGGTGGCTTTGGCTGTACTTTATGTGAATTTAATTCATTCAGGGACAGTCTAGCAAATTTAAAATACAGAAAGCCAAGCAAGGACATAGGAAAGGCTTAAGGAAGAGTTTGAATGGTAAATATAGATGCAGTTTATTTCTTTAATTCTGAGAAATAAATTATATTTTGGCAGACAATTATTTTTCAAACCATTTCAAATTTTACTAACCATTTTTCTCTCTTACGTGCTCAAACTATAGTGGAACTTACATTATTTCCACAATTCAGGTTCTTCCACTAGGGAAGTGCAACAATTACTGCATTGAGAAAAGGAAGAATGCCTTTCTGAAGAGAAGCTGCCGTCTGCAACCCAGCTATGATTTGTCTTGGATGCTATCACCATGTAGTAGACTTGTAATAGCTTTCTAATTGGAGTTGCTGTTGACATATAGCAAAGCAGAAGAATACTTGCTGGCCATGGTCTATAAATGAAAGCAAAAAAAGACAGGAAAAATCAACTAGTGGTTAGTACAACAGAAACCAAAACATAGTATTATAAACTTTATGTTTTTCATAAATTTTTAGGTATCAATGGAAAACAGGTCTGCCAATCAGCTGATCCACTATTTTTTCCCAAATTTAATTTAGTCAGCCATTTGAACTATTCTACCAAAGCTGCTATAAAAGCCAAAGGAAGGGATTTAAACCTTCTTACCTTGCTCTATGCTAGATTTACTAGCCAGCATTTTACTGCAAAAGAGGCCACATTATCTTACCCCAAATATCCGGTAATCATTTAGGAGTTTGAAATCTTGATTTGTCTATAATATTCATAAATACTAAGCTTCTCTTATTGGCTAAATTAATATGTAAATATTAATTAAAACGGTTGAGTGCAGATGAAATTCGACTTGCCTGAATCTGAATGTTATATCATTTAGTCACTGAGTGAGAGAAATGTGTTGCATAACCTCTCTGAGCCTTAAATCCTTACATCCATTGTAGCTCTGGGACACACAACGCCTGCATTGTAGGCTTGTTGTATAATTAGGTGAAATGGTTCATGTAGAATGCTCAGAACCATGTCTTCTACATAGCAGGTCCTCATTAAACATTTTTCAAAAGATGGAGCCAAATTTTGCACCTCAGAGCTTTGTAATATGCTACATGCCCCACATTTTTTTTCTCCTTGAGGACACAAAAGAAATCCTGGGTTCCTTTGTTTTTCTTCCTGAATTCTCGCTTGGATTTAATTTTCTTTTCAGACCAAGTTAAAGTCTGTTTAGTACAGAACCATACAGCATCAGATGGATTTTCGTTGGAGCAACGGAAACTTCATGTGCAGCAGCCTTTGTTCTGAGTGTGATAATAAAATGTGAAGTTATGTTCAGGTGAAAGTAGGGCAGGCCTGCCTTTTAGAGATTTTAAAAAAACAACAAAAAAATGCCCCAATTTTCTTTTCACTGTTATAGAGATAGCAAGAAACCTCAAAAATATCTAACTCAGATCATCTTAAAAACAGAAATTCTATAAAGAATATGGATAATGCCACCTGCATGGTTTTCCTTCCAAAATCATAAAGGCCTAATTAATGCATTCCAGGTTTTGTAAACTAGCTGTATTTTATTCTATCAAGTCATGTACCGGCATACCACTGATTGATTATGATCTTGTTTTTACCATGATTATGATCTTGTTTTTACTACCCATAGATAGTTTAAAGACCCACGTGAAGACCTGTGTTTGTGTCTCATGTGATACACATTAGGAATTTTAAAAGAAAAATAAAAATTAAATGTTATGAAACATTTTATAGTTCACTATTGTTCACTAACTAGTAAGTGATTTATATGAGAACATGATTACTTTTACTTTAATTAAATCTGGTTACCTAAAAATAGAATATTAAAATCAAATTATTTTCACTAATGTTGAAAAAGATAGCTCTATTCAGAGCTGATACCCCAGACCATTTTCCTATGCTATATACACAAAGGTAGACACACAGCTGCAACATACAGCATGTTGATAATGTACAAGAAATGATTAGAGACTTTGTGTTCAGTATGACAGTAGAAAAGCATATAGAAACAAAGGAGAAAAGGTTTATGCATTTTTTTAAATCTATGTGTGTGTGGGGGGTGGTGTGTTTGGATACATACTTACATGCCTGCACACACGTTCACATGCAGACACACACACACTCATACACACACTCATCTGTATTCTCAGGAAGACACAAAGCTGGCTACTACATAACTGTTATTTAATGAACATTTTCTGAATGCACTGCATGCAATTATTATTGGTATTATGTTTCACATTTCTGTAAGCACCAACATCATGCTCTGAGCCATGCAGAATGATGGAATAGTACATCACATCTGCCCTGTAGGCTCACAATCTCAAGTCAAGAAACTGACAAATATGCTAAGCCTGGGGAAAGGGGGAGAAAGACGGGGACTAGTATTGGGCAGAGATTAGGAATATATAATACCACAGAATTCGTTTCAATCATCTTCAGTTCTTTGTTGTGATTTAGCTTTAGTTTCAGACAAAAGAAATATATCATTAGTGGACCTTTGTGAAACAGAAACATAAATAAGGGAATGAGGAAATACCTCATTGTGTAATTAGTTGAATGTTCTTAGCAGTAAGGCTCACATATAAAATTATATGAATATAGGAGTGAAATAAATGAGTGGAAGTGACAAATTATATTGAAAATACGTCAAAAGAATGTTGGAGTGGGGCGGCTATAAGCAAGGAAGACCTGTGGCTATGTCTGAAAGATTATAGGGAATATATGCTTATTTATTTCTGGGATTCAAAGGAAGTCAGTCATTTTAGAAGATGATTTCCATATATGTGCTTGTGCATATATCTAAAGACTCATTTAGCATGTTCCTGAGAACTTATGACCTTACTGAGGGGTCAGTTTAGTTCACCATGCCTGTGTTCGCCTTAGCTCAGATTGTTAAAATAAGTGAATATATTCAAGGTATCTTGAGGCCATCTTACCTGCAGCCATACCTTTTTGTTAATTGTGAACAGCTACCTAATCATTACGTGTGGTATGTTTTTGCTCTGCTTTCAGGATGTTCCATTTTGCTAATCAAAATGAAGCTTTGTTTAACATGAGTCATAGACATGCTGTTGTGAGAAGAATTTATATTTTCAAAAAGACAGGTTATAACATGGAGGCACATTCAAATGCCTAATTTGTTTTTCTCTCTTTCATGCCCATTATGTTTTCTTTCTTTTCAAAGAAGAGAGAAACAAAAGCACCGGCCGAAATCATAGTAATAATAATAATAAAAAAGCTCTGTCATTTTTGCTAGCCATTAGCAAACTATCGACTCCATCATTATTCAATTTCAATCAGGTCACATTGAGTCAATAAGAGTTCTCGATTGTTGTGGGTGCTGTGGACAGCAACAAGAAACAAATTCTCTGAAAATCTAATCATTCAGGATGTAGTGTGTTGACTAAAGCCAGTCTGCTATTAGTTAAGCATTACATCAGCGATTAAAAGTCTTTTGGGGTGTGGAATCGGGCAGCGTCACTGGAGCTGAGAGCCAATCTGTGAGGGCTCCTAGGGCAGGCACGTTCATCCCTCACTGCTATTGCAACTTTGGCCCATGCTGCCCCATTAGTGCCTGCTGCTGTTTTAAGAGCATCAGAACCCATCGGCCAACCTCCAGGGAGGCACCCCTCTCCCTGGTTGCTTAGGGCCGAAAACCCCGACCCTCATGTTTTTAAAGAGAATTGGAGTCCTATGTGAATAAGGTGAGGAAAAGATGCAAATATATAAATATATATATTTCAAGCCTTGTTTTGGTTCTGTTTTGCTTGGAGGTTTTTCTTTTCATTTGTTTTAATACATTTTATTGTGCATATTTAAGGGATACAAAATGATGTTTTGAGATGCGTATATACAGTAAGATGATTACTATAGTGAAGTAAATGAACACATTGATCATCTCACCGAGTTGCCCATATTCCCCTCTGTGGCAAAAGCAGCTGTAATCTACTCATTTAGCAAAAATCCTGAATACAGTCCACTGTAACTATAAATAATAATGACAGTCCTTATGCTGTATGTTAGATCTTCAGAATGTTTATTCTACATATCTGTTACTTTTCCTTTAAGCTGTATCTTCTCATTTTCTCCAGCCACTCTCAACTCTGGAAACCACGGTTTTCTTACCCATCTCTGTATATTTGACTTAACAATTCCATACAGAAAATTATGCAATATTTTTCTTCCTGTGTCTGACTTATTTCACTTAGCGTATTTTCTCCAGGTCACCCACGCTGTGGCAAATTAGAAGATCTCCTTCTTTTTTAAGGCTGAATAATATTCCACACACATACACACTATAGACACACACACACACACACACCCCCCACAGTTTATTTGTTCATTCTTCTGATGATGGGCACTTAGATTGATTTTATATCTTGGCTATTGTGAATAATGCTGCAATGAATACAGGAGTGCAGAGATCTTTACTTCTGGAAACTCCGTTTTCTTTCGGTGTATACCAAAAAAGAAAATGCTTTTTAACTTCTTTACGAACCTCCATATTATTTTCCATAATGGCTGTGTTTTATGTCTTTGTACCACGTAAAATTCTTTCTGGAAGAAAGGAGAGCTATAAAGCAATAAAATTCATAGTCACCGTTGTATCATCCATAGCATCTTGCACGGGATTGTACTTGTTATTAACTTAATACATGTATGCTGAATAAATGGAAAACACTGGATGTGGCTTGTTGGAGCTCTAGATAAGGCCTTAATGATGTGATTGTAATCAATAACCATTTCACTAAGACTTTCTCTTCTTATTTCTTCCCTCGAAATCTATGATAATTCACAAAGTTATCGACAACAACAACGAAAGTTTCATTCATCACTTTTGATCAAATGAAATGTTTCTTCAATTAAAGGGAATGTTTAAGTGTTTTTTTTTTGTCCTCTCATTCTCACTTCAATGATAAAATTTAAAGTTTTCAGTAACAATGAAGAAAATTGATTTTACATTTTTGTTTCTATCTAAAATGGAAATTAAATGCAATCAATAAATATGAAAATATTGATGACTGCATTTCACTAAATCTTATTGCACGCAGTTCTTATCATTGGGGATTTTATTTTTAAATTGTAAGAAGACACAGACGTTGAGGGAAAATATTTCCTCAGGGGGTCTTTTTTTTTCTTAATCTTTAATTGTTTAATGCTAAATTTGTTTGATATTTTGAGATTCATTCAGCATCAACAGAATCCTTGGGTCCATTTTATTTTTTTAACTTAAATACATCTAATGTTAAATTACTTGCCTTTGAAAGCTTCAAGACATTCAGCAACAGCACTCAAGCTGTTTAAATATGACCAAATAATCTTTTCACTATGTCATTATGTTTGCTGAGTTTATTTCTATAACTTTTTGCCTCTTGGTGTTTATCTTATTTTAGAAAAATTAATTTAGGAGTCTACACATGAAATTCCTTATAATCCATCTCATCGCGAGTAGATTGAAATTCAACCAGTGTCTTACTTAGGGTTTATTTTACAAAATAAGTGGAATTCACTGGTAATCTTCAGAGTGTTTCTCTATACTGTTAATCAGCTAAACATAACCATCAATTATAAATGCAAATTTTCAGGGTTAAATTGAGTGTTCAGATGCTCTAACGTAGCTTTTATTGGCTGTACATTGCCAAGTCTACACAACACAAAATAAAGTGTTGGGTTAATATTTATTCTTGAATTGGTGCTCTACAGAGATCTAATATGGGGGTAATTCAGGTCAAGAAAAAAGAAATAAAGATGTTACAAAGGCAATAAGAAGAGTTTTTTATTTGCGTATTTTTGCATGAATTATCTGGATTATGCCAACCGTGTAGACGTCTGTCTAGGAGTAGGTTCTGGGAAGTTTATTCAAATGTTGACATTTGCAGAGAATACTAACATGAAGACAGTCCAGAAATCAGGAAAACAAATTTTCACATGTGAGAAAAAGAAAAAAATTCATGAAAATTTTAGATTATTTTTATGTAGATTCATTGTCCACAATTTTCTGGTGATAGTCTAATTAATACTCCATTTTCCTATTGAAATTTTATAAAGAAAAATAAGCAGAGCTTAATATACAGCTCAATGTTTTCCTTTTTTTATCAACATCTCCAGAATAAAAATCATTTGTAAGCTTTACTAGCAGTATACCATAGTGACAGGTTTCCAAACAAGGAGAAATAATTTATTAGCTCACAATGTTTTTCCAGCCTTCCCTACCACCCCACCCTGAGGTGGTGTATAGGTTGTGCAATGAATAAATTAAGTATATTTCCTGCCTTGTGCTTGGCATAAATCATTACTTTTCCAGGACCAAAGGGTGAGTGACTATTTGCAACACTATTCTGAGCTAAATAAGCTTTGTAATCAAGTGGAGTGGAGAATTTACTTTATTTTTTAAAAATATTTATTTGCAAGACAACTGTTATGATTAAAATCACACTTTCTATTGGGAAAATAAAATAGCCTTAAAAAGAACAAGAGAATCAATGTGAAATCAAATTTACCTACTGAAATTTAACTTAATATAAAGATTTATTTCCCTTTGGTTAAAATTACAGCTTTTACGCAAACATAACATATCCATAATGTTATTTTTGTTATAATTATTGCAGTTAATATCTCAACTTACAAGGAGGATTTGCTTCACAAAGATAGTTATGCACATGTAAAATGTATCTTATTTCATAATGTGGTGTTTCATGTATTCCCAAGGAGACTGACTATTACTGAAGAATATATTTTAATGTGGGACCATTGAGTAAATGCTTTAAGGGAAGACAATTAAGCCACTAGTCAATGATGTATATTTACACATTACATTTTATAGCCCTTTTACATCTTAATAAACTGAAACAAATGACATTTTTCCCTTTAACAGAGATTTTAGGAAAAATAAAGATCACAGTCTCCTCTCCAGCTCCTTTCAAGCTCCAGGCATTAATGAGATTTTCAAATCAGAGCAACAGATGCAAGCAGTACGTTGCACCACAAGCAAGGCAAAAAGGGTCTAGAACTCGCTTTTTTCATACACACTAAATCTTGCATAAATGTGGAGCAGAATGATTCTCCAAAGTAGAATGTGTGTCATGGGGTGAATATTTATCAGAAATAATAATAATAATAACAATGACTAACTTAAAGCTGATTCAAAAATTAAGATAGTAACATAAATTCAATGACACAGCACCATTAAAAATGATGTCAATGATAAATTTATGAACATGGAAATGTGCCCATAATGTATTTTATCTGGACAAAACTAGTTACAAAAACCAGTACGTGCATTAGAATAAAACTTTTCTAAATTTTCACAGGCTTACAGAAGTAAATGTGGTAGGAGACATTCCAAGATTTCAACAATATTTATTTCTTAGATTTGGATGACTATTACTTCTTGCATGCTGTATTTTCTGGTTGTCCTAAAACTGGAATAGAATTGCTTCAATAATAAAAGCTAAGTTACTTTGAAATTTTGAGGCACATGTTAATTTTAGAATGTTTTCTTCACAGTTTAGCATCAGAAGGATTTTCCAAATTACCAATATTTTATTGGTAACATTAGCAAAGCATTCATTTACTTCTATATTAACATATTCATTTGTTTTGTCATCCATTTATTTGTTCTTCAAATATGCATATGTTAACTGCTGTGCCAGGCAGCTGTGGAACAGCATTGCAAATAAAGAAGCATTGGTCATACCCTCATGGAGCTTTGGTCTAGTTTTGGTTAGTATATTATTCTCTAGTTCTATGGAATTTTGTAGACACTACTCTGTATTTAATTTATGAATTCCACTTCTGAATTTTTATCTAGCATAATATGAGAGAATGTTTTCCTTATTAGTCTAGCATAGTGTCCTTGAGACTCAAATGATGTTAAGGAAAGAGTGTGTGTGTGTGTGTGTGTCTGTGTGTGTGTGTGGTCTTTGTGTGTATTTGTGTATCTGTTTATGCTTATCTGATGCATTCTCAAAGAAGAGCAAAAAGCTATAACAAAGAACTGCATATTGTCACAGGTACTGAAACTTGAAAACAAAATAAAATTTTAACCGAACCTGATGTTTAGATACTATTTCAGAATCTATGAGGAGAAAAATAGAAATATGAGCAATGACATGACTAGAAATATTTTAATATTTAATCGGTCAATCCAAAACACTACAATTCCTTCACACAGATTTTGTGGAAACGAGTGAGATTAGTTCAAGGGCATATTGAATTAAATATTTTCAGGTGACTTATTAACCAACATATATTATGTTAAACATGCTTAATAAATAGGAAACATTATGAGGTTTTTTACTCTAAATGGTTTAACTACAATAATTATTTGTGATTTCTGTTATTACAACAAAGGATAAGCAGAGTTGAATTTCTGAAAAGGCTAATAAACATCTTCCCATTCAGAGGCCCCTGGAAGTTTTCCTTGGGTCATAGAGACATGCTGTGTTCAGCACACTTGTACCAGAAATAAAAATGAGAGTCACCCTGGGTGGAACCAAGAGGGGAGCTTGTCTGTGGCATGCAGCATTCAAAAGAGTGTGCTGCTGCTTCCGACTGTAATCTACCTGGAATTTTCAGTTTGGTAGTATTCAGAAAAGAGTTTAGAGTTTTGTGTGTTGTTGACTTTTTTTCTTCTTTGGAGAAAAGATATGCTGTATGCTTAATCAATATTTATACATTGTAATAAATAATACAACACGCCTTAGACTAGGACAGTCTGGCAAACAGGTACAAATAATTTACCAGACCACAGTTTTTTTCCTTTTTTTCCCCCAGGACCACCAGGTTGGTTAGGTTAGAATTTAAGAAAGTGAGAAGAAAATACTCACTGTTGCTGCATAAAAGAGTCATGTAAAAAAAAAAAAAAGGAAAAAAAAAAAGGGAACTAGCTCTGGCATCATAAGACTTGACCCTAAGCCTCCCAGGATAACTTTAGTGCAGCACCTCCAGTCAACAATTGGCATCTTTTTTTTGCTTTGTTTTGTTTTGTAAATTTCTTGTTAGTCAGATGTTCCAGAGTAATTCTTTTGGCTCTCATATTTCTTTTTTTTTATTTTTTATTTTATTTTTTATTATACTTTAAGTTCTAGGGTACATGTGCATAACGTGCAGGTTTGTCACATATGTATACTTGTGCCATGTTGGTGTGCTGCACCCATCAACTCGTCAGCACCCATCAATTCATCATTTATATCAGGTATAACTCCCCAATGCAATCCCTCCCCCCTCCCCCCTCCCCATGATAGGCTCCAGTGTGTGATGTTCCCCTTCCCGATATTTCTAGCTCCGAAAGAACTAGAAACGAGCTATTACCCGTCAAGGTGCTAATTTGACACACCAGGTTTAGTCTTTAACTAGAGTGCAGTTGAGCACAGAAATTTCAGAATGTATACATGACAAAGAAAAATTTTAGCAAAAACTACTTTTCCAATGGTGCGCACGAGATAGCAGAGTACATTTCAAAACTTTGTATCTAAATAAAAAAAAAAAAAACCTCTCCATTCTGTATTCTAGAAAAATATTCTCTCTAGATATAGAGAGATACTCTCTTTACTGTACCACATTCACTTTTTTAAAAAAGTTAGAAGGAGGACTCACTTGATTACTGGTACAATGTCACTGAATGATGAAAGTTCTCAATTCTCCGTCCCAGGCATTCTGCTCTTGGTTAAAATACTATCCAGTATATCATGTGTTCAGTGAACTCTGAATATAAAAGGAAAATAAAAAATAGAAACCAAAACTACGCTCCCCAAGATACTCCTGTCCTCCATTTCTACCAGATCCAAGAACCTGCTGTTGACCAGCATTCACCTACAGAGAATTTGGGTGAGAGATCTTAATAAAAATGAAATCCTAATTAGAGCTGACCTTCAATGAATCACCTGCACGTGAAAGGAAAACAGAGAAGTCACTTCTACTTTTGTCTGGTCTCTGCAGATTCTTTTCTAGTTAAGAGCGGGAAAGAAATGCTGAAATTAGGATACTGAGTCTGGAGGGTAGGCAGGCTGCAGGAATATCTTCAAAGGATCATGTATTTCACCCCTCATATCAGAGCCTTGAAGCGATTTAAAATAATAGGTTTCTTCTTGATTATATGTAATTTAAATATCTCATTAAACGGTAAAAATTCAATATTGTGACTTCTCTCTTTTTACAAAAAGGACAATTTTTTCTCAATTGTTAACCTATATGTTATTTTCAACGTGCTACCAGACTTTCAATGATTCTCCTTGTTTTGAGGAAAAAATTTGAAATTTTACCACTGAGAGATAATATACAAAAAGAAATGGAAATATAGAAATGTTGCAACCAGTATGTTAAGTCTGTGCTTTGAAAAGCATTATCAATCAACTTTAGCACCAAATGAGAGACTGGACACTTTAATAAGATGGTGGTGAGCATGACAAACACGGGGTGCTGGTCCTGATTTTTTACAACATTCTATATATTGAAAAACTCACTCTCTTGGGAAAATAAGCAGTGGCATGCACTCATGGACATATTTGGGGCTTACTGTATGGAGTGCAGAACCAACCACTGTTGGGGTTTCAATCAGATTGGAACCAGAAGTGAGAGCCAGAGGTGGAGTAAGTGGAGAGGTATGGAACACTATGTCCATGTGGGTTGTGTGACAGAGGCCAATTTGTGGGCCAATGTTGATTCTGGAAGGGAAATGGAGGGCTTTATGTTCCTCCTTGCTCAATTTTACTAGTTGGTTTTGACCAGGTTTTTAATTTATCCATTACTTGTGTCTTTTTAAAAATTATTATTGGAAAGCAATACCATTACTGCCTAAATTTTAGAAAATGTTGGAAAGTAGAAGAAAAAAAGAAAACTTAATCGCATCATTCAGAGACAGCATCTGAAATCATAGTATGTTTCCGTCCAGTCTTTTTTCCTCTGGGCTATATATTTATATGTACACACACGATATGTATACATATGGTTTTATCTTACTTTAAAAAATGCCTTGGCACTAATCTTCAAAAGCAGGCTTTCATGGTGGCATAAGCTTCCCTTTATTAAGTCACAACATACGTAAAACTTTGTTTGTTTGATTTTGGGAACAATGTAACTAAGACTCTTTCAGAATGTAGTTTTCTTACCCAGTATAAGCTCTTTATCTTAGGTTTTTCTATCTTCTAAAAATTAAACTGCTGTCACTATCCAAATGTTAACTTCAGTTGCCCTGTTGATAATATTATTGATCAAGACTGGGTCAAAGAGGGAATGTTGAGGAAAAAAACTAGAAATGAAATTCTTCTTTCTGCTTCTCACCAAGCAATTAAATGAAGTCTTGGCAATTTTTATTCAAGTATTTTTGTATCACGCTGCTAACATTTACCTGTCATGTCCAAAAGAAAAGTCTGAGAGTCATTGTTTGCCCTAAATGCCTGACTGAAATCAAGTTATACTCTGTCAATGGCATTCTCCTCATCTACCACTCGTTAACCATATCAAAAATGGAAATGAGTTTAGTTTGGCATAACTCATAATGTCATTTGGGAAGAAGGCAGAGGGAGCCGCGCCAACATTAATGTGCACTGTGTGAATCATTTACTTTAATTTCAATTACAGCACCAGGATGAGATATAGGAAACTTTTCCTGTAACTGCTGTAAGCTCTGGGATTTAACTTGGTTAGCAGAACAATTTAGATAGCTTAGGGACCTAAATTTGGAGCCAAGATGTTATGGATAAGGATACAAAATAAATAGTGGTCTATGGTATCTGCAGGCTTCACGATAGGAGAATTAAAAGCTAGGAGGAAAACGACAGGACAATTTGTATGGCTGGAGACTGTAAATTAGCAACTTTTATGAAGGGCATTTTATGAAGAATGGAGTGGATCAAGGATAGCACTGGAGACTAAGTGAAGAGGTCAGAAGAATCTGCATTCATGGGAGATGGGGTAGGCAGCTGAGCACAAGACAATGTATGTTTTGTTTTTTTGTTTGATTTTTTTATCTCAAAGATTTGCGGTTGTCTCTCTTTGATCCAGACTCTTACCTTTGTTTGCCAATATCTGAAACTTTTGGCCAGTTTTTCATAACATCTCCTAGAAAATTAGCCACTATATTCTTGAAAAACTAACTGAGTGTATCCTATTTCTCCTTTATAATTTCCCTGTTCCTCTTTAAGTGTTCTCCTGCTGACTTTTCCTCTTCTCTCAGAAGTCTGAAATGTGTGTGTTTTAGCCACACTCTATTGGTCAACACTAATCCAACTGGACATTGACTGAGGTCCCTTATGTCCCAGCACCTGCAGCACCTCCTCCTGTTTAGAGGATCATGATGGTTAATTTTAGATGTCAACTTAACTGGGCTAAGAGATACCCTGATAGCTGGTAAAGTATCATTTCTGGGTATAACTGTGAGGGTGTTTCCAGAATAGATGAGCATTTTAATCAGTAGGCTGAGTAAAGAACGTCTGCCCTCATCAATGTGAGCAGTCATCATCCCATCCACTGAGGGACTGAATAGAGCAAAAAGGTGGAGGAAGGGCAAATTATTTTTCTCTCTTCTGGGACATTCATCTTCTCCTGCCCTCGGGCATTGGATTTCTTGATTTCCAGGCCTTCAGACTTCAGAACTTATGCCAGCGGTCCCTCAGTTTCTCGGGTCTGCAACTTTAGATTGAAACTTACACAATAAGCTCCCCCGGTTCTTACAGCCTCAGACTCAGACAGAAATTACATTACCAGATTCCTGGAGTCTCCAGCTTATAAACCAAACATTGTGGGATCTCTTGGTCTCTATAATCTCATGAGCCAATCCCCACAATAAATCTCCATCTATATAGCTATGTATGTCTTATTGTTTCTCTTTCTTTGGAGAATCCTGACAAATACAGCACTTTTAAATCTATGGCATTCTACTGCCCACTTTCTTCCCCCACCCCCCCCGCCCCCCATGCCCAAGACTTGCTCTGCCACTCAGGCTGGAGTGCAGTGGCACGATCTCGGCTCACTGCAACCTCCACCTCCTGGGTTCAAGCAGTTCTCCTGCCTCAGCCTCCCAAGTAACTGGGATTACAGGCGCCCACCACCATGTCCGGCTGATTTTTGTATTTTTAGTAGAGATGGGATTTCACCAAGTTGGCCAAGCTAGTCTTGAACTCCTGACCTTGCAATCTGACCACCTTGGCCTCCCAAAGTGCTGGGATTACAGGCGTGAGCCACTGCACCCGGCCTCTACTGGCCACTTTCTTATATACTGAAAATCCAATTTGATCTGAAAGTCATAAGCAATGCAAAGGCACCTAGCATAGGACCATGAGATCAGGGACCATGTGGATAGTGTTGCATCTGTTTTCAAGACTGTAGCGTGTAACTATTCTGTGATTTGCCAAAGATAATAAAGTAAAAAATGAGCTAGTAATAAAAGCCATAGCTCCCAAATTTCCCCACTGCTTTTAGCCTTCTCAAGTAGTCTACCTACATTATTGAATAGCATAATATATGAATGATGCAAACTACACAGACATGCAATTTTATTTATTTAGGATATATTTTATGTGTAATGAACATCACTACCTAGTTAGGAAAACAAGAACAATATTAAATATACTTTCAAAATACTTAGAGAAACGGTTAATTCAAATTTCATATATTTAACAAAACAGCCTCACACTAGTCAGCTATCACTGTGGTTGGCAAACTACAGACATTGGACCAATTCTGCCCCACTGCCTGTTTTTGTGAATAAAGATTTATTGAAACATAGAAATATGCATTCCTTTTCACATTTTCTATGTCTGCTTTTGTGTTAAAACGGCAGGGTTGAGTGACTTATGCCCCTGAAAAGCTTGAAATATTTATGATGTGCTTCTCTACAGAAAAGGTTTGCCAAGCCCTGGTCTTCCCCATTAGGCTTTACACAAAAATTCAAGTAAGGGAAAATCTCACACATAATGAGGAGAGAATACTTGTATTTGTCTAATTCCAATGGCTTTGTGAGTAGGAGGCTGCTCCCTTAGAAAAATGGGATTAGATGGGCCCATTAAAATGTTCCATTTATATATAGGGAATATCTGTCCTTACTCTTTTGTTATGTTTGTAACCACCTTTAAGGAGTCCCATAATTGCCCTCTTACCTCCTTAGAACATTAGTTCTCAAGTGCAAACAATATGCTGCACACTACGCATGGCTCTAGAAAAATAACCGTAAACAGAGATACTATTAATTTCTTTGAACAGTTACAATTTTACTTACTTTCATCAGATTATTATTTTTGTGACATTTTCTTCATTATCACGTGAGCTTCCAAAAGCTGTATTATTATTTCAATATTCCTCATTGTGTTGAGACATAATACACATCTTGATATTATTGAATTAATTGTATAAAGAGTCCACTAAATAATAGATAACATACCTTATCTAATCCAAAAGGCTTTCCCATTCTTAAAGAAAATGACTTGGTACCTTCTGCATTTTTGCAAAACAAAATGTGTGGGGAAAGGAATTAACACAAAGTTAATCTGCCAACATTCATTCAACCAGTGTTTACACAGTACCTGTTCTTAACTGAGAGAATAGAAAAACAGTGGAGTCAAGATCCCCATCTCTTAGTGTAGGATCAATTGTACAAAAACATTGTATCCATAAACACTTCAATAAGAATAGATGGAGAAAGGCAATGTATTTCTCTTTGCATGGTCAGAGGGGACATACAAGACCCGAAAGGCGAGAAGACCTCAGTTGATCTAGCAGAGGAAAACGCCTAATGTCAAAGTCCTGTTGTGCTTATTTCATTGGCAGAATAGCTCAGCAAGGAGAATGTGGGAATTGGAAGCACCTTCCTAACAAGAGGCTGCTGCTGTCATGCTGGCACTGTTCCCAGCCAGCAAAGCCAGGTGGACCCCGATCTTGGTGCTCTACTCTAGATACCTAAGAATGTGAGGTTCCCTCAAATGCCTTCTCCACCTCTCTAGTTTTAAATGTCTATGATTCTATGATTCCATCCAAATGATCAAAGGGAATTGCCGAGGTTTAAAATAATACCAGGTCTCATAATTTCAAATTATGTAAAGCGTCGAAGACAGTCATGCCCAGCTTTCCTTGTGCTGACGATTTATCATAGGTTTGTATGCCCTGTTGGTCTTGATGCATCTATTTGACTTATGTTCATCAAATACTTTTGTTTAAAGAGGATTTAAAATCACCCAGTTATTTTCAAATGGCAAATGCATGCATGGTTTATTTACAAATGCTCTTAAGTTCAAATATTCAAAGGTTTCAAGTAAAAATCTTGAAGAAATAAGTTTCGCGGCCATTCGCTATGTTGAACGCACCTTCTCACGCAGTTTGCACTATGAAAATAAATAAATGTACAGCAATGGTAGTGGGTATATAAAGAATTGTTGCCTAGTTTCTTTTTTTTTTTGAGACGGAGTCTCGCTCTGTCGCCCAGGCTGGAGGGCAGTGGCCGGATCTCGGCTCACTGCAAGCTCCGCCTCCCGGGTTTACGACATTCTCCTGCCTCAGCTTCCCGAGTAGCTGGGACTACAGGCGCCCGCCACCGCGCCCGGCTAGTTGTTGTTTTTTTTTTTTTTTTTTTGTATTTTTAGTAGAGATGGGGTTTCACCGTGTTAGCCAGGATGGTCTCGATCTCCTGGCCTCGTGATCCGCCCATCTGGGCCTCCCAAAGTGCTGGGATTACAGGTTTGAACCACCGCGCCTGGCAGCCTAGTTTCTTTTGTTCATTCATCTACTCAGTGAATACATAATTAATGATCTCCAATTTTGCTTCTCCACCTTCTCCAATAAAAATTTTCCCACTGATTTTTAAAACTTACCTTTAAAATAAATTAATTCGTCCACGAATGTTGGATTCTCTACCTTTTCTTTTAAAATGCAGTTATTTGTGGGCAAAGAAACATAATCTTATAAGTGATTAATAAGTGTCTTAATTTTCTGATGGTACCAACTAGGTTTCAGAACTTTCCTTTCTCTTCCCTCTGCTACCTATGCCCAGCTGCCAAATCTAACAGGACTGTGCGGGGCCAGTTTATGTCTCCACTCTCTTATACTTTGGGGTTCTAAAATGTCGTCATTTCAAAACTATTATATAAATGGTATAACAGTATAGGGTTGGCTTTTGAGATTGGTTTATTTCATGCACCACAATAACCCAAACATTTCTCCACATTGTTGCAAATAGTTTTTCCCTTTGTGTTACTGAGTAGTATTCGGTGACATGGATATACCATATCCTTCATCTGTTGAAAGACATCTGGACTATTTCTACTTTGGAACTATTCTAAATAAAGCTGCTAAAAATTGTGTATTTGACATAAACGTATGTTTTTAAATTTTTTTCTGGCGTAAATGACTTAGAGTGCGAATGCTGGGTCATATGGTAATTGCATCTTCAGTTTTATGAGAAATTGCCAAAATGGTTTTCAGAGTCGCTGTATTATTTACCGTCCCATGAACAATGTATGAATAATCTGGTTCCACTGCATCCTCACTAGGAACTGATGTTGTAACTATTTATGTTGGCTGTATTTTAGTCATTGTGAGTTAGGTGGAGATATCCTATGGTGATTTTCATTTGCATTTGGTGATGGCTAGTTACTGGGCATATTAGGTAGAGATATCCTATGGTGATTTTCATTTGCATTTGGTGATGGCTAATTACTGGGCATCTTTTTATGTGCTTACTTGTCATTTGTTTGTCCTCCTCCTTAGTGAAATGTCTCTTCGTGCCCTTTGGTCATTTTCTAATAGGACTGCTTTTTTTTTTTTTTTTTTCTGTTGATGTTTTATAATGTTTTATATTTTCTGGATGCAAATCTTATGTCAGCTACATGGTGTGTAATATTTTCTCCCAGTTTGTAGGTTGCCTTTCCATCCTCTTCCTAGGGCCTTTGACACAGCAAAATCATTTACTTTTGATGAAACTCAATTCATCAATTGCTGCTTTCGTGGATTGTGTTTTCAGTGTCAAGTCCAAGAATGCTTAGCCAAGTGCCAGATCTCAGAGACTTACTTCTGTGTTTTTGCCTAAAAGTTTTATAGTTTTACATTCACTTTTAATCCATGTTCCATTTTGAGTTCATTTTTAGATCAGATATGAGGTTCAGCTCAAAGCTTATTTTTTTGCTATGGACATCTAATTGATCCAGTACCACTTGTTGAAATCAGGTTTTCCTTCCTCCACTGAATTCCTTTTTGCATTGATTTCTCAAAAAATCAGTTGAACATACTGGCATGGGTCATTTTCTAGTTGTCTATTGGATTACACTAATCTATGTGTCTATCCCTGTGCTATACTACACTTGATTACTACAGCTACCTAATAAGGTAGCTTGTATCTACCTTGATATGAGCTAGAGGAAAGATTTCTTGTACTTTATGCTCATTTGTCAAAGTCATTTTAGCTATTCTAGGGCCAGTCCTTATTCTATTATTTTAAAATAAGCTTGTCTATGCCTACATAAAACTATGTTGGAATTTTTAAATAAGAATGACATTTGTCTCTCTTTCTCTGTGTGGGTATGTATACATATATATGTGTGTGTGTGATATGCACATGCACATATGTAACTATATATAATTAATTAAATATATTTAATAATTATATCCCCTGTTTCATTCATGATATTGGTGACTTTTCTCTTCTCTCTATTTATCTTAGAAGTTTATCAATTTTATGAAATGTTTCAAAGAATAATTTATTTCATTGATTTTTCTTTATGTTTTCCTATTTTCCATTTTATGGATTTGGTTTTGATTTTTATTATTGTCTTCCTGTTGCTTTGTGTTTATCTTGTTCTTCTTACCTAGTCTTGAAGTAGAAACTCAAATGGCTCATGCAAATATTGAGTCTTGGAACAGCAAAACTTGCAGGGTAGACTGGCGGCTTGAGACCAGAAGAGCTGATCATAGTGATGAAGTCTATAGGCAGCCTGCGAGGAAATTCCCTCTTGCTTGTGAAGGCCAGGATTCTTATTCTATTTGGTCTTTAGTCAGTTGAATAAGACCTGACCACATTATGAATGGCAATCTGCTTAATCAATGTTCATTAATTTAAATATTAATTTCACTCCAAACACCTTGAAATTAGCATCTGAAATTAATCATTACAATCGTGTAATTTTTCTCTCAGCACTGCGTCAGCAGCATTCTACATATTTTGAGATCATATGTTTTTATTTTCATTCAATTCTACGTATCTCTAACGCCTTAGGGATTTACTATTTCACCTACAGGTTATGTAGAGTGTATTGTTTAATCTCCTTGTGTCTAGAAATTATCCTCTTTTCCCTCTGTTTCTGATTTCTGGTTTGATTCCGTTATGGTCAGAGAATATACCATATGATTTCAATTCATTTAAATTTGTTGCGGTTTGTTTGTGACCCAGGTTATGGTCTATCTTGATAAATATTCTGGGAGCCCTTGAAAAAAGTGGCATATTTGTTCCAGTAGAGCATTCTACATTTCCTCCTGCCTTTCACTGTTTTAGAAGAGAAGTTTGCTATCCTGACAATTTATGTTTTTATAGGTAATTTGTTATTGCTCTTTAGCTACCATTAATATTTTTTTCTTTGTCTTTAGTTTTCAGCAATTTCATTATGGTGTGTCATTGTGTGGATGTTTTCTTTTTTTTTTCAGTTTATTCTTTTGGGTGTTTGCTCTTTTTCATAAATCTGTAGACTTGTGTTTTTCATCACATTTGGAACATTTTCAAAGAATATTTCTTTAAATATTTTTCAGCTTCACTCCATTTCTCCTCTCATTGTGAGATTCCAAGTGGCCCATTAATAGTCTTGCTCATTTTTATTTCAGTCTATTTTCTCCCTGTTGTTCAAGATGGATGCATTCTATTGATCTGTCCTCAAGTGAGCTGATCCTATTCCCTGTCATATCCACACTTCTGCTGGGCCCATCAGAGAGGTCGTGTATGTATGTGTGTGTTGTGTCTGTGGGGGTGGGAAGCAGTGTCATTAAGTTTCAGTTCCCTAATTTTCATTTGGTTCTTTTATAAAACATTTATTTCTTTGCAGGTTGTTTTTAATTTGTTTCCAGAGAATTTGAAACTGCTGGTTGAGGCATTTTTATTATGTCTGCTGTAAGATCCTTGTTATATGATTCCAACATTGATTTCATCATAGGGTTGACATCAGAGAATTGAGTTTTCTCATTCACATTAGGATTTTTCTCGTTTCTTGGTATAATGGGTGATTTTCAGCTGTATCTTGTACATTTGGTCTATCACGTTATGATTCTCTGGATCCTATTTACATCATTTAACAGTTAATTATTCTGTCATGTTTAGCACATGTTTGTGGGATGGAGTTCCAATGACAATGTCAATTTCAGTGTCTTTATGGTGTTGCTTTGGTCTGCTTGGTTTGTCTGATACTGCTCAGATTCCCACTGTTCCCTGATGGTGCCGTCTAAGGGGACAGAAGGGACTTCCTGCCATGTTTCTGAGTGTCTCTCAGGGGGGAGGCAGCAGGCCTGCCTGGACAAAGAGGCTTTTCAAGCCGGCCTGCTTATTTTAGCCATGTCTGCCAGCTCTGAAGCTTCCTGGTGGGGAAGTGAAGTCTCAAATTCATGGAAAGAGAGGGTCTGTACCCACCACTGCCCATTGGGAGCAGAGAGTGTCGCCGATGCAGGCCTTGCTATGGTTGGTTGCCATCTCTCTGTTTGTTTCTAGGGAGGAGACAGGAGTCTCAGGTCTGTGGTCACAAAGGGGTTTCCTTGTCTGGTCCTCTTGTTGTACATGTTCATGGCAAGTACTATATTAAAATAGTAAATATTTCAGTATTTCGATATTTGTAGTAGCACTAAGCCAGGTTGTTTGATCTTGGAAACTCATTTAGAAGCCTATCCAATCACTTGCTGTTGGTTTTAGGTGTCTATTAACCTTTACAAAGGTGAAGATGATTACATCTAATTTTGGAAACAGAATGTGATTGTGTCACTAAGAAATTCTGTGAAATGCAGGGAAAGGAGGCTGAGTTGTTTGGGACTTTTTCACTCTAGAATTCCGCCCCCATTCTTGGTCAGAATGATTGTATCTATTCAAACTGCTATGAAGAGTAAAGGAGAAATAATGAACAGCTGTGCAAAATCACCATTATATTGCAGGAGACAGAAACTGCCAAATACCTCTTCTGGAAACTACAGGGAGATACTGAGCATTGGTGGTTCAAACAAAGAATGAGGCAAGTGAGTATCTTATTAAAAGTCGTGAAAGAGCAAGTCTGCCCCTAGCCCAGAAGAAACTCCCCACCCTGTCTACCCCTAAGACTCACCCACACTGTTTCTCTGTTTGCCATCATAATACAATATATGTCATAAAAGCAAAGAGGGCAAGTTAAGTTCTTTTTTTTCATTTATCAAGGAAAGGACATCCTTTGAAGATCTAGGCCTATCTGATTTTAGGCAAATATTGTTAAGACCTTTTTGTAAGAAGCTTATGATGAAAGGCAAGCCATCAGTAATGTCAGAGCAGGTCAATGCAGCCACCCAAGTTAATTACTAAGTAGTCACTATGAACAAGTACTTAATATTGGCCTGTATTACAAAAAGAATATACTTGTAAATGCCAGTGTGGGAGGAAATTTATATGAAGTGTGTATAAAAGGACAGTGATCAGGGAAGTGGAGCTTATAATAGTTCCATTTTTCTTTGAAATGCTCTTTAAACACAAACACACACACACATATACACACTCCACAAACTCCATTTAAGTGAATAGGAAATCCCTCGCTATAATATTTTAATGTTGTCTTAAAACACTTACCTTTTATTTGCATAACACATATTCAGTCTTAGTAAATTAAACGCAATAATCACTTGGTAAGATTACTTTCTGCAATCTATTTGGCTACTCTGAAAACACATTGTGGTATCGATAAGGTGCTAAAAATCTTCACACTCTTACTTTTCTTCTCAACCTCCCCCCCATTTCTTTTGCTCTTCTCAATTTAATATGTCTAGATGCAATCACATCACTGCCCTATCCCACCCTGTGTTATATTAATGAATATTTTATTTCTAAGCCATCTTTGCTGTATTATAAAAAGAAAACAAAATGTAATGCAATAGCCACAGGTGAAAATCACTATGTATCCAGATCTTCTGTGATAAGAGGGCATGGTAAACTTCTTTAAGGCAAAGTTTAAAACCTACAGCAGGTCTAGATTTCACTGTTACATTTCAAAGTCAAATATTTTCATTTCCTATAAAATTAGTATCCTTCAGAGCTGTATCTCGTTTGTGTTGTTTAAGGCAACTTTCTCTTTGATTGCTGAAGCATTTCACCCTCTCTGACATGTTATACCCAATTGACATATGTTTTCTTTTCCATCTTTTCTTCTGAGAACAGTCAGCAAAAATTGTGTTCCAAAGTACCCTGAGAACAAGGGCATTGATCTCCAGTTGGAGTTTGAGGCCACCTTCCTCTAGTCACTCTCAGCTGTAATTTAAGACATCAGCTCTAAATTATTTAGCGGTGTATAAGTATAAATAATTCACCAGTCAACAACTGAAGTGACAGCCCATTAATCAGCCTGTGAACGTGGGCACAGGTGTCAGGCGTTGGGCTGAGTCCTGATGAGGTCAACATGCTCAGAGCCCTTCTCCTTTCCTTTCCTTCCCTAAGATGTGTCCCGTCTTGCTTGCGGATTGAATTAATTGGGGCTCACATTGAGAGAGATGCTCAAGAACTCTAACCTTCAGAGATGGAACCAAACTGTTACCAATGTAGATGCAGTATAGACTTTTTTGATACTGACCAGTTACTACTGTATTATGATATCACCAAAGGAGATGTGTGGAAAAAAATAAATTGAGGGATAACACTTTACAAGAAAGTTGTGATTTCTTAAATAAAATATGTATGGTAATGTTGAGTGTTTACATTTATTTTTATCTTCTTGTCTAGGCAGTTGGTTTTTAAGTGTTGACTGATTATTTTTTGAGTAGCTACGTTCCCTTCTTTCATCCATGAGTTCTAGTGAAAACATGACAGTTTATTTCCATAACTTTTGGGTGTTTTGTTTATAATTCAGATTGTTGATAGACTTTTCCTCTACAATAAGGTTAGTGCCTCTCCTAAGTCTATTTAGCTTGGTAAGAATGTACAGCACTTCCTATAAAAATAATAATTTACATTAGTTTAAAATTTACTCAAAATTTTTACACAGACTGATGAGGATATGCCTTTAATAGAATCGCAGACAGTTTGCAAAAGGTGAACTGGTAAATTCCAAATGATTGCATTATTATAGACACTTCTTTCAGATAGTAAGATGGAAAGAAGAGAATAATCCACAGAACAGGCATTTACAAAGAACATTCTAATAGTCTCTAACTGCTCCTTGCTTCCAGGTTCTTCTCCATCAAGTCTCTAAAGGCACAAAGTAAGCCCCAAAGTTTGGTTCTGCTCTCCTTCCCCAACAGAACACTTCAATCCTGTCTCAGCTTCGGGTGACTCCATGAGAAGGAGCCCCCAAGGGCATGGCGTCTCTCTGCCAATGAGCCTTCATGGGCCAGAGCTTCACTCCGACCTTTAAGGACCGGAAAACGATCTTCCTTCCCCAACTCAGTTGCATTTAGATAGGTGGGCCATAAATTGCACAGCTGGTTTCCAAAGTCTTTCAGCGCTGATATGAATTGTCCCCATTAGCTTATGTAATCACCGATGCTGGTTTTGAGGTGATGTCCGAAGTTCACACTGAAATTTTATTTCGATCATTATCCAAGCAGCAACATGAGCCCCTAACTTGGGACAAGTCTCTTCCATGGTCATGTTGCATTCATCTTTGCCCTTGCTCAAGAATTCTCATTTAAAGTAAAGCCTTCTTTTTCTTTTTTTTTTTCTTTCTTTTGAGACGGAGTCTTGCGCTCTGACACCCAAGGCTGGAGTGCCGTGGAGCGATCTAGGCTCCCTGAAAGCTCCACCTCCTGGGTTCACGCCATTCTCCTGCCTCATCCTTCCAAATAGCTCTTTACTCAAGCTCCGCACAGACCCAAATTTTAGTCTATAGCGTTCACCTGTAGTTTCTTCAGGCATAATGATTAGTCATCTGTTACTTGTCTAGTCTACATAACTATCCTTATAAGAACTGATTATGTGCCAAGCAACAAGGGAATTATTTTGCATGCATTTTATCACTTAATTCCCCTCGTAACACAAACATGTTAGTAAAAATGCTCTAGATTACTGAACTAAATAGTATCAGAGTGGGAATTCAGTTTAGGTCTGTTGACTCCAATGCTTATGCCCATAAACACCAACGTGTTGCTTCTAGTTCAGTCTAAACACCAGCAACGCTTCCTGACTTCCATCTGAGATGCCCCCCTCCTCCCACTTTATTCTTACTGTCCCTCAATTTCCTTCTCCAATGGAGTCACATATTTGAGCGAAAGCTGATTACTCCAGCCTAAAAAATGCCTTTATCTCTGAAATCTGATAATAATTAATGTAGTGATTGATTTGTCTCTTATTAAATATATTTGTGAATCCTTACATGAGAGAATCAGGTGCTATTCTGCTCCCTATTCAATAGTTCATTTTAGTATAATTTGAAGAAAGAGTGTTCTGCACCTAAGTCTGAATTAGACTGTATAACAAATTGCTTTCCTGTATCCCTTGACTCCAAAAGGTAGCTGCTGGTTCCTGCAGCTCTTCTCTTCCTCTGGGCCTCTATTTCCCTGGGGTAGACACTGCTCCTTTAAGATGTCACTGTGCATCAGATTTTTCCTAAAAGTTTTGAGTAACAGGGGGAATCAGTTTGAAGGGTAGCACAGCACAGCAAAACCAGAAGTGTAAAACATATGTTGGGCCTCTTCAACATAAGGATTTCCTTGTGGCAAGTTTCCTTTAGGTTCTTGTTTCTTGCCAACTTCCTGGACCTCTTCTCTCTCCTAATTTTCCCTATACTTTTCTTCTCCTTGAACTTCTCTGCCCTAGTCCCTCTTTCTCTCTCAATCCCTGGTTGCCCATGAAAAGCCTGACACTTCCATTTCAGTGAGCATTTCACATCAGATCTCTCTCTTTTTTTTTGGCCTGTTTTACCCCAGCTCTGCCCAGAACCAGAGCTCTTTCAACCAAAATCATCTGTCAAGGACCATACATGGGGGGGCCAAGGCAGGTCGATCACTTGAGATCAGGATTTTGAGACCAGCCAGGCCAATGTGGTGAAACCTTGTCTCTACTAAAAATACAAAAATTAGCCAGACGTGGCGGTGGGTGCCTGTAATCCCTTCTGAGTAGCTGGGATTACAGGTGCCCACCACCATGCCTGAGGCAGGAGAATCACTTGAACCGGGAGGCAAAGGTTGCAGTGAGCTGAGATTGTGCTATTGCACTCCAGCCTGGGCAATAAGTGAGACTCCATCTCAAAAAAAAAAAAAAGAACCATATATGTGTTTTCATGCATAAAATCAGCCATCTTCATAGGGATGAATTATGCTGTGCCTCTAAAAAGCAGTTCTTCATACATTATGGTCAATCAGTTATTTGTTGAGTAAAGAAAGGTGTTTTCTTGTCCTTACCGTTAATTTCTGTATGTAATTAATAATGACTTGACTTGTATTGTAAAGGTATAAAATCTCTCTAACTAGCCCGTATCCTTTCTAAAATTACCAATTTTAGAGTTGAGCAATGAGAACACATGGACACAGGGAGGGGAACATCACACACTGGGACTGTCGGGGAGTAGGGGGCTAAGGGAGGGATAGCATTAGGAGAAATACCTAATGTAGATGACAGGTTGATGGGTGCCGCAAATCTCCATGGCATGTGTATACCTATGTAACAAACTTGCACATTCTGCACATGTGTCCTAGGACTTAAAGTATAATTTTAAAATAAAATAAAATAAAATAAAATAACCTACTTTATACCCATTTGGAGACTTCTAGGACAACTGACTGAAATGGCAGACCCAGGGTCAAGCAACAGTAGGTTATGTAGATAGTTACTGAATTTTGCTCAGCAAACAGTTGCAGTCACCTATTATGCTAAAAGCATTACTGAAGTAAGCGCAGAGACACTCATGCCGTTCTTTACATGGGAAGCTTCCCACACCACAAGTTTTCCACCCAAATAAGTCCCAGCTCTCATTAAGCTTCACCTCATGAGCAAGCCTTCTCCTAGGCTTATTTCCATGCCGAGCACGGTGCTACCTCAATTTTTCTATGTCCAGTGTGTAGCATAGTCATCTGGCACAGAATGGACAATCACCATGTACTTGTTCAATGAATTAAAATAATGATTCTATCTTTCATGAGTTCACTGCTATAAATGAAAGAACAGTGGTCTTATCCAAAGAGAAAGCAATAGCAGTCAATTGTATATTTCTAAAAAAAACATAGCAGTCAATCTTAGCTCTTGGTCAAGCAGACACTGAACATTTTGGCCAATGTAAACTATTGATAGTGTATTTTAAAAAGTACTTTGGTTTGTTCTATCGTTAAAATATGTCTTTTGTTTTTTCATTAATTATTCACATCACATATTCAGCAAATTCGGGACATTTATGCCTGAATAGTTGTAAGAAAATATGGTTTATCGATGAAATAAATGGTTATGTGTCCAGATTATATGGTGATTGGTGATAGAGTAGCTGGAGAGAAGCTCTTGCCATATAAGAAAAACTATAAGGATGTTTAGAATACAAAGGGATCCATTTCTGGAAAGTTTTAAAACACAGATAGTCACACTACCAAAACTCAAAGAGAGGCAAAATTTTGCACCCAATAACAAGATAAACATCTTAGCAACATTTCTGGTTTTTGTAGTTATGGCTTTTTTAACCTATTATTCAAACAAATGAAGAATAACCTTTGTAGATGCGTATTAACCTTTGTGAAATGCATATGCTAAATCAGCATTTTTACAAATACATACCAAGAAGCCTGGACCTTTAACTCTAAAACTTTATTGTGTAATATTTAGGAACATATAAATGTATTGGGTTAGAATCTATTCAGTTAATAGGTTTATATTTGAAATGGTGGTTTCAGTAATCTGAGTTCTCCCATAGCTACAAAATTCCCCTTGCAATTTTTTTGGCAGGGGTAGTACCAATTTCTAAGTGTTCATGTATTAGAAATGTCCTCATAGAAATGCTTAGGACTCCCAAGAATGTCCACTTCAGTCTTGGGTTTGGTGCTTTACCCGCGGTTCTACATGAAAACATGTCATTTTATTCAAGGGGAACTTTATCTTAATGAACACGTACCATCTCTTAATGAGCATTCATGGTCTCAGTATAAAGCTGAAGGATTTTCTCCCTGTTTTCTCTTCTCCTTCTTTAAACTATTTTTACTGGCAATTAGCAGTGAATGGATAAGAAAAGGAAATCCAACAACTTATGAGTTCAATCTTATCAGGCTTCATGAAAACTTAACAGCAGGTATTTTTTAAATGTGGAACTTATCCAGACACCTGAGGACTTATTAATAATCATAGGTAGAGGTAACTAAAGTCGATGATATGATATAATACATAGTATATACACTTAGTATTGGAGGTCAGTTTGAAATACTGAAAACTCAGGATTTTAGAGTTTTGGAATAGAATCTCAACGTGAAGAGGACTCTGAAGACAGAAAAGGCGGGCGAGGTACCGAGGTAGAACCGAAATTCCCCTTTTCTAGAACGTAGAGTCGCTTGAACCACTACAAACACATTCAATCCATTTGATGAAGCGATAAGAACATCTAGTCACAGATATGCAATTTTTCTCAGAAGTTATCTTTTCTCAAAAAAGCTGACCAAGTACTTGGAATTCTATTTACACCATCAATTTACCTCACATTTATGTTTCTACAAATACTACGACGGGTGGATATCACCACAGGCAGGCAAAGTTGTCGCACATTCTATGTCACTGGCATCAAATTAATACAGTTTGGTCATTTTATGGTCATAGCCATGAAAACATACGCCTTCGTGCCGTTCATCAGTCCTACAAAATGTAAAAGTTACTTTTATTCTGTGGTGAAAACTTAGCATGCATTAAACAAAAGGCGTTCCAGGGAATTCTGAGGCAAGTCTTACTTCTAACCATTTTTTTTTTTTTTTTGTAAACTTTCATTGAATAGATTTCATGAGTAATAATGAATTTCTCATTGTTTCGGGGACAAGATTGCATGATATTTCAATAGTACTGCTCCAGACTTAAATAATGCAGTGTAAATGTTGTGATACTGACACGTTAGCATATGAAACGCAGGAGCTATGAAAGAGTGGAGATACGTAATGAGTGATTTCTACTTTGGAATACAGGGAATAGAAAACATTTCTCTTGTACTTGTAGAATCTAACTCTTTTTACAGAATTTATAAGTTTTACAACCCTATTATTAGTTTATGAAATTTTAAATTATTTCTGTCATCCAGTAAGTATTCCCCAAATTGTCTAAATAAATAAATGGAATGCACAATTAAATGGTTTACATGAAGACCTCAACTGCTACTTCAAACAAGATAGAGAGGAAGATACACCTATCTTTCTTTTCATATACATGCATGTATATGTAAGCAGATAAATACTTTAAGCAAAGAGCTATATTAGAAAATTCAAGGATATAAAAAGTGAATTAAAAGACAAGTTTGCCAAAGACTGTTGAAGCATATATCTCATTAGTATAGTAACTCTCCGTTGGATTTGACTTCCTGAAAGAAGTATACCATTTATCTTTCTTGGAGTATGCAGGTAAGTACATTATATAACTTAAAAATGACCACAGTATTCCAAACAATAAAAGAAGTCTGTTTTACCCTATAGCATAATGTTTCAGATTTGGAGGTCTGAAAAAAGTTTTAAAGGCACATGTTAACGTGCACATAAAATGTAACGAAAGGAGTGGCAATATAAAATAAAAAAGCCAATGTTTCTTTTTTATTTATTTATTAATTTTTGAGATGGAGTTTCGCTCTTGTCACCCAGGCTAGAGTGCAATGGCTCAACCTCAGCTCACTGTAGTCTCCGCCTCCCAGGTTCAAGTGATTCTCCTGCTTCAGCCTCTGGAGCAGCTGGGATTACAGGCTCTCGCCACCACGCTACTAGAAATACAAAACAGTATTTCTAAATGAAGTTGTGTTTTCTTGGGGGTTTTGAAACTCACTGGGGTCATTTTTATAACAAAAAGGTTAGCATGTGTGGAAGGTAAAAATCAGCGAAGAGTTTAAGAAAAAGCAAAGTTGAAAGGGTGGCAAATGCGATCTAATACCCTTCCCGTTGCTGTAAAACTATACATTGACAGTGAGGAGCCAGGAAGAATGCAACAATGCAAAAAACTTCTGAAACAGAAAGTGTCCTGCATCTCTACTGTCAATCACGAGGTTGGAAAATAATCAGGATCAAGTGTCCTTAATGTAAATGGCATGTCTATATATTCTATAAAGGAAGTAAGTTCCTTGAGTATGTGGTGCATTAAAAAAATTCCCAAACATTAATAAGGTGCTAGCATCATTCAGGTACAGTGAGAGAGAGCAGGCAAGGGGAAGGGAGAAACAGAGGGTTGGGGGGAGAGAAAGAGAAAAAATATCTCCTATTCCAAGAAGAAAGTATCAGAAGTATAAAATAGCTTCATAAAGGTACAATTAATTCTTAAAATTCAAGAATCAGCTCTGTGATCGGGCGTGGTGGCTCACGCCTGTAATCCCAGCACTTCGAGAGGCCAAGTCAGGCAGATCACCTGAGGTCAGGAGTTCAAGACGAGCATGGCCAACACGGTGAAACCGTGTCTCTAACAAAAAATACAAAAATTAGCTGGGCATGGTGGCGCCTGTAATCCCAGCTACTTGGGAGGAACACAGGGAGCTGAGATCATGACACTTCACTCTAGCCTGAGTGACAGAGACCCTGTCAAAAAAAAAAAAAAAAAAAGAAGCATCAGCTTTGTGAGAGAAAGACACTGTTATAAGTCAGGAGTTTGGGAGCATATTTTTAGATAAAAAAATAGGGAAATAAAAAGTCTATTAGCAAAGTGAAAAAGTAAAACCATCCTGATTTTGACCCTTGTGCTTAGACTAGCCATCTGGTTAGAGAAAACATGGTCCTTATGCTGAATTTAGAGGACATTTTCTGTCTTAATGAAAGACAAATCTTTTTTCATGCATAGGTCTGTTTGTGGCTTTAATTGGCTCTGCTTTTCTTAGACTACATTTTTTGTAGGCTACCTTTGTGATCTAGGCAATGTCAATGTATCAAAAATGAAACTACATCATTCATCAAACCTTAAAATAGAGAATATCTCAAAATCCATCCTTTCATTACCATAGTGTGTGACAAGATGTAGCAGTTACGTTCATGTTGGGAAATACTAATTTATAAACAGAGTAAATGCTCTCTTGCCAAGAATTCATATTTATTAGTGAATAATTAATATGAATTTATTTTTAGGACACCTAGAAAATAATGTGTGTGTGACTATAATAGAAGTAATAATAACTTTAAAACAAATGAACAATAACTGCTGCCTGTTGTCCTTCAAGCGACTGTTAGCAAAATTCAGAAAGGGACACATGATGTTTACCATTTGTAAAAATTGTGGCCTCTTTTTTAGATGTATAGCATAAGATAAATGTAGTGGAAATTATTTTCAAGAGTCTCTAGGCCCTTAGACCTCTCTGTGCTAGGGCTGATAGAGTGGGGATTCCATGTTGTGGTTTGCAGTCAAGCTCAATCAGCTAATGTACACCAGTCCCACCCCAGGGTTTGAGGGAGGCAGCAAAGTGCTCTCTAAAGGAACAGAATTTCCTAACATACTCCTTAAAGACATGATGATCTCCAAAAAAAAAAGAAAGTATTAAATGGTAGGAAGAATACATGATCCTATTGTTGACTTCATTTATGGTTAATATCAGACAAGGAGAGGGCCTTGTGGACTTGGCCTTCAAATGAGACGTGGTCCCATGTGATACCTTTCAGCTCATAGACCTGGCACCACTCTAAAACTGTATCAGCTACTTCTCCAGCAGAAAATAAGCAGCTTAAAGAGAGCACCAACCAGATGCTTACGGAGGCCATTTTGCAAAGGTGTGAACAGGGCTAAGAGGAGTGGTGAATCACCCAGGAGCCAACAGAAATAGGAGCTGGTGCCACACCCAGGAATAGGTCTGGAGGTGCAAAGGCAGGAGCAGTGTGATTAGAATTCAGAGACAGCTGACCTGGAGAAGAGGGTATCTGGGCAAGAGCTGTCAGATCAGATCACTATCATCATCACGCCCTGCTCAGCAAGTGTAAGAAGGGCAGGAAAAAGTGCCCTCCCTTCACTCTCTAGACTTCTGCCAGTGCCTCCTGTTGGCCAAAACCTAACTATTGTGTCTCTCTTCGAATGCTTCTCCACTGTCCCTGAAATACAATCTAAAAGTCCAAATATCTGTCAAAGGTCTGCATGAACGAGTTTGTATCTACCTTTCCAGCCATGCCTCTCACACTCCACCCCTGTTGTTCATGATCCTGCAGCTGCATTTCGTGTTCCTGCTATTTCCAGAATAACCAAACTGTCTTCTGTCTAGGGACCTTTCCCGCATATGCTGTTTTCTGTGCCTGAACCAGAACTCTCATAGAAATTACCTCGGTTGGCTTTTTCTCTTCCAAATGCAACCTTGGAGAGGCCACCTCCACACATTGACCAAAATGGACTTGCCTTATGTATGTCCGATCAGACTACCTGAATTATTCTCTTCCTGCACCAAAATTACCTTGTTTATCTGTTAACCTGGTTATTGTCTGTCTTTCCTCATTCTAATGTTAGCTCCCTGAAAGCAGAGACTTTGCCTTTCTTGTTCACAGAGTCTACAACATGATCTAATAGAGAGTAGGAACTCAGTAAATGTTTGTTGATATACGTAATTGAATGAAGTGCACTCAGACCGGCTTACCTAGCTTGAAAATGCTTTTAAAGGCCAGATGTGGTGCCACAGGCCTGGAGCCCTAGCTATTCAAGAGGCTCAGGCAGGAGGATCACTTGAGCCTAATATTTCAAGGTTACAGTGAGCCCTGGCCATGTCACTGCTCTCCAGACTGGGCAACAGAGTGAGACCCTGTCTCAACCAAAAAAAGAAAAGAAAGAAAGAAAAAAGAAGGAAGGAAGGAAGGAAAGAAGGAAGGAAGGAAGGGAGGGAGGGAGGAAGGGAAGGAGGGAGGGAAGGAAATTCTTATAGACATGCAAAACAAGATTATTAATTTTTAAATTTTTTGAAAGGCAGACTCTCGCTCTGTCACCCAGGCTGGAGCGCAGTGGTACCACCATAGCTCCCTGAAATCTCAACCTAATGGGCTCAAGCAATCTTCCTGCCTCAGCCTCCAAAGTAGCTAAAACTACGGGCATTTACCATCATGTCTGCCTAGTTTTAAAAATGTTTGTGTAGAAGCAGGGTATCCCTATGTTCCGTAGGCTGCTTGTGAATTCCTGGGCTCGAGCAGTCTTCCTGCATAGGCCTCCCAAAGTACCAGGATTACAGGCATGAGCCACCATACCCAACACATAGCACAGATTATTTTAAAATCTTTTCAGACACTACCTTTAAATTATCATTTTATTTAGCTTATTATTTTGTTTCAAATACATGCTCTAGACTGTGAGAGGATTAAAAATATGTGTAATAATTATTTCACAGTAATGGCAAACACCACAATTACTTTTGCACCAATGCAATATTGTATGTCAATTACAATTAAAAATAATTAAATAAATGGGGAAACTAGATGGAGGCATACAAAGAAAATCCCTTGAATACAAGACTGCAAACTAGTGTCTTAATCTAGAAAATGAAGGGAATTGACTATATTTTCATGGAAGGTCTATATAGAAACAGTAGAAAATGATACATGTGTTATATATACATATAATTTACATACACATAAACTTGAAGCAAATACCAACTAAAGGTCTGGAGCATTTATCTATAATTATGTAAATTAGAAAAATAGTGTACTTCTTTGTACTTTCTGGATTCAACTGAATTTTTATGATTTCAGTATACATAATTTTAAACATCAGAAAATTGATTTTGCCACCTATGCTCAGATCAGAGACTATGAAGGTCTACAGTAGGATAATCTTCATGGTAATGGGGAAAATGTGATGAACCTCAGAGCAACTATAGAATTCAAATTTTAAAAAGCAAACTGGGCATCCTTCAAAGAGTATGTTAGAGTCAAGGCAAAGAATTTCCTTGCTAAGTGAACAGGTGCAGGTCCTGCTATCCTACAAAAACCAGGTGAAAATTTATACTGTGTGCCAGAGCTTGAATTCCTTTTTTTTTTTTTTTTTTGAGACGGAGTCTCGCTCTGTCGCCCATGCTGGAGTGCAGTGGCTGGATCTCGGCTCACTGCAAGCTCCGCCTCCCGGGTTAACGCCATTCTCCTGCCTCAGCCTCCCGAGTGGCTGGGACTACAGGCGCCCGCCACCTCGCCCGGCTAGTTTTTTGTGTTTTTAGTAGAGACGGGGTTTCACCATGTTCGCCAGGATGGTCTCGATCTCCTGACCTCGTGATCCGCCCGTCTCGGCCTCCCAAAGTGCTGGGATTACAGGCTTGAGCCACCGCGCCCGGCCGAATTCCTTTTTATATGTGAACACATTTTCATTTCTGGAGAGAAAGTTGGAGGTGACTTAGAATATCATATACAATTTTTGTACATATAACTTCTCAAAAATGGGTTTATAATGTATACAAAGGCATGTTCTTTAAAGCATACTTTAGTTTTAGCTTAAGCCAAACACCGAATAATCCTTGAGTGTACAGAGAGAAGAGCTGCTTGGTGATTCTTATTGTCATCACCATTCAATCATTAGCAGAATTGTCTTTATCTTAGAAGGATGAAGGAAATAAAAGGGACAAAAGTCTTCCCTCTCTGCAAGTGTGTGATGTACACCCTTTGCTATTGATAGAGCAGTTATGTTTTATTACTAATAAAATTTGGAAAGCAATTACAACAGTAATAGTTGTTCAATGTATAAAAATTTGAAAATACCGGCCAGGCGCAGTGGCTCACGCCGGTAATCCCAACACTTTGGGAGGCCAAGGCGGACAGATCACAAGATCAGGAGATCGAGACCATCCTGGCTAACACAGTGAAACCCCATTTCTACTAAAAATACAAAAAATTAACCGGGCATGGTGTCATGCGCCTGTAGTCTCAGATGCTGGGGAGACTGAGGCAGGAGAATGGCATAAACCTGGGAGGTGGAGCTTGCAGTGAGCCAAGATTGTGCCACTGCACTCCAGCCTGGGCAACAGAGTGAGACTCTGTGTCAAAAAAATGAAAATACTGAAACAAACTAGAATGGAGAAAATGTATATTCTCAACATTTACTACATGGAAAATCACTAAAACTTTTATAGCATTCTTTTTATTTAAAAAAAAACATGTAGTTGTGATGACAAAATATATAGTTTCATTGTCTGATTTTTCAATTTACCATAATAATCTAAAAATTTCCTGTAGTATACATAAATTAATGGCTACCTTATATCCCACCATATGGAAGTACCATAATTTGACTATTTCCCTATGATTCAGTACCTAATTACAATAATATCTTCATGAAGAAATTTATTTTCTAATTTGTCTTCATCATATTCTAGAGATAATGTGTGCTAAATTGTATTTTTGGGTGGCTAAAGTAACCCAATTTCATTATATCAAAATTTGATAACATGGAAAAATGAGAAAGTATCACCAGTACCTGTGCCATCTCACCAATGTGGTGAGATTCATGTGTTCCCTCACCCTTGTAGAGGTTATATTTAAATTTTCTTTATATTTTTATAGAAGTGGAACCACATATTTTGCATTCAATGATAAATACATGTCCATATAAGCCTTAGTATTGTATTATATAGATTTATCACTGTTAATCAGTCCACTATTGTTGGATTAGTATATATAAACAATTTTGCAACAGAAATCCTAGTCCTCATCCTAAGGGTATTGTTCTATTCTTCTCCAATTATATCCTAGAAGTAAAACAGCAGAGTGTGTACTTTAAATGTTTTATTGTAAACATTGTCAAACTGCCCTGAAGTCTATACTTCGCAGAGTCTCGGCATGCTGTTTTTCCCTCACTCTTTCCTACTGTCATCATTCTAGTTAATCTTCAGTCATCTGAAAGGCAAAAAAGTTGGGTGTGTACATGTATGTATATTTCACTTCATTTGAATATCATTAGGGTCAACTTCTTAATTATTTATTATGTTTTTATATTTTTAAAAATGTATATATTGATATGGTTTGGTTGTGTGCCCACCCAAATCTCATCTTGAATTCCCACATGTTGTGGGAGGGACAGAGTGGGAGGTAATTGAATCACATGGGCAGGTCTTTCCCATGCTGTTCTCATGATAGTGAATACGTCTCATGAGCTCTGATCTGATGGTTTTAAGAAGGGGCTTTTCCCTGCACGAGCTCTCTTCTCATCTGCCACCATGTAAGACGCGCCTCTCATCTTCTGCCATGATTGTGAGGCCTCCCCAGCCACGAGGAACTGTAAGTCCAATAAACCTTTTTCTTTTGTAAATTGCTCATTCTTGGGTATGTCTTAACAGTATAAAAATGGACTAATACAGTAACTTGGTACCAATAGAGTGGGTGCTGCTGAAAAGATACCTAAAAATGTGGAATCAACTTTAGAACTGGGTAATAGGCAGAGTTGGAACAGTTTGGAGGGCTCAGAAGAAGACAGGAAAATGTGGGAAAATGTGGAACACCCCAGAGACTTGTTGAATTACTTTGACCAAAATTCTGATAATGATAGGAACAATAAGGTCCAGGCTAAGGTAGTCTCAGATGGAGATGAGAAAATTGTTGAGAACTGGAGCAAAGGTAACTCTTGTTATGTTTCAGCAAAGAGACTGGTGGCAGTTTTCCCATGTCCTAGAGCTTCATGGAGCTTTGAACATGAGAGAGGTGATTTAGGGTATCTGGCAGAAAAAATTTCTAAGCAGCAAAGCATTCAAGAGGTGACTTGGATGCTGTTAAAGGCATTCAGTTTTAAAAGGGAAACAGCATAAAAGTTTGGAAAATTTGCAGCCTGATAATTCAATAGAAATGAAAATCACATTTTCTGAGGAGAAATTAAAGCCAGCTGCAGAAATTTGCTTAAGTAACAGGGAGTCGAATGTTAATCCCCAAGACAATGGGGAAAATGTCTCCAGGGCATGCCAGAGGTCTTCATGGCAGCCCCTACCATCACAGGCCCAGAGGGCTGAGACGAAAAGATCATTTCCTGGGCCAGGCCCAGGGTCCCCTATTCTATGCAATAGACTTGGTATCCTGTGTTACAGTGGCTCCAGCCATGGCTAAAAGGGGCCAAGGTACAGCTCAGGGGATGGAAGCTGGTGGAAGCCCCAAGCCTTGGCAGCTTCCACATGATGTTGAGCCTGCAGGTGCACAGAACTCAAGAATTGGGGTTCAGGAACCTCCACCTAGATTTCATAGGATATATGGAAATGCCTGGATACCCAGGCAGAAGTTTGCTGCAGGAGCAGGGCCCTCATGGAGAACCTCTGCTTGGGTAGCAGAGAAGGGAAATGTGGGGTTAGAGCCCCCACACGAAGTCCCTCCTAGGGCACCACCTAGTGGAGTTGTGAGAAGAGAGCCACTGTCCCAAGCTAGATTTCAGACTTTCATGGTAGCCCCTTGGTTTTGGTCAATTTCTCCCATTTGGAATGGCTGTATTTACCCAATGCCTGCACCCCCATTGTATCTAGAAGGTAATTAACTTGTTTTTGATTTTACATGCTCATAGGCAGAGGGAACTTGCCTTGTCTCAGATGACACTATGGACTGTGGACTTTGGAGTTAATGCTGAAATGAGTTAAGACATTGAGGGACTGTTGGGAAGGCATGATTGGTTTTGAAATACAAGGGCATGAGATTTGGGAGGGGACAGGGTGGAATGGTATGGTTTGGCTGTGTCACCACCCAAATCTCATCTTGAATTCCCACATGTTCTCAGAGGGACACAGAGGGAGGTAAATGAATCACAGAAGCAGGTCTTTCCCATGCTGTTCTTGTGATCTGATCTGAAGAAGTCTCATGAGATCTGATCTGATGGTTTTAAAAAGGGGAGTTTCCCTACCCAAGCTCTCTTCTCTCGTCTGCCACCATCTGAAACGTGACTTTCACCTTCTTCCATGATTGTGAGGCCTCCCCAGCCATGGGGAACTGTACATCTAATAAACCTTTTTCTTTTGTGAATTGCCTAGTCTTGGGTAACTCTTTATCAGTAGTGTGGAAACAGGCTAATAAACATATGTTGTCAATTTTTATAATGGGATGCTTGAACTTATTATTATGGATCCGAAATAACTTTTTATATTACATGGATTACACCTTTCTTACATATTTTTAGTATGTGAAAGAAGGTATTCCACGTAGGTACTTTTGGCTATATAACTTAATATATTTTTATATCACAAAGCTTTCACAATTTTATATAGTCAAATTAATGTTTTCATTTATAGATTCACCTGGGTAGAATGCTTAAGAAGCCCTCCCTCACCATAGGAGCATATTAATATTCACCTGTGTTTTTTAGTTTGCATTGTTTATTTTTATTTTTCATACTGAGTCCATGTGCTCTATTATTTACTTACATTTAGCACAGCTGCTTCTACATTGTTTCATTTGTTTTATTCTAGGATAGGCTCAATTATTGCATTGTAATGTGTGTCTTCCATTCAATATTCAACATTTCCTCAATATCTAAGACTATCTTTCTGATGGCTAAGCTAAGACTCCTGTGAGAAATGACAAAACCTGGTCCACTTTTAAGAAGTAACCAATTTATTAATAGTTTTAGGGAACTATAGATTGACCAGTATAACAATTACACTATAAATATGGATTCATCAAAGCATTGAACTGGATCTTAATTACATGTAGTGTTTCAAGAGGAAAAAAAATATATAGTAGTAGACATTCTAGGCAGAGGAAAGATACTCTTTTAGAGTTTTTTTTATTTTTTAAGGCAAACCATGATTTCTAACATAATTTAATGTACTGACATTTGGGGGAAAGTTTTCTAGTTTTAAAATCATGACCCTCTGATATGATGTCTCTGTCTCATGATATCCCATCTGTGTTTGTATTCATGTATGTATTCATTACATAAATACTCACCCAATATGGATTTGCCCCATCTCATAATTTTTTTAATAAATCACTTTGCTTTAAAATGTTATCTCAAGAATTCTGAGACAGTACATTTCAATGTTTCTCTTCATTTGTCTCTCATTGTTACTATATTTGACTCTCATTCAGTCCTCAAACCTCCTTACTGACTTAGTCTGTAGGGTTCACAATGAGATTTCACAGAGTAAGGATCTATCTTGGGTCACTAACACTAAGTTGGCTATAAAGTCGTCTGAGTTTTTTTCATGATCAAAAAGTTGTACTGGCTGCAAGATTATAAGGCAGCGAGAAAGCTATGCTGACAACTGCAGAAAGTATTTCATAGAGAGGAAAAAAAAAAACTCATCATTTTTCGCAAGCTGACTCTCTTTTGCTCAACCTATATTGTAAGCTTGTATTGTTCTCACGCCCAAGCGATGAATGTATGTTGATGCCTTTTTCTCCTTTAAGAAATACATTCCCATCTGAGTTCTGTTTGTCACAAATGTTTAGACACACAGCTGTCTATCTGTAGTGGTTCTGCATACTTGTACATTGGAGAATGCATTCCAGTAAATGTTCTTTATAAGCCAACAGTACAGCCTGTTCCTTTGTTCCTGACTTGAGTCCCAAGATTTCTTAACTTTAAGGAATTGTTACTTCTGCATATGCCTAATGGAAAACAGCAATCCTAAGATGACTTGGAAATCATAACCTAGAGCTAAAAAATATTGTCATTTTAACACCCTAAAATTTCCAATACTCCTTCACTAGTTGCTCCTGCAAAGACAGTACTTCTGTAACGAATAATACATGGTTGAGGGTGTGGGGAAAGAACAGATGTTCTGTAACAAAGGCTAAGGGGAAATCAAAGTGTATAAAAGCTCTAATGCTTTATGTAATACTGCACACTTTCAAAGTAGGAGGAAAGTCAGTGAGCCTATTGCACACTGCTAAATATCCATACAGTATCCCAGGAGACCCGTCAGCGGAGGTTCAGGTAAATGTGCGGCAAAGGCTTTCATGCCTAGAATGAAATAAGAGGAAAAATATTATAATTTAAACTTTTAAAATTTGATACGATGGCTGTAAAAAGAAACCATTTTAGAGTTCTTGTTTTCAGGAAACAGAAATCACTTTGGGTCATGGCTGGCTGTCTTCAAATAAATTAGTTGAAGGAAAACAGTAGAATAAAGCGATGTACAGAAGACTGGATACTAAGTGTGGGAAATGGTCAGGATACAAAGACCGTATTGATGGGCAGGCAGGAGGAATCCAGTAGAGACAGGAGCAGAGGTCTGCACTGGTGCTGCAGAGCCATGCCACCCAGCTACCTCCTCCCACTCACTCTATGCCCAGGACTTCAGTGATGCCTGTCCAACAAGCCTCTTTATTCCCCTGTGCAGTTCATGCTCACATTCTCAACAGAAGTTATTTCTCATCTTATCTATTCTCCTAAGCTCAGTAATGCTGCAAGAGTTTTAGCCACCTCTGCAGGTTGAGGGAACACAGTCCACACAAGGCCAGTCTCAATTCTGACACCAAGTCCAAGTTCAAGGAGCTCCTGAGAAATCCCAAGCTTTAGTAATTCACTAGAGGGGCTCACAGAACTCACAGAAACTGTAAGCCTAATGGTTACGGTTCTCTTGGGGAAAAGATACAGATTACAATCAGTCAAGGGAAGAATTGCGTAGGGCATGGACGGGGAAAGAACCAACACGGAGCTTCCATTGTCCTCTCCCCATGGAATTGAGACGTGGTACTTTTCCAGTAGTGATGTGTGACAATACACACAGATGCTGCCAACCAAGGAAGCTCACTTCAACTCTAGAATTTTTAACAGGCCCCTATCATGTCAGCGTGACTGATTGCTCCATTGTTCATGTGTTTGATCTCAGTCTACAGGATAGACTAATACCATATGACCCAAAGAACCCACCATCCTAACTCACACTTTCAGTCTCTCTGGCATTGCCAGTCCCTACTCTAAATCGTATTGTTAGACTATCTAATGTGGGTCAAGGCCCCAGGCAAACAAAGACATTTCTGCCAGTCATTGAGATTCCAAAGGTCTAAAGATTACCATCCAAGGCCAAGAGCAAATGTCAGACCTGTTTGGGGTCTAAGATTAAATTATTTACAACACAGATTCCATCTTTGACCTTAGTTTCAGTGGTTTTCTTCATTTTCTAACTCAAAGAGGACAGAAGCAATAAGACAGAAGGATCTTCAAACCTCACTCATCAAATATACCCCATTATTTGCACTTGCACACACCCTGTTCTCTGAACCTCCTCGGAAAACAGAAGAGAATCTTTCTTCCTTTCTAAAACTAATCTCTATACTTGTGCTCTCAATTCTATTCCCTGATGCTTTTTCAGGAACTTCATTCTTATGACAAATGCCTCCTCTTTCCTTTATGCTCAGTCTTCCTCTCTGTATTCACACTTTTCATTGACATTTAAATATGCTCATGTCTTCCAACATAAATATAAAATTTTCCCAATCCCCACTACCATCTTCTGCTAGCGTCTTCAGCTGTTGCCCTCTGCACCAATACTGCCTTTTCTTTTCCTTTTTTTCTTTTTTATTTCCATAGGTTATTGGAAAACAGGTGGTGTTTGGTTACAAGAGTAAGTTCATTAGTGGTGATTTGTGAGATTTGGGGACTGCCTTTTCTAAGGTTACCAGTGCCTTCCTTAGTACAAATCTAAAGGCACTTCTCAGTTTTATCAATGCAAATCTCTTAGCAACATCTGAAAGTATTTTCACATTCTAGAAACACTGCTTTATCTTCTTCCCTAGAAAATGCTCTGTCTTCAGTTTTCTGGCTCTTTCTCCTCAAATTTGTGACCACTCCCCGCACCCTCCTCCTTTTCTTTTAGCATCCCTCAAATGCCAGAGTAGTGACTGCTCTGTACATTCGGTTGGACTCCCTCTGCTCTCTGTTCTGGGCAATCTCATCTATTTTCACGGCTTCCATTCCCATTCAAACTTCCACCCTCAAATATTTCTCAAGGTCTAGATTTGTTCAGCTTCTTGAATCTCTCTTCCTGGGTAACAGATAAGCTATTCAAACTTAATATTCCAAACTAAATCATAATTTCCATTCTCTCTTCTGCAACTCATGCCAATTCTGTTACTCTTCTTATGCAGTCAGCCTTAGAGATGGATACCAACAAACTTCATTGCCCAGAGTAGAAACCTGGGAATCCTGTTTGATGAGCCCCTCTCCCTCCATAGAAAACGACTCATGTCACGCTGTTGATTCTATGCCTTTGAAAGAACAGGAGAACTCATCTCCATTCCCAGTCCCACCATGCTGGGTCAGTCCTACATTTTATGTCTGCGTATTGCAACAACAATCACTTTCCTGCACTACCTGCCTCCTCTCTTACCAGGAACTGTTTTCCTCTGTTCTTGCTCCCAAGTCAGACAAAGTTTTCTTGCTAAAATGCAAATTTTATGTCATTTTGCTGCTTCATTTCTTCAATCATTTCAGTGACATTTCTCTTAGGATGAAGTCTAAGCTGCTTAATGTGACCCAAAAGACAGTTGTGTTTCTTTCCTACCTCCTCAATGTTCCCATCCCACTTTGTGCCTCTTTCTAAATCTACACTCTGCCCTATGCCCCCCCATGCTGCCACCTCTTCAGCTTTGAGTATTCCATGCCCCCTCTTCAGGCCTTTCTCTATGCCTGCCTAACACCCATTCAGTTGTCAGCTCTAAACTTGGGTATCAATTATTCTGGGAAGCAGTCTTCACTTCCCTGAGCCTGAATTGAGCTAGGTACTCACAAATCTCTGTCTCATTCCCTTAGCCTTTATTTACTGTATTGGAATTGCTTGCCTTGTCTGTTACATTGGATGTTTTAAGATGATAGAGGCACTGTAACTTTTGAGCACTACTGTATTTTCATGACTTTAGCATACTGTTTAACACACAGTAGCTACTTGAGAAGGTGAGTGGACAGAAATAGACTGGAAATGAAAACCAAGGCTTCGTTGTGAAAGAACTCACATGCCAGGCTACTGATTTTCTCTATGGAAGCATCCAAGAAGGAAAGTCCACGAAAACCTTTGGAAAAACTGTAACATCATGAGATCTTACATGTTCAAAATGACCACAGTGTCAAATCCAGAAAGCACATACCTATTTTTTTCTAACTTTTCTCTATAATTTTTGCTGCCTTATGCATTATAAAGTGCCTTTTGCTCCCTTTAGTTACAGAGATTCCAGGTAGATCCACTGAACTGCGTTCCATGAAATCCACTGATCCACTGAAATCCACGAATGCTTTCCTCTGCAAGATTTCTCTAGCCATAGTTTAGTATTTGCTTTAACAACTTGAGCGTTACGTTACGTTAGAGTTTACAAAGCACTTCCAAATGAAAGTTTCGTGTCATCATTGTGACAGTTCTGAGAATGTCCATTGGAGGATAAAATGAGTGAGGCCCAGAGAGTTTAGAGGCATGCCGGCCCGCAGACAAATGCTAATGGAAGTGAATCTTAACAGGGCACACACATTATTAAGTTGGACCCTATGAAATTGCCACTTTTGTATGTAAAAAAATGATTGAATATTGGCAGTTTCATACCCTTCAACCTAATACGTCTTGAAATAATTAAGTGACAAAATAAGACAATGTACACATAACCAATTGTCAAAATGAGTGACAAATGTAATAAAGGTTATGGGCAGACAATAATTACATCAGCTGAGGATGAGCCTAGAAAAGACTGAGTTATCAATCTTTCCTCCATGACTGTTCACTTAACTTCTCCCTTGTCATGGTACCAACTTTTCTTTGTGTCCTGAGTCATGTATATGTTTCATTTGAAGATCCTGCCATAACACCAAAGACTTTGTATAGTACATTGAAACTAACATCTCCCCATTCACACTTTCACCCTGTCCTTCACTCTATGGCTCCTAAATCAGAAACTCTAGATTTCTCTGGGTAATATCCTTCTCTTTTTTTTCTTTCCCCCATACAAGTCTGAGATCAAGTCCAAATGAAGTAACTTTGAAATAATTAACACACCAATTTCTTCTTTAAAAATGCCTACAGTTTGCATAATTCAACCACACCTTACCCCAATCAGCAGTAAAGTCACAGTTTTTAAAATAGCTTCTTCATTGTAGTACAAATGCATGGGAAAAAAATGCATACATTATGACTGTATAGCTCAATACAAAGTTGGCTCAATGCTAACAAAGTTAGCAGACACATTAAACAATACCTAAAGAAGAAAACAAAATATTGCTTATCCTCTGGAATCCCTTTCATGTCTACTCTCAGTCACTAACCTACCTCAGATCATCACTGTCCTATCACCATGAAGTTATTTTGCCTTTTTTGAACTTTATATCAAGATGACTATAGATTATGTACTTTTTGTGCAGAATTGGTCTTTTTGCTCAACATGTTTGTAAAATTTATTCCCAATATTAAGTATTGCAGTGGTGTATCTATTTTTACAGCTTTAGAGTATCCCATTCAATTAATCTACTGGCTTGTTTCCAGTTTCTGGCACTTAGACATCTTCCTGCTATTAACATTTTTGTGCATGTTTTGTGGTACACATATATATGCATTTCTATTGGGTACAAAATCAATAATGGATAATGTAATTCTGCTACCATAGATAATGCACTTATTTCCAAAGTATTTGAAATAATTGAACTATTTTTGCTGACAGTAAGTATTGCTTATCTTATTAATATTAGATATTTTCATGGGAGTAAAATAATATCTCATTATGGTTTTCATTTGTAGTATTCTGACATGAATGAGGTAGGGCTATTCATATGTTTATTAGTCATTTTGATATCATCTTTATGAAATGCCAGTTTAAGTATTTCATCTTTAAAAAAATTATCTGACTATTCCTTGTCAATAAATGAGAGTTACATGTTCTGGATGCAAGTCTTTTTTGTTATGTATATATATGTGTGTTGCTAATATTTTCAATCACTCTCTAGTTTTAAAACTCTCTTGTTATTGTCTTTTGATGAATTGAATTTATCAATTCTAATATAACCTTGCTTACCAAACTCTTCATTATGATTAATGGGATGTGTATCTTATGCAAAAAATAGTTGTATATCCTCAAGACTTTGAAGATATTTTCCTATGACATTTTCAAGAAGTTTTACGATTATTCCATTGCATAATTAAGTCTGTATTTAACCAGATTTAATTTGTGTTTGGTGTGAGTCAGGGTCAAGATTTATTTTTCCCATAAGAATAGCAAATTGACCTAGTAAAACCCATTGAGAAAACTATCAGAGCTTTGCCCACTACACTGTAGTGTCAATTTTGTGATATATTAATTGGCCATACATATTTAGGAATATATTTCTGGACTCCTTATTCTATTCCATTGGTCTGTTTGTATACAGTTAAGCTAATATTGTTATCTTAATTACCTTTTCTTAATTATTTATTTATTTTTTTTTTTGAGACAGAGTCTCGCTCTGTCACCCAGGCTGGAGTGCAGTGGCACGATCTCAGCTCACTGCAAGCTCTGCCTCCCGGGTTCACGCCATTCTCCTGCCTCAGCCTCCCGAGTAACTGGGACTACAGGCACCCGCCACCACGCCCGGCTAATTTTTTGTATTTTTAGTAGAGACAGGGTTTCACTGTATTAGCCAGGATGGTCTCGATCTCCTGACCTCGTGATCCGCCCACTTCGGCCTCCCAAAGTGCTGGGATTACAGGCGTGAGCCACTGCACCTGGCCAAATATCGTTTGTTTTTATCTGGAAATGAAATTCATGAAATGTCCTTCATGATTGCCTTAGCTACTTTTGACCAAATACATTTCCATATAGGGGATAGGGTCATCTTTAGAAGCGTTCAAAAAAATTAAACTACTATAAATACACTTGCTGTAGTTTTTATTGCTTTGTATTTAAAAAGTGACTATAGAACATGTGGTGTTTGGTTTTCTGTTCTTGCGATAGTAACAAACCTGCACGTTGTGCACATGTGCCCTAGAACTTAAAGTGTAATTAAAAAAAAAAAAGTGACTATAGAGAGAATTAACATTTTTATAATATTCACAGAACTCATGTGTCACGGTCTTGCCTATATTTTGGTTAATATATTTGTAGATATCGTTTGTTTTTATCTGTAAATGAAATTCATAAAATGTCCTTCATGATTGCCTTAGCTACTTTTGACCAAATACATTTCCATATAAGTGTTAGGGTCATCTTTAGAAGCATTCAAAAAAAATTAAACTACTATAAATACACTTGCTAGAGTTTTTATTGGTATTGTATTTAAAAAGTGACTATAGAGAGAGTTAACATCTTTATAATATTCACGGAACTCATGTGCCACGGTCTTGCCTATATTTTGGTTAATGTATCTGTAGACATTTCATATTAGTAATACTCTGAATAGTACTCAAAAATATTTCAACTAATTTCTTATTGAAATAGAGAAATGCAATTGATTTTCGTGGATATTGGCTGTGTATCCACTGACTTTACTAAATTCACTGAAGACATAGGTTATAGACGAAAAAATGTTATTTATACACAATAATGCCATCTGCAAAAGTTCATATTTTTATTTTATTTTTTCAAAATTATACATGTCTCTGGTTAATTACATTGAATAGAACCTCCAACATAATGTTGAACAAAAATGTTGATTCTGAGCTTTTCTTTTTCTTTTTCTTTTTTTTCTGAGATGAACTCTCACCCTGTCACCAGGCTGGAGTGCAGTGCAGTGGTGCAATCTCAGCTCACTGCAATCTCCGTCTCCTGGGTTCAAGCGATTCTCCTGCCTCAGCCTCCTGAGTAGCTGGGACTACAGGTGCATGCCACCACACCTATCTAATTTTTGTGTTTTTGGTAGAGACGGGATTTCACCATGTTGACCAGGATGGTCTTGATCTATTGACCTCATGCCCTCCCAAAGTGCTGGGATTACAGGTATGAGCCACTGTGCCCAGTGGATTCTGAGCATTTTTGTCTTTTCTCCAATGTAATTTGGGAAAAGCCATTCATATTCTAGTATAAAGAATAATGTTTGTTTTTCTTAGATACCATTTATTAATTTCATAAATGGTGTCGTTATTAGTAAAGATATTCTAAGATACCTTTCTTCCTCAGTTTACTAAAACATATTTTTGGTTTTTTAAAATTAAATTGTAGGTATACAATGAAGGTTTTTTCATTTACTTTCCATTGTCTTTCTATCCTTCTCCCTCTGTCTCTTACTTTCTCCTTCTCCCTCTCCTAACCTCTTCTTCCTCCTCTCCCTCCAGCCACTATATCTATTGAAAAGATAGTATAATTTATCTCCTCTCACTGTTCTTTGGTAGATTACATGAATGTGTGTTTATAAAGTTAAATTAACCTAATATTCCCATCTTGATGATGATATATTTTTATTTATTTATAGATCCCTGAATTCAAATTTGAATATTTCTGGGATTTGTTTTGAATATTTTGTTTCAAATATTTGTTTAGGAGTTTTTCATCTATGTTAGCGAGATCAAATTGTAATTTTCTTATTTGTTAATGTTCTGGAGAGTTTCAAAGCATCTCATAAAATGAGTTTCAAAGGACTCTCCTTTTGCTATTGTCTTTAAAAAGTATAAGATTCATGATATTTCTTTCTTAAATCTTGAGTAGAATTCACCAGTAAAGCTATTTGAGCTTACATTGGTTATTTTGGGGGATACTTTAAATTACCAATTTAATTTATTTAATAAATGTGGTTTCTCTACATTTTGTATTTCTTCTTTTGTCAGTTTTGGCACATAATTTTTCTAGGAATATATCTATTTTATGTAAATTATCAGATTTATTGGCATAGGAATTTTAATAATATTTTCCTTTTATCATTTTAGTAACTGCAGGATCTGTAATGAGAGCCTCTTTTGGATCTCAAAAATTTTATTTGGATTCTTTCCTAGATCTACGTGCTATTTAAAAGTTACCAAATATTTGTAGAATTCATTAAGTGCCTGTATTAGTCCATTTTCACACTGCTGATGAAAACATACCTGAGACTGGGAAGAAAAAGAGGTTTAATGGACTTACAGTTCCACGTGGCTGGGGAGGCCTCACAATCATGGCAGAAGGCAAGGAGGAGCAAGTCACATCTTACATGGAGGGTGGCAGGCAAAGAGACAGAGCTTGGGCAGGGGAACTCCTGTGTTTTTAAAACCATCAGATCTTGTGAGACTTATTCACTATCACGGGAACAGTGTAGGAAAGACCTGCCCCCATGATTCTATTACCTCCTACTGGGTCCCTACCAGGGAATTGTGGGAGTTACAATTCAAGATGAGATTTGGGTGGGGACACAGCCAAACCGTATCAGTGCCTTTTACTCTTGTTTAATCCTGCTCTTGTAAGAGAATATACCTCCATATAGCTTTCATCCTTGTGTATCTGAAAACTTTTGCTTGTTTTGTCAATATTATGGTCAATTTTTAGAAAGATTCCATGCAACCGAAAAAACGATAGGCTGCAATTGTTGGTTGTAGTGTTCTATGTAAGATGATTAGGTCTATTTCATGAATTATGTTATATGTATCCTCTGTATCTCCACTGATTTTCTCCTGTGACTCTGCCAGTCAATTAGGAAAATGTGTCAAAGTCCTTCACAATGTTGTTAAATTCCCTTTGTCCTTTTATTTCTCCATTTGATTGATATATCTATAAATATATAGATAGCTACATATAGATATTGATACATCTATATCTTTATGCACATCAGTATCTGTATAAATATCTATATCTACATAATACATATTTTAATGTAAATTATCACTTATTGGCAGAGACTTTTTAATACTATTTTCCTACTATCATTTTAGTAACTGCAAGATCTGTAATGATAGCCTCTTTTGCATCCTGATTATTAGTAATTTATGCCTTCTCTTCTTTTATTTAATAGTCTGAATATTATTTTCTCAGCTTACTGAGAAACAAGAAAAACTCTATGTATTTTGATTAGGTCCATTTCATGAATTATGTTATTTGTGTTCTCTATATCTTTACTAATTTGCTCCTGTGATTCTGCCAGTTAGTTAGAACAATGTGTCAAAATTTTACAGGGAGATATTCTCTGATAATATATATATATCTTTATATATATCTATATA